>NC_081815.1:18603125-18956250 GCF_030704535.1 Vitis vinifera | reverse complement strand
ATAGCTGCCTCCCAGCTTTTAACTGCACACATCTGATCAAGGTTTTAGCTTCTAACCATATGCTTCAACATTCCAATCAGTTCCCACTTTGTGTGTGAGCATCCATTGTCTTAGAGAAAAGAGTTGGAAAACTTGAACTTTGGTTAGTTCTGAACAGGGGAGGTAAAATTTTACGTTCTTAAGAATTAGAATTTCCTTCATTTATCTAGTTAACCAAATAGAGTTGGGACAAATTGGAAAAATATGTTAAAATTTTTAGGGTGTTTACACTGGATTCTTTGTGAAGTAGGTCAAGTGGATGGTAAGGTGTACCGATTCAAGGGGAGAGTGGAATGGATTGAAAGAGGTAGAAGAGGAGGATCTTCATAGACTAAAGTTCGACCAATAGAAGCTTCACTCCTAAGATTGTAGGAGTATCAATCAGGTGTTAAGAGTACCTCCACTAGAAAGCAACTGATTGTTCTTTGGGATGACTTTTAGTTAGGGTTGAAAGGAAGATTAAGATTAAGTGTATGCAAGGCTTGATTGAAACATTTGGGTACCTCCATTGAGCAGAATTAATACCTTGACCTCTGAGGCACAATACTTTTCTTAGAGATGTTCTCTACTTAATTTCAATCTAAAGAGCTGCTATTATGATGCATTCCTCATCTAAAGGAGCTTATTTGTCTTCTACTTTGGTCACTGCATATAATGTAAAAGCCGGATTGGGCAAAATCTTGGCCCAAAAAGGAATATGATGTAGGACAACCCTAGGATGGTTGCCTATACTCAAGAGTAGGTGGGTTAGAGTTTTATTTTTAGGTGTGAGAAAGAAAAAAACAACGAAGAAAATATCGAAAACCTTAAAGTCTCACTAAGGCCTTTTAGGAGGCTCACCTAGAAGAAAATCAATGGAGTCTCACCATTGAGGGTTGCAACCTTGCAATGAAAGAAAACATAATATTATTAATATCAATCATCTTTTTGATTTACATTGATTAGCTTATTTATAGGTTTCTCTAAGAAATCCAAAGTCTACTAGGACTTTTATAACCTATCATGACTCAAATTCTAATTATATTATAACTCAACTAGCTAATCCTAATTAGACTCCAACAAATACCAATCCTAATTTAATTCCAAGTAATACTAATCCTACTTTAATTGTAACTAATACTAATTCCCTTTCTTGATATATATCTTGGAGATTCATCCTCATCAGAATAAGCATTGGTTTTAGAAATATAGAGAAGCATGGTATGGTGGGGTAGGTGATTTGCTACCTAATAGAGGTAGAAGCAGGGTCCATTAGTGTTATCTGTGTTGAGCATGCTATCTTCTTACTTCCCATAATTCAGTAGGGCAAAAAAGAGAGTTTGCCGGGGGGGGGGGTGGGCTGCTTAGAACCAACATGGTTACATGACACCATGTGAACTTAAGATTGAATGAAAGCTTACTTATGGAAAGGAACAGGAATTGATTATGCGGGAGAGGATAAAATCTTTTGCTGCCAACAAGAGGCAGATTCCAGTGCGACCAAAGTTATATATGTTGAATGTACAAATTTCTTAGTCCACCTCCCATAACTCAGTGTCAATTAAAAGGCTAAGGATTCTTTTTATATAGTTCCAAATTCATTCTTTTAAGCATGTATTTTAAGGATTTTTGCATTTGATATGCTCCTAAACTTTCTTTGGTTCCCCTTTCTATATCCTAGTGGGAATTATTGGAGCTTCCTGGGCCATGGGTATGCTCCAGTGTTGCTTGCCTCCTACATGCACATATTTGGTTATATGATTGTTTTGATGATATTATGTTTCTTTTGCTGTTTGTATTTTTATTTTTTTGTTAGTACTGGTTTAGAGATACATGCCATTGACAGAGTCAAAAGCTTGAGAGTTTGCATACCATGGTACAGTAATGATGTTTTTTTCTTATGTGTGTTTGATTTTTTTCCCTTGTTAATAAATATGGAGAACAAGATTATTTTTTGATTTTCTTCTAAGTGTATGATCTATACTCTTATGAGGAGGGCAGAAACTGAATACAACAATTTTGCTACTTGACATCTAGATTCCTTCTTTATGATTATGATTATGATTATGATTTCAACTGTTAATTAAAGACCTCTGGTTCATTTCTGGAGGGCACTGCCACTGACCCACACCCTGGACCACATCTAGATTCCCCCTTTTTTTTTAATATAAGAACAACAATTTCATTGCACTGAAATATTAAGTAGCAAAGAAGGATTCTTTTGTGGGGGATTGTTCTTAGTCTGTTTGGAGCCCAGTGGGTCTTTCCAGAAACTGTAAAGGAGGCGGTTATCAGCTGGAAGGGTTCTTTTGTGGGTAAAAAGAGGGAGAAAATTTGGAGATCCATACCGTTATTTATTTTCTGGCGGTTTGGAAGGAGAGGAATAGATTAGCATTCAGGAGGAGGGGGGGAGTTAGCTATACAGAAAGTTAAGAATTCTTTTGTTTGTAATTTGTGGGGGTGGGCAAAATTGTATAATGGTGCGGAGCCTCGTTCCCTTATAGGTTTCTTGGAGTGGATAGCCTCCAGTTAAGGGTTGGTGGGTTTTTTTGTTTCTTTTGGTTGTTGTTGTGAGGTCTTCGTCGCCTTGTATACTACCTGTATGCTATGCGGCACTTTGCCTTTTGCTAATATATGTGTTTACTTATTGAAAAAAAAAAAAAAAAAAAAAAGTAGAAAAGAAAGATGAGAAATCCTTCCAAGAAGTACATGATCCTCTATTATTCAAACACATCTAGATTCTTTAGATGGTCTTATGTCGGTTGAACATAAGGCATGGAGATACAGAACTGAAGATGAAGTGTCTAATAATTCTGCATTATTTGAATTTTTCATGAGTATGGTTGCATTATAGTCTCCCTTAAGGCTAGCTGACAGTGTTATGAAGGCTATTATTAACTTGATTTGCTGATGGCATAGATGCCTGACATGTATTTTAGTACCTGCACACACATGTACATTATTTATTAACATCTGATGATTCCATAATTGTCTTTTTGCTCTTCTTTATTTCTTTTTTCCAACAAAATAGGAGACTGATTCCTTATGAAGGAAAAGGAAGTAAAATTAGGATGCTTCTTGTCTAAATCTACATCTCATGTATAGTACCTTGATTTTGGTTGGCAGAGTGTGACTTTGCTGCTTTTCTTTCTGATAAGAGATGGGCAACGGTCCGGCCCCATTTTCAGATATTGGCAAAAAAACAAGAGGTACTCTTCCATGTGAAATTTCTCTCTTTTTTTCATCAATTGAAAGGTATGGAAAATTAGTCCATGAGAGTAATTGTTTACATTGCTTTGCAGTCAGAATCAGCTGAAAGAAAACTTTCACATTGTGTGTGGATGTTGTTATTTCTCTATGATGCATTGTGTGTGTGCATTGATCTAATTATTCCTTCCTTAATGCATTGTAACTCTTTAACCAATGGTAAAAGAGTATTTTTAAGAAAAGCATTATTTTTTCCGCTTAATTACTAAAAATGGTTAAATGTGCATCTATTGTCTGTATTTACATATCATATTATGTTTCTTATTATGCATACTGTAAAATAGGTTTAAGATGCAACTTACATGAAAAAATCTATCCTATCATGCTTACCTTATCATAGATCATAAGTTTTGGAAATTATGAGTATTTTATATTAATTGTTTAAGAGTATGGATGTGTTCCTTTTGAAAATTTCCATGTATATTATGAGATTATCTTTGATGATTTCAAACTTGCAGGAACTTTCTTTTAATTGTGGACTATAATCATTCATAAAATTGCTTGCTATTATGCAGACCTCTTGAACAAAGATTACAATTTTGATCACAAGTTTACCCTGTTGATGCAGAGCCCTGGTGGAATGGTATCATCTTATTTCAATTCATCTTTCAGTATCTTTCCATTAGATGACAAGCCACTTTCCTTAAAAATGATTCCTGTTTTGGCAATTTGATTGGTTTACTTGAGACCCTAACCTTTCTGCTTTAGCTTACTGTTATATCCAACTCTTTCACTCCACAACAGTTATCCTGCAGGGGTTTGTGCAGATTCCATTGAACATTTTCTAAATTTAATTACTTGGTTGTGCATGGAACACCTAAATGGATGCTGCTCCCCTCCCAAACATCAACACCATAAAAAACAGAATTCCCTGATAACAGATCTTTTGCATTAATGTGGAATTAATAGGAACTGCAAATACACTCACATGTATATGTATGTGTGTGTGTATATGTATATTGCAAACAATTCTAAAGAAAAAACTAAGGAAAAAAAATTATGAAGAAGGAAAAAAAAAACCTTCTTAATCTTATATTTTTTCTATCTTTGTATTTTAAGAAGTATTTAATTTTTAATTAACAAGATCATAATGTTGGTTAATCTTCCTCCTTTTAAACTTAAATTTCGTATGGCAGGGAGTTACGGCTACAGGTTGGAAGAAGGATCAAATCTTTTTTGGTGATGTTAGCACCTTGTACAAGAGTGGAAATACTACTGTTGATCTGAAACTTGATACCCATTCTAATGTAAGAATAGAAGATGTTCCATAAAAACCGACTCTTCTGGCTTCAGCTTATCTTTTTATGATCCAAACACGCTATTCATGATGCAAGGCTAATGTTCCATAACCTTTTATTTTTGGCATAGCTTCATTATTTGTTATGTAATTTTAATAGTTCAGGATCACTTATAAGTTTACCATTTTGTAGGTGTCTACAAAAGTGACTGCCCATGATATCTTGCCATGTACCAAAGTAGCATGTAGCTTCAAAATTCCTGACCACAAATCTGGCAAGGTCAGTGTCTTGAACTATAAGGGATGTGGTATGTTCTGTAGGTTTTTCCTTCAAAAATTATCAGTGTGGATATATTTAATATCTATTTTCTGATGTCTTATGGTATCTTCTTCTTCTTTTTCTTCTTTTTTCCTGATTAAAAATATATTTCCTTTTGCTTTCTTTCTTTCATTCTTTCTTTCTTTCTTCTTCTTCTTCTTCATATAAACAAAAATAAACTGTTAACTATTGCTGTGGTTTTACATATTGAGTCTTGTGCTCATTGAAAAACTTTCAAGATTGCAATGGTGGAAAAGTTTGCTACCCAACTAAAGTGTGCTATTGAATCTATGAAGTTTTTGTTTTTGTTTTTTAGTTTTTGTTTACTTTTATTTATTTATTTATTTTTTTGTGAAAATTCTAAGTTATTTGCTAGGTAGGGATAACATGGTTTTGGAAGCAAAAGTTCTTAATATAGCAAGGTGTAGGAATCACATGCAGACATGTGAAAAGAGACTTCTGATTGTTTCTGTTGTATTGTGCCTCAGCTGGATGTGCAGTACCTTCATCCTCATGCTGCAATTGATTCCAGTATTGGCTTGAACCCAACCCCTCTTTTAGAGCTTTCGGCTGCAATTGGCAGCAAGGATCTCAGTTTGGGTGGTGAAGTTGGATTGAATACTGCTTCTGCTTCATTCACAAAGTACAATGCTGGGATTGGCATTAACAAGCCTGATTTTTCAGTTGCAGTTTTGCTGTAAGTTTTTGTTCCTATTTACTATTTTATAATTTATGCTTCTCTTTGCAAAATCATATTGCATTATCTAAAGAAATCACAGCTTATTATGGAATGGAAAAGGACTATAGTTGTCAAAAACTTATGATATGTATGACCAGCCACCACACTTTTTTCAATATAAAGTGATACATATTACTTACAATTGCAGCTAGCTTAAGGGTCTGAGGTGTCTTCATTGATACTAGATAAATGAAATACTTGATACATGATACATAGAATTTGTGCACATTTAGTGTTTTTCTTTTAAAGCAATGATTATACTATTGTTCAAAAGGTTCTTTGAAGTATTGTAACTCTAGAACTTTGAAGTATTATAACTTTAGAACTTACTCTCTTTTGCGTCAATTACCAAAAAAAAAGAAAAAAAGGACGCAGTGGGGGGGAGTTAAAATAAGATATCATTTCTGGAGTCAAGTGTCAATTTTCATAATTTATGAATACAGAATAAAAATCCAGAGGTTCTTATCTCATTCCAGTCAGATGGCGCTTTCATATTTCTTCTCTTAAACTGGTATTGTACTTTTGGATTGACATTCTTCACAGAGGGTGGGGGGTGGAGGGGTGTATGGTGGTCTAGAACCTGGCAGAGGGTAGTTACTAGTTATTGATATCCCAATCACCAGTCAAATATTCTTGCATCAAAGTGGAAATTATATAGATTTGAGATGGTGGGTCCAAAAATATTGAGCATGCTGAAATAGATTGGTGGCAAGCAGCAAGGTTAAACGCCCTGCTTGAATAAAGAATAAATTCAGTATTAATGAAACACAACTAAAAATAGCTATATAACCAGTCCTTGACAAATGCATGATCGATCATCAAGGATAAAATTTTGACTGAGAAATGAAGCCAGTTATAAATAATCAAACAGCCTAATCAAGCTAGGAGGATATTGATCAGAACATTCACATCACAAGTACTTCATATAGTCTTTTAATGATATTATTTCTAGTTATGGTCTTGTACTTTGCAAATGAACAATATCTTGTGCAATGCCTGTGTTAGGCTAGAAGAGAGGAATTGGAAGATGAAAATAAACCCTTGTTCAATGCTCCTATTTTGATTTGAAGTTGACTATTTTGATTTTTTTTTTCTTTTTAAAATTATGAATAAAAGAGAAAAGAAAGAATTTTTTTAATCAAGAACATATTATTTTGCTTCTAATAGACTTCTAATTGATTTTTTTTTTATTAGGTTATCTAAGTACCATTCAAGATTATTTTTTAAATAAGTACCCATATCCTAGAATTTGAGATATGAAGAATTAGATGCTTAGAATCTTTAGATACACACTCACACACTCACATTTGACAAATAGTTTATAGTGTCTTGACTTTCATACTAGTATAATGATTATTTGTCTTCATTGTTCAAAAGTTCCCAATTTCTATAGGTACAATTTACCTCAATGTTTATATCCTTCTCCCTTGATCTGGATAGGAGCAAATGCATATTTATTACCCCGAAGTTCATATCCCTCTTTCCATAGTGTTGATACATACCAAGATTAAGTTCCTTGTTGCTTGGTCAAACCTATGTCCTTGTATATAGTTTCTGCAGGGATATAACTTAAGGTGTCTGCAAAAGGGTCAGTTAGGTGAGTACACAATTCTATTCAAACAGGCTATTACCTCATCTCAATAATTGTAGATTGTGCATTGTATTTGTTGGCTATCAGTGGATGCTCTTTGGATTTTGGCTTCCATGGTCAGCGTATCTGATAATATTCTTTTATTGTGTGTGTGAGAGAGACATTTTTACGAGGTTAAACTTGTTTGGGTTGCCAGTAGCTCGCTACTGCTAGTGCCACATGGTCCTGCACACTTTTGGTAGAGCTTTTGCCCTACAAAATGGAAGAACAAAGAAATTCTTCCCACAAGAGAGGAGTGTGTTTAGTTTAGTAAAATTAGGAGTATAAAAGAAAGGATGGTTAAGAGTTTTGATAGCTAGCGGAGACCAAGTATACCTGTTTTTTGTTACTTCTAACCAATCTAATATGCCTTATTGATTTTAGTAAGATATCATTACTTACAAGATTTATATTTCCCAAGGATCTTTTTTCCTCTCTTGGAGCTAGGTTCAAGAGCTGTCTTATTCCTTAGATTAAGTGGCAGTCACCTGTATGTGCCACTCAACTTACCTCTACATGGAAATGAGGTCTGTATTGCTGTAGAACTTTATCATATGTAGTGATTTAATATAAAAATTAATTGCAGGGGTCTTTTAAACCAAAAATTCCAGGCTTTTACTTTGCTATAGGAAATTTATTGACATATTCTATGGTTGTCAGAAACTCCCACTGTTGAAGGGAATATACTAAAAGCTCTGCAGTCACTCTTAAACAGTTTTCTATTGCTTCCTTTCTTAGGGGGAGTTTCTTCTACTGTGGCAGTGCACTTCCCTCTGGAACTGAGATTTTCTCGTCTATGTAGGACGGACAAAGGAGAGACACTGAAGGCATCTTACATTCATTCTGTGAATCCTCCTTATGGTGGAACTACAGTTGCTGCTGAGCTGACACACAAATTTAACACCTACGAGAACAGCTTTACCATTGGAAGTGCTCATGTGGTTGATCCTTACACCATGGTGAAAACAAGATTGTCGAACAACGGGAAGTTTGCTATGCTATGCCAGAGAGAGTGGAGACCTAAATCACTGATAACTGTTTCAGGAGAATATGACCCGAAGGCTAACAATGGAGCTACCAAGTTAGGTCTTGCCCTTGCTCTCAAACCTTGACATTGGTAACGGCCTTTCTCTTGTTTGATGCTTTGCATTGATTGCTTTGATCCTTTTACAATTTTTTCACCCTGATATAGGGTTTATGCTTTACTCGACATAACGTTGGGAACAAAATTTTAGTGGCTGTACTGATGAATGTGTTTATGAAGCACTTGTTGGGTAAGTGAGCCCAATTTTGAAACTTTCCACATAAATTATCATCACATCGAAACATTTTTTCCCTGAATATGTTCAATGTTGTGCTTTTTTTTCCTTTTTATATTTAAAATCAAAAGTCTGAATGATATTTCTACATCCATTTATATTAGTTCAATAGAAGAGTGAGTGCTTGAATCTGGGACTCACGAAGTTCTTAGTGAAGTCTCAACCATGCATTTTGAAGGTGCCATGAGTTATTAAAGTGTCCGACTATAGTAATCATACCTCATCCTTCAGAAAATCTGCCTTCACAAGTAGTGAATTTTCCCTAAAACTTATCCCAACGCCCGTACATAAAAATTTAGAACATGCACTTGAACCAGCTTCCTTCAAGTATGATTTCCAGCAAGATCATCCCTCCCTATTGTTGAGCAGGTGAGTCCTCAGAGACGATCCAAACAATACAACCAGTCCAGATGAAGAAAGCGCCATTTTTTCTTGAATCACTAATCTTACAGTCACTTCAGAATTCATGGCTCTTCCCAGTCCATGATAGTGTGCCTTCAATCTTAATTACAAAATATATATGCTACATAGTAGATCAACAAACCTTGATTTAGACTTCAATCTCACCTTTGGAAGTGGTTTTGAAATTAAACAAACAAGCTAGTTGTTTTTAGATTGTTCATGTTGAGTTCCGTCTTGAGCATTAAGTGATGCTTTGAGTTTGTATTTGTTTGATTCATTTCATGGACCGGTGCCATATATCTTTTGATTGCTACGTGCTCATAGAAGGAAGAGAGAAATGATACTTTTGTAGGAAACATGGGGGTTTGAATTTGTTTGTGAGCGATTTTGAGAAGGCTTTCAAGTTTTTCTAATTAAAGTTCGATTTTTAAAAGTTTTTAGAATTATAACATAACAATGATCCACAATTAAAACCCTAATTTTTTTAGGCATATATAATCCACAAAATGATTTTAGAAAATCTGAAAATTTTCCATAATATTTTAAACAATTTTTTGGAGCATAAAAGTGCAAGGCGCTTGAGCACCCTTCGAGGTTGCGCCTAAGTGCCAAGGGTGCTCGGGCATCCCTATCAAGTCTTGAAGTGTCCAACTTGTGCTAGAGCATCCCTATTAAATGTTGAAGTATCCAATTTTTGCTTTTAAGCATTACAGCTTGCTTATGATGTTCACTTCCGACCAAAACTTGCTTTTCGTAGCTTCATTATTCTCCTAATTTCATATTTGAAATATAACTCCTTGATTTTCAATTTTGTATCTTCAACTCGAACATGTCGGTTTAAAAGTATGATCTTCAAAACATCTCATACTAAAATCTTAAGGTAACTTTTTTGAAAATAGTTATCAAAAAATAGTTTTTAGAACAATTTTCAAAATAGGTCTAATGTTTTTTAAAACAAGATTTTGTTTAAGAACTTGAAATCTTCTCGACCTATTTTTTGTATTTTCATATATTTCTTTTAAAGTAAAATTTATTTATTGTGCTTTATTTTTAATCATTATCCACATTTTTATTTAATTATTTTTTAAAACAATACCAAGAAAATAAGTGAAAACAACTTGAAATTAACAATTAAAATATGTTTTTAGAAAACCCTATGCTTTATGAAACATGTTTTTGAGTTTGAAAAACAGTTTTAAATTTTTAAGAATAGAAAACCATTTTTCAAAATAGTCTCAAACAAATTCTTATAAAGTCTCACTCAACTCAATTTTCACTAAAAGTCATTCCACATGAATGCCTTGTTGGTCGTTTTGTTATTTGGACTTCAAATATACACTCAAACAATAAGATACCTATGAAACACCTAGTGTGTAAGGAGAATTAAAAAATGAGTACTAAACATATGCTCCCATAACCGCCATCACCCAATAACATCTATATCTCCCCATAGATAAGTAAAAAAATAAAACATTATCTTCCCTTATGGCAAAAATAACTATATATTTTAAACATGTTTTGTAACGATTCGCACATAACTGTGTAGATATTGTTCGCTCTAGATTTAAATGACCCTCTATAACTTCAAAATACGTTTACAGAGTTAAACGGAGTGCACACTTATATAGCGTCAGAAACTTTCTCCCTTATCCACCCCTATATTGAGGTTGTGGATCGGGTTTGATATTTTTTGTAATGATCCCCACCCGACTGTGTAGATATAATCTACTCTAGATCTTAAGGGCCCCTTACAGCTTTAAAATGCATCTACAAGATTAAGATAGTTCATACTTATATAGCGTTAAAAATTTTCTTCCCTATCTAATGCGAGATATTAGAATAATTATGATATCCCCCATCAAATAAGAGAGAAAGTTCATGGTGTTATGCAAGTATGACTCCTTTTAACCGTATCCCACATAAGATGGAGGAAAAAGTTTTTAACACTATATATGTATGAACTCCTCTTAACCCTATAGACATGCTTTAAAGTTATGAGGATCCTTTTAGGGTTCAGAACAGACAATATCTATACGATTAGGTGCGGGTTGTTACAAATGGTATCAAAGTTGACCTCCAACCTTGGTGTAGGTGTTTGTTTAATCCCATGAGGGGTATTTGTCTATTTGACCCCGTAATCTATTGGGACACAACAAGGATGTTGTGTTTGCATGAGGGGAGGGGGAGAGGGATAGTTGTGATATCCCACATCGGATAAGGGAAAACGATAATATTTACATGATTGTGTATGAGTCGCATTACAAATGGTATCAAAGTCGATGTTTAACCTCAATATAGGGGTTTGTTGGCTTCGTTAGGGGTATTTGTCATATGGGACACAATGAGGACGTTGTATTTGCATGGCCGGTGATTGAATCTGATGTGGAATATCACAATCACACTTAATTTTCAATTTTTAATTTTTATTATGAAGAATGTAAAACTATTTTTAAAAATAGTTATCAAAGAAGATAGTAATCTTGTTAATCACATTTTTCTTTGTTGGTATTTCTTGTTCCACACTTTTGTAGGCTTTGCCCAAAGATCCTCCTTTGGTCCCCAATATTTCAAGGGCAATAGCAAGGCCAAGAGAAGATGGTAAACTTGATTTGATAGAGCAAACTTGGTTTCAAGACCACTCGGTTTTTAAGAAGCAAGAATCTCCAGCAAAACTTAGCATCCTCAACTCCGATAGTTTCCGTGGCCTCTTTCTTGTCACTGGTATCTCTTCAACTCTAGCCTTGGTTATATTCTATGTTCTCCTAATAAAAAGCAAAGTAACAAGCTTTAGAGAATTTGAACTTTTCAATGGCCTTAAATCCTCCATTTGGTTGTAGAGAAACTACAAAAATTAAAAGAAAAATAAGATTTTGAATCTTTAGTCTTGTTGTGTTGATTGAAGAAATAAAAAAATTCACCTTAAACGCGACCAATTTGAGCTTTGTATTTCAATATTAGGCAAAACACAATGTTTCGGAAGTAAGTATTTGTGGTGTATATTCAATAAAATCACTTAGAGTAAACTTGTGGAATGACCCATGTGCTTTCTTCAAGCTTTTACTTAAAGTCTCTGACTTTGTGGTATTTGGTAAAACTTAATACTTATTGTTTTATGACTTAAGTTGACTTTAAATTAAATTATATTTAAATTGTTAACTTAAAACTTATTACTTAATTCTTACTTTAAGTATTAAGTTTGTTTAATAAAATTAACTTAAAATTTATTATAAATTATATTGATATATTTAATCTTATAAATTATAATTATAATAAAAGAGGTTGAGTAACAATGAACGTTGTGGAGTAACAAAAAGATTATAAAGGTAATTAAGACAAATGGAGATAAAAAGAAAAAAATGAAAATGTAGACTTAAAAATAAGTTACTTGTTTTTACTTATTATTTAAATTTGTTTTTTTTTTTACTTTAAGTCATACATTTAGTTATTTTTTCAAATATATTGAATTTATTTGATAATTTAAATTAAGTTATTAAGTTATTTAGTTGGTTTATCAAACATCCACTTCATTTTTAACTTAAATTTTTAGATGATTTTCATAAACTTAATAATAATAAAAAAAATTGTTGTCGACATTGCTCTACATTGAAAAAGTATGGTAGTGAAACTATGGAAGAAAATTAACTAGAGAGAATGAATGGACATCCCCTTTTCTATCACACCTATTAAACCAACCCATCTCGACTGCACCACCCCACAATAATGAAAAGCAATGTTTTCAGAACCGGATCGGTGATCGAACCGAAAAAGTTACCGGTTCACGGTTCACTGGTCGGACCGACGGTCGAACCGATGACGTAATAAATATATAATTTATATATTATTAAAATTAAAAATAATTATAAAAAATTTAAAATATATATGAATAAATTAAAAATCAATAATATTATCAAATTGAATCATATTAATATTTTTAATTTTATTAAATGAAATATGTAAAAAATATTTAAATGTGAATATATTAAAAATGAAAATTTAAACTAATTTTATAATTTTTAAAAATATTATATTATTTTTATTTACAATGGATGCCTATAAAAGCTATCCATATTGAGAGGCCATTGCATCACCCCATCTGGTGGGCCAAGACTGAGCCCACAATATGGTTGAGTAGGGTATGGGCTTTGTCATTATGAGACAAGGACCAACATGGGCTTTTGCCAAATCTTTTTATACAAGGAGTCTTTAAAATGGTGGTCCAACTAGAACTGTTTGGTTTGGTTCAATCGGGTCACCGGTTCGACCGCCGATTAGTGCGGTTCGTGATTGGTTTAATTCTTAAACAGTTCAAAGGGCAAATCGGACTAGAATTATGACCGGTCGACGGTTGGACAACCGGCCGGTTTTTAAAACATTGATGAAAAGTCAAAACTACCTATATAGGTTCTAGTAATGAAAACACACATGTACCGTATACTTGGGTAGTCAAAAAATAGAGTTTGCAATTGAAGTAACCTTTACTGAAAAAAATTAAATTAAATTAAAATTTTAAAAAAATCTCAATATAAATTTGTGTTGAAAACAAAGTAATGACCCCGTACCGCATAAACTTCCACTATTATTTTATTTTTACTTTTTCTGTTGTAAAATATCATAGTTGGTAATTATGGTTTAATCTTAAAGCTAGAACCACAGTCAATTTGAGTTATGATTTTTAAGATGAAAATAACTTTAAGATTACTTTTTTAGCTTTGAGATGGAAATAACTTTTTTATTTTTAAGATTAAACTATAATTACCAACTGTGATTTTTAAAGTTATTATTGATGATTGTGGTTTTAAATTTAAAGCTAAAATCATAGTTAGTAAATAAGGTTTTATGACAAAAAAAAAAGTTAAAAAAATAATAAAGTGAAAATTAACATGATTGAAAGATTATATTAGTGAATATTTTGAAAAATAACCTCAATGTAAGATTTCTTTTTCAAGAAGAATTATTTTTCCATTAAACTCGAAATAATAGCTCATTTTGATATACTTGGCAAACAAATTGAAATAATAAAGTGAAAGTTGAACATGACCGAAAGATTAGATTAGTGAATATTTTGGAAGATAACTTAAATGTAAGATTTCTTTTTCAAAAAAAATAATTTTTTCACCAAACTCGAAAAAATAGCTCACTCTGATATACTTGACAAACAAATTGAGCCTAGGATGCCTTGGAATACTAGCATAGAGAATAGGACGATGAGAAATGTTATATTTTTCATTCATTACTAAGTTTGGTTACTTATTAGACATGAGAGTTGGAATGAAAAATTCATTTTCATTAAAATCAAAATCCAATCTATTTTTACATGGTATTTATTATTATACACCTTCACTTCACTCGTATTTCTATTATATGGTCATGATATAAGTACTAATTAAAAAAAAATGTGACTAAGAGATAAGAATATAGTTTGGTACATATAAAAAATTTGAAAATATGGTCATGATATAAGTAGTAATTAAAAAAAAAATAATTAAAAGGTTATACCTTTTAGCACTAAAGTCTATCCCAAGAAGAACTTGTAGGTATATTAGTTTGAATGAAATTGAAATGTGCCCAAGATTTGAAATTGCCCATGGCCGAATATTTTAAGACCATATAATTGTTGACTCGAAATTGTTGTAGGTTTATAAGTTTGGTGTGAAATCAAAGCTGAAAATTGGCATCAAGTCAACCCTCCTAATCACCAAATACATTTGATCAATATTGTCAAACGATTCCAGTTGACCCACCAAAACAGCGTGGATTTTGGGGATGTGCCGGCTTGGGCTTCGCGTTTACTTCCTTTATTTATTTATCTCTGAATCAGAATCTTTTCTTATAGCTTACAACTCTTTGTGTATCCACCGGTTTGCTGATTAGAACTGAAGATTATTGTTGTAGTTCTCTACTTGGGGCCAGTTAACTTAACAGATCTGAAAATGGAGTACTACTGTGTGATCTTCCTCTCAATAACTGTATTCTGTAACTTTCTTAGTCTGTCATCCGGCAATCAAACTAGCAACAGTTTTTAGAATTATAACATAACAATGATCCACAATTAAAACCCTAATTTTTTTAGGCATATATAATCCACAAAATGATTTTAGAAAATTTGAAAATTTTCCATAATATTTTAAACAATTTTTGGAGCATAAAAGTGCAAGGCGCTTGAGCACCCTTCGAGGTTGCGCCTAAGTGCCAAGGGTGCTCGGGCATCCCTATCAAGTCTTGAAGTGTCCAACTTGTGCTAGAGCATCCCTATTAAATGTTGAAGTATCCAATTTTTGCTTTTATTTTGTATAAGCACTACTTGATTGCTTTTAAGCATTACAGCTTGCTTATGATGTTCACTTCCGACCAAAACTTGCTTTTCGTAGCTTCATTATTCTCCTAATTTCATATTTGAAATATAACTCCTTGATTTTCAATTTTGTATCTTCAACTCGAACATGTCGGTTTAAAAGTATGATCTCCAAAAAATCTCATACTAAAATCTTAAGGTAACATTTTTTAAAATAGTTATCAAAAAATAGTTTTTAGAACAATTTTCAAAATAGGTCTAATGTTTTTTAAAACAAGATTTTGTTTAAGAACTTGAAATCTTCTCGACCTATTTTTTGTACTTTCATATATTTCTTTTAAAGTAAAATTTATTTATTGTGCTTTATTTTCAATTATTATCCACAATTTTTATTTAAATATTTTTTAAAACAATACCAAGAAAATAAGTGAAAACAACTTGAAATTAACAATTAAAATATGTTTTTAGAAAACCCTATGCTTTATGAAACATGTTTTTGAGTTTGAAAAACAGTTTTTAATTTTTAAGAATAGAAAACCATTTTTCAAAATAGTCTCAAACAAATTCTTATAAAGTCTCACTCAACTCAATTTTCACTAAAAGTCATTCCACATGAATGACACCATCTTGTTGGTCGTTTTGTTATTTGGACTTCAAATATACACTCAAACAATAAGATACCTATGAAACACCTAGTGTGTAAGGAGAATTAAAAAATGAGTACTAAACATATGCTCCCATAACCTCCATCACCCAATAACATCTATATCTCCCCATAGATAAGTAAAAAAATAAAACATTATCTCCCCTTATGGCAAAAATAACTATATATTTTAAACATGTTTTGTAACGATTCGCACATAACTGTGTAGATATTGTTCGCTCTGGATTTAAATGACCCTCTATAACTTCAAAATACGTTTACAAAGTTAAAAGGAGTGCAAACTTATATAGCGTCAGAAACTTTCTCCCTTATCCACCCCTATATTGAGGTTGTGGATCGGGTTTGATATTTTTTGTAATGATCCCCACCCGACTGTGTAGATATAATCTACTCTAGATCTTAAGGGCCCCTTACAGCTTTAAAATGCATCTACAAGATTAAGATAGTTCATACTTATATAGCGTTAAAAATTTTCTTCCCTATCTAATGTGAGATATTAGAATAATTATGATATCCCCCATCAAATAAGAGAGAAAGTTCATGGTGTTATGCAAGTATGACTCCTTTTAACCGTATCCCACATAAGATGGAGGAAAAAGTTTTTAACACTATATATGTATGAACTCCTCTTAACCCTATAGACATGCTTTAAAGTTATGAGGATCCTTTTAGGGTTCAGAACAGACAATATCTATACGATTAGGTGCGGGTTGTTACAAATGGTATCAAAGTTGACCTCCAACCTTGGTGTAGGGGTTTGTTTAATCCCATGAGGGGTATTTGTCTATTTGACCCCGTAATCTATTGGGACACAACAAGGATGTTGTGTTTGCATGAGGGGAGGAGGAGAGGGGTAATTGTGATATCCCACATCGGATAAGGGAAAACGATAATATTTACATGATTGTGTATGAGTCGCATTACAAATGGTATCAAAGTCGATGTTTAACCTCAATATAGGGGTTTGTTGGCTTCGTTAGGGGTATTTGTCATATGGGACACAATGAGGACGTTGTATTTGCATGGCCGGTGATTGAATCTGATGTGGAATATCACAATCACACTTAATTTTCAATTTTTAATTTTTATTATGAAGAATGTAAAACTATTTTTAAAAATAGTTATCAAAGAAGATAGTAATCTTGTTAATCACATTTTTCTTTGTTGGTATTTCTTGTTCCACACTTTTGTAGGCTTTGCCCAAAGATCCTCCTTTGGTCCCCGATATTTCAAGGGCAATAGCAAGGCCAAGAGAAGATGGTAAACTTGATTTGATAGAGCAAACTTGGTTTCAAGGCCACTCGGTTTTTAAGAAGCAAGAATCTCCAGCAAAACTTAGCATCCTCAACTTCTATAGTTTCTGTGGCCTCTTTCTTGTCACTGGTATCTCTTCAACTCTAGCCTTGGTTATATTCTATGTTCTCCTGATAAAAAGCAAAGTAAGAAGCTGTAGAGAATTTGAAACTTTCAGTGGCCTTAAATCCTCCATTTGGTTATAGAGAAACTATAGAAATTAAAAGAAAAATAAGATTTTGAATCTTTATTCTTGTTTTGTTGATTGAAGAAATAAAAAAATTCACCTCAAACACGACCAATTTGAGCTTTGTATTTCAATATTAGGCAAAACACAATGTTTAGGAAGTAATTATTTGTGGTGTATATTCAATAAAATCACTTGGAGTAAAGTTGTGGTACTAACCCATGTGCTTTCTTCAAGCTTTTACTTAAAGTTTCTTAACTTTGTGGTATTTGATAAAACTTAATACTTATTGTTTTATGACTTAAATTGACTTTAAATTAAATTATATTTAAATTATTGACTTAAAACTTATTACTTAATTCTTACTTTAAGTATTAAATTTGTTTAATAAAATTAACTTAAAATTTATTGTAAATTATATTGATATATTTAGTCTCATAAATTATAATTACAATAAAAGAGGTTGAGTAACATTGAAAGTTGTGGAGTAATAAAGAGGATCATAAAGGTAATTAAGAAAAATGAAGATAAAAAGAAAAAAATAAAAATATAGACTTAAAAATAAGTTACTTATTTTACTTATTATTTAAAGTTGTTTTTTTCTTTTTTCTTTACTTTAAGTTATATATTAAGTTATTTTATCAAATATATTTAATTTACTTGATGACTTAAATTAAGTTATTAAGTTATTAAGTTGGTTTATCAAACATCCACTTTATTTTTAACTTAAATTTTTAGATGATTTTCATAAACTTAATAATAATAAAAAATTGTTGTCGACATTGCTCTACATTGAAAAAGTATGGTAGTGAAACTATGGAAGAAAATCATCTAGAGAGAATGAATGGACATCCCCTTTTCTATCACACCTATTAAACCAACCCATCTCGACTGCACCACCCCACAATAATGAAAAGTCAAAACTACCTATATAGGTTCTAGTAATGAAAACACACATGTACCGTATAATCCAGTAGTCAAAAAATAGAGTTTGCAATTGAAGTAACCTTTACTGAAAAAAAAAAAATTAAATTAAATTAAAATTAAAAAAAGAAAATCTCAATATAAATTTGTGTTGAAAATAAAGTAATGACCCGTACCACGTAAACTTCCACTATTATTTTATTTTATTTTATTTTTACTTTTTTTCATTGTAAAATATCATAATTGGTAATTATGGTTTAACCTTAAAGCTAAAACCATAATCAATTTGAGTTATGATTTTTAAGATGAAAATAACTTTAAGATTACTTTTTTAGCTTCAAGATTAAATCATAATTATCAACAGTGATTTTTAAAGTTATTATTGATGATTGTGGTTTTAAATTTAAAGCTAAAATCATAGTTAGTAAATAAGGTTTTATGACAAAAAAAAAAGTTAAAAAAATAATAAAGTGAAAATTAACATGATTGAAAGATTATATTAGTGAATATTTTGAAAAATAACCTCAATGTAAGATTTCTTTTTCAAGAAGAATTATTTTTCCATTAAACTCGAAATAATAGCTCATTCTGATATACTTGGCAAACAAATTGAAATAATAAAGTGAAAGTTGAACATGATCGAAAAATTAGATTAGTGAATATTTTGAAAGATAACCTAAATGTAAGATTTCTTTTTCAAAAAAAATTATTTTTTCACCAAACTCAAAAAAATAGCTTACTCTGATACACTTGGCAAACAAATTGAGCCTAGGATGTCTTGGAATATTAGCATAGGGAATAAGACGATGAGAAATGTTATATTTTTCATTCATTACTAAGTTTGTTGGTTACTTATTAGACATGAGAGTTGGAATAAAAAATTCATTTTCATTAAAATCAAAATCCAATCTACTTTTACATGGTATTTATTATTATACACCTTATTTTCACTCGTATCCCTACTCCTTTTCTATTATATGGTCATGATATATATATATATGGTCATGATATAAGTACTAATTAAAAATATATATATGTGACTAAGATATAAGAATATAGTTTGGTACATATAAAAAATTTGAAAATATGGTCATGATATAAGTAGTAATTAAAAAAAAATAAAAATTAAAAGGTTATACCTTTTAGCACTAAAGTCTATCCCGAGAAGAACTTGTAGGTTTATTAGTTTGAATGAAATTGAAATGTGCCCAAGATTTGAAATTGCCAATGGCCGAATATTTATAAGTTTGGTGTGAAAACAAAGCTGAAAATTGTCATCAAGTCAACCCTCCTAATCACCAAATACATTTGATCAATATTGTCAAACGATTCCAGTTGACCCACCAAAACAGCGTGGATTTTGGGGATGTGCCGGCTTGGGCTTCGCGTTTACTTCCTTTATTTATTTATCTCTGAATCAGAATCTTTTCTTATAGCTTACAACTCTTTGTGTATCCACCGGTTTGCTGATTAGAACTGAAGATTATTGTTGTAGTTCTCTACTTGGGGCCAGTTAACTTAACAGATCTGAAAATGGAGTACTACTGTGTGATCTTCCTCTCAATAACTGTATTCTGTAACTTTCTCAGTCTGTCATCCGGCAATCAAACTAACAACAGTTCCTCCATGACATTGTATGGCATCGGAGTTGTTCTTGATATGGGATCTTCGCTTGGAAGGATGGCAAATAACTGTATTTCCATGGCCGTCTCTGATTTTTACTCTATAAATAGACATTACCAAACAAGGCTGGTTCTGCACACCAGGGATTCCATGGGAGAGCCTCTCTATGCTTTGTCTTCAGGTTAGTTTTCCCATGCTTCTTCATTGGCATAGCGTGTTGTGCCAGCGAAAGCTTTGATGCCAACAATGTTAGTTCAAGAACACAAAGATAAAACAATCACACATACGGTACACGAGGTTTTAACGTGGTTCGGCCAACCATGCCTACGTCCACGGATGAGAGAGAATAATTCCACTATACAATAGAGAATATTACAGAGGATAAAACTAGATACAACTATTAGGTTCCCGAAACATCCCATGTTTCCCCACTCTTTGTATCCATACCTTACTACGAGCCCTCTCGCTCCACTAGGTACCTCCCGTTCTTCCTTACATCTCTATCCACCTCGTATAGTCTCTATAGGCCCATCTCCATCTCATGACCTAGAATATTTATAGAGATATTTCCAACAACCTTCCTTATTCTATAAGGAAGTCTAATATTACAATAATATATCAATCTAGAAATATTTTGTATAATATTTTTTACAAAAAAAGGAATCTATACTAATTAGGAATTTGGGACACTTCCTAACATAGCGTCCCTATTTCTATTAAATTTTTATCGCTTATTGATTCGCAAAGATAATAATATAGAGTATAGTGCTAACCAAGAAGGAACACCTTTGAGATGAATATTGAGAGAGAGAGGAGTATTGAACTCATGAATAAAGGAAATAACCTCAAAAAATGAAACAAACATATTTTTTTCTTCCTCCAAAAAAGTATATGTAGATGATAAAGGGAGTGGCTTAAGAATTAATCTTGGCTTGGCCGTTCTTTTCTACTCAGACCTATAAATTAGATACGTACACGTATTGTAGAATATCACTAATAAGCTGGCATTTCTTTTATTACTGATCATAGCAACCATCTTTGAATGGCATAGCAACCATCTTTGAATGGCATAGCAACCGTTTGAAAACAATTAATTAATGGCTACTTGACATGCATTGTAGTTGTATATACTTGAATTATCAACAGTAGTGTCTTTGATCATATTTTTCTATATATGTGTATGCATGGGAGATGATGGGTTATTTTGCTGAATCATTATATACTATGTCCCCATTTTAGGATAAGTTGGCATCACAATAGATTCTGATTAATTAATCAACTATGTATGGTAGCGTTTGTGATGTTACATTGGGTGACATATCACATGATATTGACAAGGATGTAGAGGATGTTATATGAAGTAGAAAGTTCATCATGCAATATTACTGGATCTAGTTGATGAAGAGTGAAAAACCGACTTCAAAGAATGTGAGTTTGTCTTCTTAGTCGAGTGAAAAAGTTCTTTTGGACGAGCCAGTAGCATAAGGAAAAGTGTTCACCGTAAACTCTGATGCCTGAAAATAAATCTATACTACATATTTTTCATGAGACTCGTAAAAGCCTTTGTAAAGTGAACAATATAACATGAATGACTCATAATATAATTTAAGCCAAATAGTCATGAAGATAATGACATCAAAGACAAAATAAAATAGTCCGTGCGAGAACTTGATGTATACATGCCCTAAAGCCACACGGACCTTAACTCAAAGTGGATAATATCTATATGAAAGGAAGTAAGTTGTTACAAATTAAATGGTACCTAAAGTGAAGCAAGTTGTCACAAATAGTATCTAAAGTAATACTAAAGCTTGATGCTAGAGTTTATCTATATGACTTCACAATCTCATAAGATGTGATAATGATGTCGTGCCTACATGGGGATGGGTGTGATATTCCACATCGATGATTGAAAGAAATTTTAAAACTATATATATAGTGGGCTTCTCCTAACCATGTAAATATTTTTTAAAATCGTAAAGGTCATTGCACTCCAAGTGAATAGTATTTACATAAGAGAAAATGAGTTATTATAAATGGTATTAGAATTGATCATCAACCCTAATATTAAGACTATTTGTCCGGTCTTGGAAAGGAAGCTTTCTGTGTCTAGTTAGTCCCATCCCGTGGGCCGGATACAATGAGAACGGTGATCTACATGACTGAGGTTAGAGAAAAAAGTTCATGATTATATATATGTAACGAGCTTATCCTAATTGTGTAAATATGTCATTAAATAGTAAGAACCCCTTGTATTAAAAGAGTACAATATTTATATAGGAGGGAGTGCATTATTACAATGAGTGTGATTGTAAGGAGATAGCTAAGTCTTTTACATTATGTGTAGTATGTTTTAAGGCCAATCAAATAAGAAACAAATGTATTCCTTAATTTTAAGTCAATACTTAAGTGTATTTGAGATATTTTTAAAAATTGTTTTCAAGAAAACGGTTTTAAAGAATAGTTTTCAAAAATATTTATATGATGTTTTCTAAAATAAAAGTCATTTTAAGAACTTGGAATATTTAACATTTTTTATATTTTTAAATATTTTTAAAAAAAATAGATTTTATATGTAGTTCTTTATTTTTTTTAATTATTCTTTATATTTGATGCATTATTTTTTTTTTAAAATCATCAGAAAACAAATTATAACAACCGAAAATAACTAAAATATATTCTTTATATATATATATATATATATATATATATATATATATATATATATATATATAAATTGTTCTCTATTTTGGAATTACCAAATATGTTTTGCTACTTTTCTAAATTCTTAAAAACAAAAAAATTGCTTCGGAGATCGTTTAACAAATCCGCTGTAAAATTCCACTTCCCTACCCCTCTCAGTATTTTACGTTTTATGACAAAAAGACAATATCTTTAAATTTTCTATTTTCTCTTACCATTGTTGCATTGCAATGTATGATCATAATTGCTTAAGTTCGATTCTTCTTTTGTAGCTATTGATCTTTTAGAAAATAAAAATGTCCATGCAATACTGGGGCCACAAACATCTGAAGAGGCCGAGTTTCTGGTTGATCTAGGAGACAAAGCTAGAGTGCCCATTGTTACCTTTTCCGTGACCACCCCCTTTCTTTCTCAGGAGAAAACTCCGTACTTTGTCCGTGTAGCAATCAATGATAATGCTCAGGTAAAAGCTATAGCTGCCATTGTTCAAGCATTCAGATGGAGGCAGGTGACTCTCATACATGAAGATTCGAATTATGGAAATGGTATCATAGCATATCTAATTGGAGCCTTTGAGGAGATTGATTCACATGTCCCCTATAGGAGTGTCATTTCCCTGAGAGATACTGATGACCAGATCACTATAGAGCTCCAAAAACTGATGACAATGTCCACCAGGGTATTTGTTGTGCACATGTCCTGTTCCCTTGCTTCGCGACTTTTCTTAAAAGCGAAGGAATTGGGGATGATAAGTAAAGGGTATGCCTGGATTATAACTGATGGGATAACGAGTTTCTTGAATTCAATGGATGCATCAGTCATTGACTCAATGCAAGGGTTAGTAGGCCTAAATCCTTATATTCCACCTTCAGAAGAGCTTAACAACTTCACTGTGAAATGGCAAAACAAGTTTCCCAATGACAATCAAAGCGGTAAATTGAATGAATTAAATGTGTTTTGTTTGTGGGCGTACGATGCTGTTTGGGCTCTAGCAAGAGCATATGAAGAAATCGGTCCCAGAATGTCCCAACCTCAGAAATTGAAATCTTGGAGTAAGTTTACAAACCTGGCTTCCATTTCAGTATCACAAACTGGTTCAAAGATTCTCAAAGCCATTTTGCAGAGTCAATTTAATGGTTTGAGTGGCAAGTTTCAGCTTAAGGATGGACAGTTGGAACCAGTGGCATTCCAACTAGTAAATGTAGTTGGAAATGGGGTCAAGGGAATTGGATTTTGGACACCAAAACATGGAATTTCACGAGAAGTTAACCTGTCAGATAGCCAGCTCTATTCAACATCTGCGAACAGTCTTCAACCTACCATCTGGCCTGGACTATCTGCTGTTACCCCAAAAGGTTGGACAATGCCAGTGAGTGGAAAGAAATTGAGAATTGGAGTTCCAGTGAAAGGTGGTTTTACTGAATTAGTGAAGGTGGATCGCAATCTGCAAACTGGTTCAGTTTCTGTATCTGGCTTCTGCATAGATGTGTTCAAGGCTGCAGTTGAAAATTTACCTTATGCATTAACTTATGAGTTCATCCCCTTTGCTGATTCTAATGGAAGCAGTGCAGGAACCTACAATGACCTTGTATTCCAAGTCTATCTCCAGGTTAGTTTCTGCCTCCTCAACCTATTCTTTGAACTCATTTAGCAACTCCATGCCTTCTTTTTTCTAGATGCTTCGAGCATTCACAAGCTATGTTGATGCAAGCCCATCAAACGAATTTATCAAATATGAGTCACTAAAACATATTCCATGATCATAATTGAACTCTGTATGGAGGGTTTGAGATCACTTGCTTCTGAAGTTACTGATTATGAACATTTTTATGGAACATATGTTGTCCCTTAGTAGAAATTGACCTAACTTCACCACATGTTTGAAACCATATCAAATTATCTTTCCTCTAGCATGTTCTCATATGTCATATTTTGTTTTGGCAAGGGAACCAATTAGGTTTTTGATGCAGTGGTGGGGGACGTTACAATCACAGCAAACCGATCTTTGTATGTGGACTTTACTTTGCCTTATACAGAGTTAGGTGTGGGCATGGTGGTGCCTATTGAGATTGGAAAAGCCAAGAACATGTGGATCTTTTTGGAGCCTTTGACAGTGGACCTTTGGCTTGTTAGTGGTGCTTTTTTCATTTTGACAGGGTGTATTGTTTGGTTCATAGAACGCAAAATCAATGATGAGTTTAAGGGCTCAAGGGCTCAACAAGTTGGAATGATACTCTGGTATTCATTCTCAACCCTGGTATTTTCACAAAGTAAGTAACACTTGATAAGTGTTTTGTATTTCTATATCTATAAATCACCATCAAAGACTTCACATTTTATGCATTTGACAGGGGAAAAGTTGATAAGCAACTTGTCCAAGTGTGTGGTGATTGTATGGCTATTTGCTGTACTCATACTAACTTCAAGTTACACTGCAAGTTTGAGTTCAATGCTAACCGTCAATCGACTTCAAATGCTTCGGAAAGGGAGTTTTATAGGTTATCAATATGGATCGTTAATTGGAGAAATACTTAATAATTTGAATTTTGCAAATTCCTCGCTTGAAACATATGGATCTATTGAAGGCTATGCTCATGCCCTAATAGAAGGGAGTAAAAAGGGTGGAGTTTCTGCTATCATTGATGAGATACCTTACATTAAGCTCTTTCTTGCACAATATGGTGACCAGTACACCATGATGGAACCTGAATATCTTACCACCAATGGATTTGGATTTGTAAGTGCATACCTTCCTCAAGAACTTCTTTGTAATATTTCTTTATATGCTTCTATTCTCTGAAGTTATAAGTTTTTCTAGGTAGGATCATAAATATGATCATGTCCTCATACACTTCTTTGTTTGTCTTCTTCTTCTGCCTCATTTCTGTAGGCTTTTCCAAAAGGGTCCCCTTTGGTCCAAGATATTTCAAGGGCAATAGCAAAGCTAAGAGCAGATGGTGAACTTCATAAGATACAACAAACTTGGTTTCAAGACCACTCAGTTTTTAAGAAGCAAGAATCTTTAACAAAACCAAGCATCCTTGACTCCTATAGCTTTCGTGGCCTCTTTCTGGTCACGGGTACCTCTTCAACTCTAGCCTTGATCATATTCTATGTTTTCCTGATCAAGAACAAATTAACCAGTGAAGGACAACCTCAGCTTTGCAATCGGATTGCGCAAGAACCTTTATCTGATGATAGTATTAGTATGTCTGCAGCTGCACTAGACATTTCAGACCATCCAACTGATAACAATATCTCAACTGAAGGAGAAGAGAATTTGAGTGACACTGATAATGGAAACCAACCTTCATAACTATTAGGTGCAGAAATACAATTCAAATGACTAACAATTATTAGATGACAGTTATCCTGCAAATGAATTCTAGTGGTTTATATGAACTTTTTAAAGTATTTGATCCAACTTATGATGAAATGTGTGCAAAAGGAGTGGAGATCAAAATCACTGACAACTGTTTCGGGAGAGTATGACTCCATGGCCAACCATGGAGCCTCCAAGTTTGGTCTTGCCCTTGCTCTGACCTAGACATGGGTAACGGTGCCCTTTCTCTTGTTTGATGAATTGCATTTGTTGCTTTGAACTTGCTACAAATTTTCAACACCTGATAGGGTTTATGCTTTAACCAGCTTCACCCAGAAGAATCAAATGAAGATTTGTTTGATGATGTTTTTAAAAACAGTCTCAAAATTTGTCAAATGTGTTCTTGAATTTGAAAAAAAGTTTTATGTTCTTGGAACATATATATATTTCTAAAAATAGTTTTGGAAGAGGCCCTTGTACTTGTATTGATGAATGTATTTTTGAAGGACTCCTAGGGTAAGTGATCCCAATTTTGAAACTTTTCATAGAAACATCAAACCATTTTTCTCTCCAAATTTCTACCATGGTGTTGTGGCCTGCCTATGGCCTACTTTTATTTGGATAAAGGTGGTTCTTCCATTCTTTAAGTGTATGAGCCATATGAATTTTTAACTATGTTTTTTTCATTGAGATCTACTGTAATGTGATCAACCATTTCATCATTCTGGGAAATGTCTATCTATTTGATTTGCTAAAATGTATAGTATGGCCAATCAAGCATTCAACTTTTATTGAGGCCACATCATTTCTTTTTATTGAAAAAACAAAGAAGTATTAAATTAAACGTGCTAACAAAATGGCACAAAGAAGCTATCCACTTCCAATCTATTTAAAAAATAAAAAATAATAAAAGAAAGATTTAGAGATAATCACCTCTGTATATTAGACCAAAGGAACAAAGTTTTATAGAGAAAATTCTCTGCTGTCATAATCTACTTCTCAAACTCTTCCAAGTTTTTATGGTTTTGTGCCTTGCAAACATCCTAGAATAAACTAGGAGGGATATAAATTTCAAAATTATTTTGCGGCTGGATCCGACAAAAAGCTCGTTGCTACCTTTTCATCAAAACATCCTTAACTGATTATGGCAACACCCGATCAAGCAAGAGAAGATGGTAAACTTGATTGTAGTTAACCAAGAATCCATTCAACCTTATTAGGACCAAAGTATTCATTTTTGAAATATTGGAAATGGATTTAATGCTTTTCCCCATCTTTATGGTTGATTTCTAAGTCTATGTACATTTTTAAGAAAAATATGTACATTCTTATAAAAAATGTGTATATTCTTAAGAAAATAAGTACATTTTTAAGGAGGTGAGGGAAAGCCCCAAACCCATTCCCGAGGTTCCAAAAATGAACACCTAGACCCTAATAAGACCAATTAGGATCCTAGTTGGCCTTTAAAAAATGTACATATTTTTCTTAGGAACATACGTGTGCTTCAAAATTGACCATGGAGGTAGGAGAAGGCCTCAAACCCATTCCCAAGATTCCACAAATTAATGAATATTGAGACCTTAATAAGGCTTAGTGGGTTCCTGGTTAGGCTTAAAATTTTTTACATATTTTTCTTAAGAATGTACATATTTTTCTTAAGAAATAGTTCTCAAGGATGTATGTGGGCTTAGAAATCGACCATGGAAGTGTAGGAAGGCTTCAAAGCCATTCCTAAGGTTTAACAAATGAATGGTTAGACCCTAATAAGGCCGATGGAGTTTCAATCAGCTTTAAAAAAAAATGTATGTATTTTTATTAATAATAATGTACGTTTTTTTTTTTTTTTTTTTTTTTTTTTAAGAATGTTTAGAAATTGACAATGGAGGTGAGGGAAGACCTCAAATCCATTCCCCAGGTTCTAAAAATGAATAATAAAATTCTAATAAGGTCTAATAGGGTCTTAGTTGACTTTAAAATAATGTACATATTTTTCTTAAGAATGTACAAATTTTTCTTAAAGATGTAAATGAGTTAGAAATCAACCATGGATGTGGGGGAAGACCTCAAACCCTTTCTTGGGGTTCCACTAATGAATACTTAGACCCATAAAACCGAGTGGGGTCCTAATCTTCCTTAACATTTCTCGGGAAAGGGCTTAGAAATCGACCATGAAAGTGGAAGAAGGCATCAAATCCTTTCTTGATGTTCCACAATTGAATATTTAAACCCTAATAAGGCTGAGTGGGGTCTCAATTGGCCATTAAAAAATGACATAATTATGGAACTCACATTTTGATTACTATTCAAGTACATATTGAAAGAATAATTGCAAGGCCTCAAACCTATACCTAATGTTCCAAAAATGAATACTTTGGTTCTAATAAGGCCAAATGGGGTCTTGACGTTCTTAAAAAGAATGTAAGAATTTTTTTTTTAAGAATGTACAATTTTTTTTAAGAATTTACATATTTTCTCTTGAGGTTCCAAAAATGAATACTTAGAACCTAATAAAGCCTAGTGGGGTCCCGATTGGCCTTATATATATATATATATATATATATATATATATATATATATATATATTAAGAATCTACATATTTTTCTTAAAGATGTACATGAGTTTAGAAATTGGCCATGGAAGTAGTGAAGGCCTCAAAGCCATTCTTGAGGTTCAACAAATGAATAGTTAGACTTATAAGGTCAAATGGGATCTTGGTCGACCTTAAAAAAAAATTGAACGTATTTTTTCTTAAGAATGTACATGAACTTAGAAATTGACCATGGAGGTGGGGGAAGGCCTTAAATCCATTCTTGATGTTCAAAAAATAAATATTTTGGTCCTAATAAGTCCAAATAGGGTATTTATTGATCTTAGAAAAAATATGTGTTAAAAAAATTAGGCTAATCCAACCTATGGTAATCACCTTGGGGGGGTGAATAGGGTGATGGTCTCTTTTTGCAAATTTAAACTATGTGAGAATGTAAAAGACAATTATATGCAAGAATACAATAAATAATATAAATACAATTGCATATAAATTAAAAGAGTAGGGAAAAGAGAATGCAAACACAAGATTTTATAGTAGTTCGGCACAACCCGACCTACATCCAATCTCCTCTAACTTCAATCCCAAGCTTGAGGTTCCACTAATTCAAGGCTTCTAAACCAAGGCTTCTAAACCAATCCTTCAAGAAATACAATTGGATTATGGTTCCAATCCACCCACTTGGACTTTTGACTCTAAGCACCCTTTACACTTTTTAAGAGATACCCCACTCTTGAACAATCATTCAAGTGATACCCCACACTTGAGAATCTTCCTCTCAAGGATATATAAATAATTGATCTCACAAAATCCTAGTACAAGAACTTTAAGCTCAAATGATACAATAAAACTAGGATTGAAAGGTGCACTAAAGATATGCAAGTTTTAGAACAATGGTGCACTAAAAAACACTCTTCCAAGGATCAAATATATTCAAGAAAGGTTTTGGAAGGTTAAGCTCATGAAACAATAAAGATTGGAGCCTTTTTATAGAAGAAAAAAGCCAAACTAGCCATTGGGGGTTCGATCGGTTGACTAGCCGTTAGCATTTAATGCTTGACAGGTGACTGTTGGACCTCGATCAGACCTCAACCAGTTGAGGTTCAACCTTGACCGGTTGAACAACCGTTCTGGAAGAAAGAGAAAGTTTTTTGCATCCTCGATCGATTGAGCTGGGGGTCGACCTGAACCTCGACTGGTTAAGCTGGAGGACGACCTGGACCTCGACTAATTGAGCTGGGGGTTGACCTGAACCTTGACCGATTGAGTTGGGGGTCGACCCAAACCTAGACCGATTGAGTGGGGTCGACCAGTTCCTCATCCGGTTCAACCGGTTGAGCCATTTTTGGCTCAACAACCAATTTTTTCAACTTAAAACCTTTTAAACAAGTTTGAAAAACATTTGACACAAGGTTTTAGTTAAAAATATGAAATCATCCAATTTTTAAAATATTTTAAAACAAAATAACTCTTGAATGTAATGCATGAAAATCCTAGTGCACCAACAACCTTACAAAAAAATCTTCTGAAGCTTGGGTCTTGAAAAAAACTTCTCTTTGAGGTGGTTTTTTTCTTCATGATTTCTCCTTATCTTGATTTGTCTTTGTGATTGCCACTTTGGAAATCGTTTTACCTAATCACACTTGAAATATAATCATTAGTTCTAAACCTTGTTTTGTTATCATCAAAACCGAGATTAACCAAACCCGGGTTTCACAATATGTATTTTTCTTAAGAATGTACATCTTTTTCTTAAGGATGTATGTGCGCTTAGAAATCGACTATAGAGGTAAATGAAAGCCTCAAACTCATTTCCAAGGTTTCACAAATGAATACTTTGATCCTAATAAGGCCAAGTAGGGTACTTTGATCCTAATAAGGACGAGTGGGGTCTCATTTGGCCTTAGAAAAAATGTATGTATTTCTAAAAAAATGTATATACTTTTTTTAAGGATGTAAGTGGGCTTAGAAATCGACCAAAGAGGTAGATGAAGGCATCAAACCCATTTTCGAGGTTCCACAAATGAATACTTAGACCCCTAATAAGGCTGAGTGGGGTTTTGGTCGACCTTCAAAAAAATGTATATACTTTTCTTAAAAATGTATGTATTTTTCTTAAGGATGCATGTAGGCTTAGAAAATGACCATGGAAGTGAGAGAAAGCCTCCAATTCATTCTCAATGTTCAAAAAATGAATACTTTTGTCCTAATAAGGCCTTAAGTATTTTTATTAAGGATATACATGAGCTTTGAAATTGACCATAAAGGTGAGGGAATACCTCAAACCCATCCCTGAGGTTACTCAAATGAATAGTTAGACCCTAATAAGGCTAAGTGGAGTCTCAATCAACCTTAAAAAAATATACATATTTTTCTTAAGAATGTATGTATTTTTCTTAAAGATATACATGAGCTTCAAAACCATATTTACTAACTATGTTTTTAACTTAGAAAATATATATATATTACATGGTTTCAAGGAACTAATTTGGTAAATAATTTAAGTGTGAATCTACGAGTGCTTTTTTTTTTTTTTCCTTAGGAAATACTATTTTGGCCACAAAAACCTATTTCCATTTTAAAAAGACCATGGACATTGCTAGGCTGATAAAAACATAAAGAGCATGCCACATAAGGTGAGAATGTTTTTATCATGGGTTATTTGATTAAAAGGACCATTGAAAACCTAATTTTAGAAACCTAACTCTCAATTTTTTTTTACCACATTTTGACAAAAATGTATTCATTCTTTTCTTGTAAAAATAACTATTTCTTTTTAAACTTACATGTAAATACTTGAAATAGTTCAAAGAATATTAATGTAAAAAATAAGTTACTTTCCAAGCAAAACCATAGAAAAGGTTAATTCACAAATATGAGGATTATTTCATATTTTTTTTAATCAATTAATTCTTCTATCATTACTTAGGTAACTAACAAAAAAGGCTATAGGTGGGTCACTTACAAACCTAAGGGTTTAAGAACCTGTTTGGGAGTAATTTTAGAAAGCACTTTTAATATTTCTAATATTTGAATGATAAAAATTTTCAAGTAGTAGATATATTAAAAGTGTTTTCTAGAATAATTATCAAACGGGTTCTAGATAAGACAAAAAACATTTTAGGGGCTAAAGTGTTACATGGGATATAATTTAGTATATCTAGCAGGTCCATTGTATTTAACCTTTTTTTAATTAAAAACTAAATGATAGTTTCAAATTGGATGAATGCTTCTATCCCAATCACTACTTTTTTTAATCATTTTAATCTTGAACTTTTGTGCATATCTCATTTAAATAAGTGAAATTTTTGGGATTAAAATTCATTCAATCTCTAAAACTTCAAAACTAAATAGAGAATTAGTAATTGTACATTCACCATAGTCTTATATTTTGGAACATGGGCTTCATGAGAACACAACTAGATGTCTTTGCAATTTTAAAAATAAATAAATAAAATAAAAAAACAAATAATATCAAATTGTCAAGAAAATGGCTAAAAATTAGGTAGTTTTTAATTTCAAAAAGCTTGAAAACAAAAAAATTCTTGACTTGTTTAAGGCCCAAAGTTCGACCCTAAGTTGGGAAAAAGCATTTCATGACTTGTTAAAGCCCAAAGTTTGACCATAAGTTGGAAAAAAACACTGGGTTGAAGTCTTCAAGCTTTCAACTTTTAGCCCAACTCAAACCCATCCTGTTGACTCCCTAGGATTGGAATAAAATAAAAGACACCTAAGATAATTAGAATAAAAAAACCAAGTCAACATCCCACCTAAACAAAAGTCAAAACTAACTACTAATTGATAGGTTCTAGCAATGATAAAATAGATAATATCACAGACTTGGCAAACAAATTAAGCCCAAGATGTTTTTGGAATATTGGAATAAGAAGAGTAATAGAAAATGTTTCAATTCTCTTTCATTACTATATACGCTCGGTTGTTTATTAGATATGAGAATAGGAATAAAAAATTTATTCTTATTATAATCAAAATTCGCTCTTATCAGGATTTTGATATTTCTTTTTTTCTATCCATGCATTCAAAATGCTCCCTTAACTTTTTAAACTTGTAACCTCGGAATTGGAGTTCAAGCAGTTTCCAACTTTATGCCCTTAAAGTGTAAAAATGATGAATAAGATATAAAAATATAGTTTGGTACATGTCAAAACTTAAAAAATATCATGATATAACTAGTAATTAAACAACATAATTATTAGAAAAATTCTACAATGCCTCATTTTTATTTTAGTCGTTGGATGGAAAAGATTTCATCTCAGCCATCCAAATGAAAAGTTAAAAAAAAAAAATCCTAGCTGAAACCGGGTACTTCCTCCTCCTGTTATCTCCTCATTTTCCTATCTTTCCCTCTAATTTCCTCTCTTCTCCATACTCATCATCCACAGCCGAGCCGAGTACCTGTTCTCTCCATTTTTTCCCTACTTTCTCCCTATTTTCCTCTCTTTTCCATACTCATCTCCCACTCATCTCCACATTTGTGTGTTTTTTGGCTGATCTGTGCATTTTGGTTCTTCTTTGGGCACCTATGTTTTTCACTATTCTCCATCGACTGTTATTTTCTGGTGTCTTCGTGTTTTGATGGATTTTTTGTGTGTTGTTGGGCATTTTTGGGTGAGATATTCTAGCTGTTTCGGGTGCTAAATTCTTGATGTAGGAGTGACATCTTTCCGATTTCTCTCTCTTTTTTGTATCCCCCTCTGTATATGTCCATATTTCATTTTTATATTTAGGGTTTTTTTTTTCGGGTTTTCAAGTAAAGAGTGTGATATTCCCGCTCCACCCTTCTCCTCTCCATATCTTTGATTTTCTTCATATTTCATATTTGGTTTAAGAGTTGTAAGGGGGTGGGTGGTTTCGAGTTCTAAACTTTCTAGTTTGAAGACCTGAATTGAAGACGTAGCTAGAAGAAGAAGAAGACGACATAAAGTACGAAAAAAAAGAAAGCTGAAAATGGCGTAATTTTTTTATAATCAAAAGGCGATTGTGTTGTAATTATTTGCGGAGTTCTATATTAAGAAAAAAAATGTGAGTATTGATAATGTGTTTTACAAGATTGTATCCATTATATTTCATGTTTTTTGTTAGATTTATGGATTGATCACATTAATGAAAAATAATGTGGTTAGATCCATAATTGAACATTGAAAATAATTTATATTTTAATTTTGTCACCATTGAAAATGTAGAGAGATTTAGTGAGGATTTTGGAGTGATAATGATATTTGTATTTTATTTGGCATTTGATTGATTGTAGTAAGATATGAATATAAAACTTATTGAAATGTGAAAAAAACTTATGTTGAGATAATGTGGTGGTGGAAGTATATTTGATTTATTATATGTGAAATCATATTATAAAAATTGACTTAAATGATTTGATTTAATTTTTAGGAGTGAGCGCGATGGTGTTGAAGTTGTTAGAAATCCAAAGAGACCTATCGAAGCTTGGATACATTATTAGTAAGGGAAAATAGAAATATGTAAAAGAATATGTTTATTTATTTACTTATTTTGTGGTTGTTATAGTTATATTTGTTTGAAATTGTGTTGTAGTAACGATCAATTGACCATGATCAAAGAGAAGAATAAAAAAGTGAAGATAAATGATGATGTAAGGAGTAATACTTTTGTGGCTAATATAATTAAATTTTAAATTTTGAATTTGAAGTAAGTGACAAATTAACGTAGTTGAGGAAAAAATTGAGCAAGAAGTGGAATGCACTTTCAAAAGTAGAAAAAAAAAATTTCATGGCAAAGTCAAAAGAAAGTTCAAAACAATATTCGCTTCAAAAGGGTGTGGGTTCAAAGGTAAATTTTTTTTGTAATGAATAAAAAATTTCATTACTTATGTATTTGTTGCAAATTATATTAATGTAAACATGTTTGATGTTTGTGTATCTTTTCAGTTATATCTTCAGACTCAATGCTCACCCGAACGAGTGATTAGAGTTATTGAAGAATTAGAACCAAAGCAAAAAACAGTCATAGAAGAAATAAGATTTGGTAGCCTCTTGCAACTTCGATGTAGGAAAATTGATCATGGGTTATGTCTTTGATTGATAAATAGTTTCAATCCGAACACTTATATGTTAGAGTTGTATAATACCTGTATCAAATTATCCTCAATTGATGTTGAATTTATTATGGGATTGAGGGCAAGAGGGTTGAAGATTGACATGAATAAAGATGTTAGCAATAAGAATGATTTATGTAAAAAATATTGTGAGAAAAATGGACGATTGACATTAGTGATGTTAGAAAATCAAATTAGGGAGGATAGAGAAGGTGGAAATGATTTCAAAGTTCCTTTTGTATTATTTGTGTTGGGTGCATTATTGTGCCCAACAATGAAACTTTTTATGAAATATTTTTTCTTACATCTTGTGGAAGACATTGATTCAATAAAGAAGATGAATTCGGCTGAATTTGTGTTGTCTTATCTTGTGCACGGGATCGAAGAGTTTAAGAGGAAACAACAAAGTGGGGTTTTCGGTTGCTTATTGCTTTTTATGGTAAAGTCCTTGTACATAATTTACATCATAGTGAATTCGAATTTGTTATAATAAATTTTGTGAACTAACTATATATCTATGTAAAATATAATTGCAGTTATTCTACCACGAGCATATATCGTTCCAATAGAAATTTCCACCACTATCTACTCGACCTTCTCCTTGGATTACTGCTTGGGGAGATGATGAAGTACTGGATATGAAACAAAGATTGAAAAAACTCGGTGGATATGCAAATGACAATGTAAGTTATAGTTTCGAAAGTCATTTAATATTTGTTTTTGTTTGTAGTGATTTTAATAGGACACGTGTGATGTATTGATGAATATATTGTAGTGAAAATATGGGTAATACAAAATGAGATAAGGGATTGCGTTGACAAAAATGAGATGACAATGGAGAGAGAGAATGAAGAGGATGATAAATTTGAAATCCATCCAAACAAAGATGTTATTAAACGAGTAAGTTTTACAATATTCATCGTGAGTAAAAATATTAGTAGTGAACCTTTGTATTATGATGTTATTAATCAAGTTCCTATATAACACTAGGTTGATGATGGGAGCTTAATGGAGATGGATAAAACATTTCAACAATTAAAGACACATGTAATTGATTTGTGTCATGTTGCAAGTAGTAGTAGTTTTGAAAAAGTTTTTACTGAATTTGAGGATAACTATACAACATTGAAATGACTCTTCCTTGGGTCAAGAGAAAAACCTTTGAGAGAGTACGAGGAGGGAACGAAGAGTGACATTCTTTCATGCAAGAGAAGTTTGGAAGAGAATGACAATAAAAAAAGGAAATGAACATTATGTTGACACTTTGTCAATTGACAAGTTATGCACTAAGGACGCGAATGGAAAAAATGAAGATACATGTGCTACATCAATTGAAGTGCATATCATTCCCGACGAAAATGTAGATATTTTGCCACTTCCAATCAAAAGAACTAGAAAAGATTATGGAAAGGTATATATAATATAAAAAAAATTATTTCCGTTACAACTACTTAACCATTACATAGTAAATATATGTATATTAATGACATTTTTCATATTAGGAACCATTACGAGCACTATGTGGTATTCCCGAGCATGTCATGAAAACACGTACATCGAGGGAGAGGAAACCAAGTAAATTCAAGGTTTCCCAATTTGTACACAATTTAAGGAATATGGGAAACGTCAAATATCAAAGGTATAATTCAAATAGTTTAATACCATGTTCTTATTTTTTATAACAAAATATATAGCTAATAATTATGTTTTGTTTTCGATTTAGTCAATCCCCATGTCCATTCGTGAAAACGTGGTGGATGCTCAATCATTTAATGTACTTCAATCTCTTGTTGTTGATTATGTTTTCAATAAATCATTGTCAACAAGGTTTGTAGTGTGTAGAACATTCATAGTTGTGTTGTTACAATTTTAGGCTTAATATTTTTCCATGTGTGTAAAAAATGTTTTATCATATTATTGTTGTAGTGAGCTTCTTGTTGATTTTGATCATGAACATGGAGTACGTAGAGATTTTGAGTGCTTACGTCCCAGAAAAAATTTGTTGGGTGTTGTAAGTATCTATTTGATTTATATCAAATGAGTGCTTTATTAATGAAATAAATTTATTAAAGTTATTGGTTAACAACAGGTAATAAATCTAGAATCATCAAAACTAAATTATTTTGAGAGACAATTCATAGGCATACGAAGTATAATATGCTATCTTCCCATGACATTTTCAGCAAGCTCACATTTGTCTTGTTGTTTAGTTACATATTAAGTATAATATACTAATGTTCGTATTATGTTGTATTATTAGCAAATGATTTTGTGCGGAAGTCCTCAATTTTTTTTATTTATAGAAAAACATTCATTGTAAGTACATTAGCGAATTGGACGATTACGAGAAGGTTAATAATTATTTGTAATGTTTAATTGCATAGATCAAAGTTAGAGTAGATATTGTTTTCACCTACAATAGAGTAGATATTTTGTGCGCCAATTCATAGATATTGTTTTTCTAACTTTACAGTTATTTGTTCCAATGCATGACAATTGCCCCAGTCATTGGTATCTTTGCGTCATTGACTTTAAAAACTCTTATATCCAAATTTTGGATTCATTGCGATCAACGACTCGGGACGAGTTTTAGTTTAAGAGTGTCAAACTAGTGATATGCTTTCAGCTATTTGTTTTTTTTTTCTTTTGCACAATTATTAACACTTTCAAAATAAATTAGGTTGAATTTTGTTAAACGTTCTTCAGACTCTATGACATAGGGAAAGATGTCTTCCAATTCTCCATTGATTGGGCTCCCTCGATTCCAACCCAAGATAATGGGTTAGTATGAATATATAACTCACATGAATATTGTTTATCTGAGCTATAATTATACATCCATTTAATAAGTTGTTTTGCTTAGGTGGGACTATGGAGTGCATGTCATTAAACATATGCAGACATTCCAAAATGGTGATTGCATGAAGACCTCTAACTTATGTAATTCTATTAAAATACGTTAGAAAATAGCAAGTGATTTAGTTTTACATGAGGGAAACAAAGAAAAACAAACCATTTTGGTTATTGTTTATACAAATACATCCACAAGAGCAATGAAAATATTATTATTATGGCATTTGTTGTTTTTCCAATATTTATCATTTCCATCTCCACATATGATCATGTTCATGGGAAGTTGTGACCTTGGATGAGCATACAGGGTTCATGATCAGTTCGTTTTATTTGAATATGTTATACTCTTCTATGAATATGCTAGGCAAAATGAAATTGTAATATATAGCATCATTCATTTTCTACATGTATGATTTTCTACGTCTGTTAGGTATTTAGATGTTTTTTCTTCCTATATACTTTGGGTTACTTTTTCAAATATATAAATATAGTGAGGACTGGTGGGGGTATAGGTTAGCCGATTCATATTTAGCGATCAACTGGTGTGAATTATATCGAGGAATTGTAAAGGCGGTGTGTATCGGTTCCATTATAATTTCAGCCTATATGTATCGGTCAACTGGTTCCAGTTAATTCACATGCAAGTATTGGATGCATTGTCTACCTGATGAGGATTTCACACAACTGGCAGAGCCCATTTCTCAACCGGTTGAGAAACTATTAGATGTAGTGTTTATCGACTGAGGATTTCACACGACCGACAGAGGCCATTTCTCAACCAGTTGATAAACTATTGGATGCAGTGTCTACCTGTTGAGGATTTCACACGATCGATAGAGGACATTTCTCAACCGGTTGAGAAATTATTAGATGCAGTGTCTATCGGCTGAGGAATTCACACGACCGACAGAGACCATTTCTCAATCGGCTGAGGCCAATTCTCAACCGGTTGAGTTGTTCAATGCAATCATGTAATTTCTTCTAGTGGCTACCGATTGAGAAATAACTATAAACGATAGATGAAAATTTTTAATAGGTTAAGATTGGTGATTGAGCCATTAAGTACAATTTTGAGGATGGGAAATGATGGAAACTATAATTCCAAATTACCAAATTATGATATACCTAAATTGACATATATCACTACATTTACCAATTTCATATGAATTAAATCAAATCAATTACTTTCCTATATGTAATTCATAACATTAAAATACTATACCTAATTTCCAAATCATCATTATAACTAAGTGATTACATTAAAAAATGCTACTATGCTTCCACATTGGTATAAATCAATTAATTTGTGATTTCCATGAAATTAATTTAAAGTAAGGGGATATTGAATTACATTTAAATTTCCAAATTAACAACAATACCAAATTAATTAAATTAAAGCTCCAAAACTATACTCCTACAATGATATAAATCAATCAATTTGTCATTGCAATGAAATTAATTGAAAGTAAGGGAATATTGAATTACATTTCAATTTCCGAATTAACACCAATACCAAATTAATTACATTAAAATACTGATACTATACTTCTACATTGATATAAATCAATCAATTTACCATTTTCATTCATAAGTTTCTTTTATTTGAATCCCAAAATTATGTAATACTCTGTTTAAGATTACATATTCACCAAAGTGAAAACATCAAGGAGCATAAGTACTCATTTGTATCAACTATAACTCACTGCATTAAGGAATACCAATACCTAAACTTGGTCTTTGTGTTTGTTTAGAAGAATTTTCACTAGTTTTTTTAGCTAACTAGTCAAGATAGGATTGTGGCCATCTATGGTTCATTCCATTTTCCTTTTCATTTAATGTCCATTTACCATATGCATTTAAAATCCACTTTTAAATTATAGTTTGCACATCAACTACCAACGTGTGCTGGTGGAGAATTAGTTGAACATGTACCATTAGAGAAGTGACTTTGATTGCTTATGGGGCCCAAAGTTAAAGGCAAGCAATACCAATCCAAATTGAGGGGATCTGATTCCATTGTACATATCGACCAGTAATGCTTGGATGACCCCCAAATGTTGCAGTGTGAATCGATTGATTCATTGAACTCAACTGATTATGTAACGGTTGACCGAAATAAAGTCAATCCAATGGGCATAAAACTTGTAGTGCCTAGCGATTGAGAAATTTAGTCTATCGGTTGAGGAATTTCCTTAGCTGGCAAGACTCTAGTGGTTATACACTAACGTACATATGAAAATTGGGGGAAATAAATAGAAAGCATGAGGTCAAATTATGAAGTTTTCCATTAAGAGGTATAGTTTGAACTTCACATAATTGTAAAACTTTAACCACATTTTCCATTAATTATATTCGCATGCGCAACTATATTTTGAAAATGATATAAATGAATCGGTTTCTCGTTTGATCAATCATTTTTCCACTTGTAATAAATTAAATTATAAAACTAGAGGATAGTGATTTCTATCAATCAACTTGACTATGGTTCCGAATTCATACTTATCATTAAATACTTTGTTTAAAAGGACATATTACCCAAAGTTATAATGTCAAATGATAGAAATACTGATTTAATAGCTTTCATCCCTTACTCCATTAAGGAATAACAAAAAGGTTGCATATCATTTTCATTTGGAGTATTGTTTGGATCCCCACCTTCACATGGTGTTGTAATAGTTTCTTCATATTGATGAAATCCTGGTACCCGCACATGGACATTCCATGGTTAAAATTGGCATATCCAATTCCATTGCAATTACTTCAACAAAATCATTCAATAATGCATAGTTAAAATTAATGTTTGAGATGTGTTTGTTTGTCGAGGTTACATTGACAAGTGCACCGAAATCTATATACATGTTAGATGGGCCATTCCACAAATGCTCTGCTCACATTCCTTGCATTTTAAAATATTAAGTGATGTTAATTACTGTTGAAATAGATGTTATCAAAGTTTATGTTGTTATAAACAAGCCTATTGTACATGACGTAAGGTTGCAAACATATCAACTGAACAATTTGATGAAGGCATCAATTCCATTTCAATGTCACATTGGGAAGACAAATTACTTTCCTGCACCATACTTATAATGCAATGAAAACAATTAAGTTAGTTATATATGTAAGTACAACTAAAAAACACAAGTTTTACGGCAAATGCTTATTGAATCTTACATACCATATCACGTTGATTACCAATATGAGGGATTGTAGCTTCTGGACACTTTCGAATTGTGTGACCTACTCTTTTACAACAACTACACCGTCTTACCATTTGAAAATTTGATGCAACTTTGCCTGGATTTCCTTTAGTCTTCACTATATTTAGATCACGAACTTGGTAAGGACTTGTGGCTCTATCTGTTGCTAATTTCTTCATTTTCAAATTATTCTTATAAAGTGCCTCCATTCTCACCGTTAAATTTTATATTTCATTCTTCGCTTTTAGAAATGAAGATGGCGTATGTGACGCATAGTAAGAAAGCTTGTTGCACATCGAACTCAATGAACCGTATCATACAATCTGATCCATGTCATTATCCATCTCATACACCGGTGGTGATCTTGGATGCACCTTTGTTAACTTTGTCCACCTCTTCAAAATACATGAAAAATGAATCTCTTCCAAATGCTCTACCTTCATAACAACAACCATGTGGCAACAAGGGATGCCAATTGACTCAAACATCATGCATGAGCATTTTAATGTTACAATATTTGGCCAAAATTGGACTTCCCATTTAAAGTTTAGGTGTCTAAACTTAGATAATGTGTATGTCTGCATTGAATCATCGCTTACAAGCCCTACCACAAAGAATAACTTTGCCTTCTTCATCTCCTCACGAAATTTAAGAAAGAATCCCTTTGTGTATACAATCGTAGCATGATTTTCAAGTATGGAAGTTTGGTTGAAAGAACGGGTGAAGAATTGTTCGACTCGAACTCTGCTTTTGCCTCATTTTGTTGAATTCTCATTACCACCTTATCGAATTGTTGTACAAACTCATACAATCGCAAACGAATTTTCAAGAATCTATTTAGATATGCATTCATACTCTCACACCTTTATGTGTTTCTCATCTCTCCAAATAAATTTCCACGTAAATACACCTCAACCCATCTTTTACATTTCACATAAATCTCAGTGACCCAATGATTCCCATTAAGAACCAACTTTTCAACCATTTCATGCCAAGCCTTTTTGAATTCTTTCAGATTCCCTCGCATGAACATGCACCTTACAAAGATTCTTATAAAGTTTTTAATATACACATTCGTGAATGCATTTTGTTGCAGATGCCATGAACACATGCGATGACACGCATCGGGAATGACTTTTTTAATTGCTTTATGCATTGCTTTATCCCCATTAGTTACTACAGATATGAGTTTCTTATTCATCATTGCAATAAGAAATGTCTCCAACACTCATTTATATGTAGCAATACTTTCATCCATCAATAGCACACAACCAAATACCATTGTTTGGTGGTGATGATTAACACCAACTAACACGACTAGGGGCTTTTTATAAGCATTTGTCCTAAAGGTTGTATCAAATGCTAGCACATCTCCAAAACACGCACAATCCATTCAAGCAGTTGAATCAGCCCAAAACAAGTTTGCTAGTCGACTTTCTTCATCGATGTTGAATTTATAAATAAAAAAATGAAGAATCCATTTCTATCTTTTCGCACAAGTAAGCTAAAGCTGCTTCTGCATCACCATCTTTGATTTCAATTCTACACATTGCATCAATGTGATTGTATATATCTTTTTGTGTGAAACCAATATGTTGATGTCCTCCTAATTGTTTGACCATATAGTCCATAATTTGTGTTGTTTTAACAGCAACTTGTACCTTATCTGGATTACTTACTGTCCAATGAGACCAAAAGAATTGTGTGTTGATAGCATCAACCAAATGACGATTATGCTCTCCTTTAAATTCCTTTATAATCCACTTTCCAACTTTTCTAGCCAACCTAATACAAAATACAGCTTCACATCCAACTCTAGTCAACGATCGTGGCTCATGTTGTTGATTGTCATTTTGAATAAACTTTGTCACTCGATGTCTTTCTCTGGAACACACCCACTATTGAGATATTATATATTCATTCTTGTCTCGTTTCAAATCATCTTTTTGAATACTAAATCTAGTAAATTTGGCAAACAAGTTGTAAAATGTTTCAGCCTCATCTATGCAATTGAATTTCAATTTGTAGACTTCTCAACCGAAATACCCTTCAACACCTTCTCTTTCAAACAGTTTGCATCATGGTGGTGACTCTCGCCAGTATATGTATCGTCATGGACCACATCATCAAGTTTCACTTCAAATTCCTGCTTGATTGTTTTCTCCATCTCCGATTGCAACACCTACATTTTAGAAAACATGTTAAAAATTGTCGAAATAAGATCTTAACTAAGGATCGTATCACTTTCGTATAAATTGATTGCATAATTCCAGTCAACCTATAATGCATATGTCATCTATTTTCGAGGTTGTGAGTACCGGTTGATATGGTCAATTCGACCGCTTTGAAACCGGTTGACCTATTGGTGTTTATATTGAAACTGCTCCTACTTTGCAATGTCTATAGGCTGAAGAAAAAAGTCAAGCGGTTGAGAAAAAATTCAACCAGTATACAATGGACACATGTGTCTTTCCCCCATTAATTTGAAATAAAAAATGTCAACTAATGAATATCACTAAGAATGTGTTATAAACAATGATAACCTTCATTTTTTAAAAACAATATATATCCATTTAAAGGTTGGGGGTAGTTACATTGAAAAAGCTATTATGGTTTTGTTTAACAAATCATTATTGAGTTAAGGATGATACTTTGACAATGGAAAATGCAAGTGTGATGCAGCTTCAGCTGAAGAATTGTCTTCTAGATGTTTTTTTTGTATGAAAGGCTCCAACAAAGAGAAAACCTCGTTCACTCTCCAACTCCCTTAGAAAATGTTGCTTTCCAAATAACTACTAACATATCTAGGTGGTTGGTTGCTAAAGTAATTAGAGATTTGAATAGGTTGCCACATGTAGAAAAACAACTTGTACAATGGTACACTTGGTGGTTGAAAGTTACCATTTTTGCTTCATTTTATTAGGTGACAATAAATAGAACAATAATAGGCAATAGGGAAAGTCGGCCTAATGTGGATGATTACACTCATTTAAAATGGATTCATGTATAACTTTACAAAATATAAAGTGGAGATATGAACTTGATTTATAATATTTACATTTCTCAATGGAGTTTACCCTAATTAGTTTAATTAAGTTGTCATACTATATCCTACTTACTATAGATTTTAATCAATTAACATGAATTAATTTTAATTAAGGCATCATACTATATCCTACATATGAGAAAGGTTAGTTAATTAACCTGAATTAATTTATATAAGCTATCATACTATGTCCTAGTTATTACAAATTTTAATCTATTAACCTTAATTAATTTAATTCACGTGTGAAGTTATATCCTACTTATGAGAAATGTTTGTCAATTAACCTAAATTAATTTAAAGGTTGCTATTGTACTATATGCTAGTCATTCTAAATTTTAATCTATTAATCTTAATTAATTTAATTAAGGCATCACACTATATCCTACTTATGAGAAATGTTAGTTAATTAACCTAAATTAATTTATATAAGCTATCGTACTATATCCTAGTTATTACAAATTTTAATTTATTAACCTTAATTAATTTAATTTGCATATGATGCTATATCCTACTTATGAAAACTATGTGTCAATTAACCTGAATTAATTTAAAGGTTGCTATCGTACTATATGCTAGTTATTCTAAATTTTAATCTATTAACCTTAATTAATTTAATTAAGGCATCATACTATATCCTACTTATGAGAAATGTTAGTTAATTAACCTGAATTAATTTATATAAGCTATTGTATTATATTCTAGTTATTACAAATTTTAATCTATTGACCTTAATTAATTTAATTCATGTATGATACTATATCTTACTTATGAGAAATGTTGGTCAATTAGCCTGAATTAGTTTAATTATGTTGTCATACTATATCCTAGTTATTATAAATTTTAATCTAAACACCTTAATTAATTTAATGAAGTTGTCACAATATATGCTAATTATTATAAGGACAAAATAATTACCCTGAATTAATTAAATGAAGGTATCATACTATCCTACTTATAAGAAATGTCAGTCAATTACCCTGAATTAATTTAATTAAGTTATCATAATATATCATACTTATTATAAATTTTATTTAATTAACCTCAACTAATTTAATTAATCTAGATCCAAATATTTTTTCATATAATCAATGATAAATTAAATGACAAGTATGGGAAATTTGAAATTAATAAAATAGAAAAAATAACGTTTCATCTATATAGGACATTAATTTAATTAAAATGTCTCAGTCTCAAACTATATGCATTTCCATTTAATAGCAAGGTCAACTGATATGGGAAACCACTTATAACTCTCAATCCTCAACCCTTCCCTCTTCTCTTCCCTTGAACTTCATCTTCCCAAAATAACTCAACCCGAAATCAATTTACCATGGCACCAAAATGAGCACCAGTCGAAACAAGCTCCAACGCTAGCAAATGGAAGAGACCAAAGGTAGCAAAGATGACCGAGACCAAAGGAAAGAGATCGGACGTACCAAAGACTAGCAACAACAAACAGAAAACCCCAAAAGTAGCGAAAAGCAGCGCCAACAAAGAGAAGAGAGCGGTGGTCAATGAAAATATTGTGGTTCGTAAGAAGACCACCTTTGATCGAGCTATGTTCATAACCCTAAAGCTAGCACAAAGATTTAATCTTCATTTTTCCAATCGATCTGTAATCCCAAGTAGGAATATTGATTTTTCAAAGCTCAATTATTTCCAATTTGATAGGCTTTTCACGAGAATGGCTTGACTTCTTATTGTTTCTATGAAAGAGTTTTTGTATCCTAAGGTTGTGAAATGTTTCTACTACAATATGAAATTTGAAGAAGAATGACCAATTAGTACAACCGTTAATGGTGTACAAATAAATTTTGATGTCACTCAGCTTTGTCAAATTTTAGACATTCCAAATGAATGGGCTTGTTTATATGAATCAAAGAAGTGGCCAATGATGGAAGGTTTCAAACCTGCAAAAGCTATACAGAGGCTCTATGGTTATCAAAAAACTAGTAGACCAACATCTCATTCATTGACTGTGTTGAGTCGCATCCTACAGTACATGATCTCGTACATTTTTATCCCTAAAGGAGGACATCGATATGATGTATCTTTCTTGGAGGCGTTTCTAGTTGGCAACATTCTGATTGAAAGAAAGATTAATATGGCTTACATAATTTTCCGGCATATGAAAGCTTGTCCATTAAGCAAAGATTCAGTGCTCCCATATGGCATATTTATCACAAAGATTGTGAAATACTTCAATGTAAATTTTCGGAACGAGATAGACGGTAAGAAACTAAAATCATTTGATACATATGATCAGGCTTCACTTTGTTGCATGAATTTTGTTCACAAAATAGATGGTTCGTGGAGAAAAAAGTCTTCTGTGCCCTCTTTAGAGGTAGATGTGTCTTCAGACGATGGGTCTTCCCAGGATGAGGAATATGAAAATTAGGATGTAGAAGGAAAATGTACTGAAAATGAGAATGTGACAACAATATCGTCAAAAGATGGTGTAAGAGCTACGACGGTTGTAGATCATCGTTCACAAATTGCTAAGAATAAGGCTGAGACATCCGATAACCTTAATGCCCAAATTAGCTCCCTTGGTACCTGCTTAGAGGAGATGGCGTTAGCCAATGATCGACATTTGACATCTTTGGAGCAGTGCATTGATGGTTTCCAAGAGGAATTCAAAGCAGGTATGCAAGTTATATGAGCCCAGCATGATAAGCTAATGGTATTCTTATGAGCCCAGTTTCCACTTCATCCCCCAAGCCATAAATGACTCTTTTTACATTTTCCACCACTTATGTAGTTAGCAAATTTTGGTTTTTTTTTGGACATTTGGCTAATGTAATTGACATTTTCTATTTATGACTTCCTTTTATGACTTATTTGGGTACTGATAGGCCATTCACATAAATGGCATAAATGTTTTCCCTCAATGCTGATGATGGTATATGGATGATATAGTTACTTATACATTTATGGATTATATTATGCATTGCTAGATTTAGCAAGTAATATGGTACTTCTAACTTAATTTGATATGTGTCATGTGAAGATTGGAACTTCCAGCACTTTAAGCTTCTTTAACACTTATTTTCTATATTTATAATTGTGTGTGGACATGATATAATATGGGTTTCCATTGGGATGCCATGAATTTTTAAGTCTTACGTTATTGATTGTCCAATCCCTATAGAAGGGTTTCCTGCTCATCACATTGGGGTAATGGTAGTTTGCTGACCATGGCACAGCGGGCCTAATCCTCAATACTACTATTTCCCACATATCCAGGCCTTAAACTCCTGCTTTCATGGTTGTAAACTACAAATATATTTTGGATAAGTGGTTACTACTCATAAGAATTTATGGTTTTTATATTTTTATTTCCTAGCTTTCTTGCTTATTTTATTTCCATCTGCATCAAGATGATTTTTAAATAAAAAATAACAGCTCCAACAAGAAGAAAAAGTAGGTCATTTTCATCTCTATATGAATTATAGGAATACTTCTTTTTAAGTCTGGTCCTAACCTTGTATGTGTTGAAAATGAAGAAGCAACTAAGGAGAAAAGGCAAGTAATAGATTATAGTGCTCGTATCACTATGTGTATTACTCAAAAGTACTTTCACACCTTCTATGATTATGTATTACTCAATAAAAGGAGCAAGAGAGTGACCTAACTTATTTTGATAAATGTAGAAATGATCCATCAAGTTCATGATTTTTGTATATAAGATTTGTGCATTATCTAATCCTTCATTTCATTCTCCATTATTCAGGATACATAGGACACAATTCAAAACAAAGTGAAACTAATGAAGGTTAAAAGCATCTAGAGGTATCATTAGTTGACTTCAATACATTATTGAATGTGACTAATAACTTTTTTAGTGACAATAAGCTTGGAGACGCTGGTTTTAAACCTATCTACAAGGTAAGGGAATACCTTACAACAACTTACAAGTTTTTGAAAAGTTGTCAATGTCCCCAATCCTCATATTATCTAAATGAAGCTACCTTTAGACATATGCCTTAATGTCTTCAAACCAGTACATGTGGTAATATTGTTGTGCCACTATTTTTTTTAGGGCTTCTCATTTTGAATATTGACAAGTTTCCTTTAATATGCAAATCTTTGGAATAAAATGAATTTGATATTTTCAGGCAAAATTAGAAGAAGGACAAGGATTAAAAAAGTTAAAAAATGAAGTTCAATCCATTGCAAAACTTCAACATCAAAATCTTGTGAAGCTTGTTGGATGTTGTATTCATTGCAAAGAAAGAACGTTGATCTACGAATACTTGCCCAACAAAAGTGTGGACCTATTCACTTTTGGTTTGGCTCTCTAAAACCACTATTTAGTTTTTTTATCTACTTGAATGGCTTTGGTATTTTTTTTTTTTTTTTGTTCTCCATTCCAATGCAAATGCTATGAAAATTCATTATTTATAATGGATTTGACCGATCCCAAAGAGAAATTGTTGGAAACAAGATAAAGAGTAGATGTATTAATTTGGGAAATCTTTCTTACTTCTATTTTCTATCATTTAATCGCTCTTATATAAAAATCACTAAGGGTTTAGATCTCTACCATTAATTGGCTAATCTATGTCATGATTGGGTAATACCATTTTATTGTACGAATAACCGGATCACAAACCTAATTGACATCAAAAGGATATTCGCGTACCGGTCGACCACCATATGAAGCAGTTGCAATTTTTTGGTATTGGTAAACACTAGCCATTTTGGTGCTTCATCATAAGAAATGGCAGTGTTTGGCAATAGAGAATATGGGTCAATCGATAGCATTTAACCGGTTGACCGCTTCATCTATAACGTACAAAGGTGTTAAATTATTGGATTCATGCATAGATTGTTCTTTTGTTATTAGAAAGTTGTTTTTTTTTTTGGGCAGATGATTAGGTAAAACCTGTTATGTTCAAGTTCCAGGGACAAGGTGACTTGAATGATAGTAAGCCCAGTGATTTTTGGTCAGTTATAGAGGAAACATTTCTTGTAGAAAATGGTTTTATTGAGATGTTGACAAGGGATATAAATGTGGCTACTAGCAAACCCAATTATCTTGAATCCACTAGAGGGATCCAAGAGGCTACTGGTTCAAATTAGGATGAGGAATGCAATTCTCAGGACCAGACAAGTGATGTCAAGAATTTTTTTCTTTTATTGTCTATTTATTTTATGTGGAAACTTTGAAATGTGCAACATAATTATGTTTGACATTGCATGGGTGTGGGTATTGTTGGATGCATCTAGCATTTTGTTTTCAGACATGTATCCAACAACAGTGTTCCAATGAAGGAAGAGTGGAACAAATTCCTAATTTACTATAAGTTCCCCTACACTGGTGGATTCAAGTGGGGCTTAGAGAGGGCACATGTCTTCCCTGGAAAATAAAAAATTTATCTTGATTTGATTATGTAACCTCAGTTTAAGAGATAAACAAAACACTTAGTGAGCCAAATCTTGCATTTTAACTTATTTTTGCTCCCTGAAATTAATCTATTTTATTTTGGTCGCCTTATTTCTCATTACTGACTCCGCCCATGTTTCCCTAATCAGTTTCTTAATCTCTTTCTCTTTTATAGGATTATTTGAGAATGACTGAGATACCATTTTCTAACAAGGTAGGTTGCATTCAAAGAAAACAAGAAGAATTTCTTTCATGTAGAAATGGGGGACTATGTGAACTATTTGACACTTTGAGTAATTATCCATGTCACCTCTTCCTAATATTTAATTATTAGATGAATTTATTGCTTAGCACATACCTACACCTAACATGAGCTACCCAGTCTCACATATCATATGTTACGGCAGGAATGTTTGAGCAACCTTGCCAAAAGTATTAACTATGAGACAACATTTGTAGAACTAAGTTTAGTAATGGAAACTACACATGATGATGGGTCTTTATGTAATTTTGTGGTTTTAACTCGTGGATTAAAAATAAAGGTTTTTTTTTTTTTGTATTGATATTTTTTTTTGTTGTTGTGAAATTGGTTCTCTCAACCTCTAGTTTTCATCCAATGTAGTTTCTCTCTACAAGATGTATTTAGGAAGAAAAACACATGGTCAAGTAAGTTTTTTCTATCTTCCTTTTTTTGCATTCCTTATTTATCTATTCAATTTTTTGCTTTCTATTTCTAGTTCATTTGCTAGCTATGTAGCATTCAAATGCATATTGGATTTTTAACAATGGTAGAATTTTCAATACAGGTGCAACAAAAACTACACTCAATTAGTGCTGCATAACAAGGTTGCAGTTACTTGCTCAGGTGTGGAAGCCATATATTTCCTAAGCATTCATTTGTAAGCATAAATAATTTTGTGTAGGCTATATCTCCTTGCTTTTTAATACATTACTTATTTACTGATCAAAAATAAAAATAAAAAAATTACATAGATTGCAATTTGTCATAGGAAAGAAAGAATTTTTTTTCCACTCTATTGAGCTTTATTTAATTTTTTTTCCCCTCATTTATGTGATGATTAAGTTTGAAGTCATAGTCTCATCATCTCATAACCTGATTGAGCTTGTACATGTATTTCTGAATCCAACATGCTGATGTATTTAGTTAATCCTCCTTACCCCAAGGGTCGATCGATCCATGCTTAGTCAAATTCCTTCTTTTCCTCATTATCCACATTTTTAAAGATTTTCAAAATGTTTGGGACTTCATATGGTTTTGATATTGTTTAAATGGGTTCATTACACTTAGTGGATGTTTAAATGATGCCCGAAAAAATAAAACTCAAAAAATACTTAAAAATTAGAAAGGATACGAAGAATGTGAGGATTCCTCACATTCTTCGTATCTTCCCTATTCTCCATTTCTTTGAAATTTTAAAATAATTTTGGGACTTCATATGGCTTGGATATTGTTTAAATGAGTTAATTACACTTAAGGGGTGTTCAAATGATGCCCGGAAAAATCAAACTTCAAAAAAACTTAAAAATTAGAAAGGATATGAAAAATATGAGGAATCTTCACATTCTTCGTACTCTCCCCATTCTCCACTTCTTTGATGCTTTAAAAATTATTTGGGACTTCCTATAGCTTACATATTGCTTAGATAGGTTCATTACACTTAAGGGGTGTCCAAATGATGCCCAAAAAAAATCAAACTCCAAAAATACTTAAAAATTAGAAAAGGTAAGAAGAATGTGATGAATCCTCACATTCTTTGTACCCTCCCCATTCTCCATTTCTTTGAAATTTTAAAATTATTTTGGGGCTTCATATGGCTTGGATATTGTTTATATAAGTTCATTACACTTAAGGGGTGTTCAAATGATGCCCAGAAAAATCAAACTTAAAAAATACTTAAAAATTAAAAAAGGTACGACCCTCCCTATTCTCCATTTCTTTGAAATTTTAAAATAATTTTGGGACTTCATATGACTTGGATATGTTTTGAATGAGTTCATTACACTTAAGGGGTGTTCAAATGATGCTCGAAAAAATCAAACTTAAAAAATACTTAAAAATTAGAAAGGGTATGAAAAATGTGAGGAATCCTCGCATTCTTTGTACCCTCCTCATTTTCCACTTCTTTGATGCTTTCAAATTTTTTTGAGATTTTATATAGCTTGGATATTGTTTAAATGAGTTCATTGCACTTAAGAGGTGTTCAAATGATGCAAAAAAAAAAAAAAAAAAAATCAAACTTCAAAAATACTTAAAAATTAAAAAGGGTAGGAAGAATGTGAAAATTCTCAATTCTCTTCTTTTAAATTTTAAAAATTTTGGAAAAATCAAAATGACTAAAAAATTAGTGAGAAATGTCAAATTCCACATTGCTACTAATTGTTATAAATTTTTTTTTTTTTTTGTATTTTCAATATTTCAACCAATATTTTATATAATTAAATTTAAATTATAAGAATTATTTTATCAATACAATTGTCAAGTACATAACTAACTTAGTGTTTAAACAATGTATACTTATTTTTTATAAATACAATTAGACTTACAATTCATTGAAATTATTCTTTTTTTTTTTTTACTTCATAGACCAATTATATTTTTTTTTTTGAATTTTCAATATTCATCCAATTTTTTCCACAAATAATTTCAATTTAAAATAAAATAAATTAATTGACTCTCAATTTATAAATTATGTCATCAAATTATTTTTTTAAAATACTAGTTTATTTTAAATTTTTTTTTCTTCACATTTTTGGTTTATCACTATATATTAAAAAAATAAAATAAATTCTAATTTCTTTTCTTTCAGAAAATTTATATTTTCACAAATTATTCAATATTTTTCAATTTTTATAAAATAAATCCTTAGATTATATAATTGGATGTTGTAAAGAGTTAAAACTTTTGTGTTGCATTGGATTATTTTTTCTTGGCATAGGAGGTGACTGGTTTGTAACCTGTATAACAAGTCTTTTTTTTTTTTATTTATTCAACAACCCTCACATGTGGCAAGATGCTATTGGTGCAAAATTGGGGGTATGGTACCAAAAAGTATATTTTGGTACTATAGCATAACCAATATATATATATATATATATATATATATATATATATACTAATAGGGTATCTTTAATGTGCTTAATCAAATATGTTATATATTTTGTATCTTCTTTCCTCTACAATTTACACTTATTTTGATCTTTCATTAACATTTTGGTTGTTCTCAAGGGAATGGCATGACCAGCATTGAACCGATTGGAACAATAAATGATATACAGAGTTTGGTAGGTTGGAGTCTCTAGTTTCTATAATCGATGTTAAAATTCGTCGGTTGTATAAATGATGAGTATTATGATCAGAGCCAATGATACTTTGTGAGTTTTGGATTAATTTTTCCATCTTATGCAAAATCTATGTCAAATTGTCAAAGATTAGTGGAAATAGATACTTTAATGTTTGTTTTGATGACATAAAATTGTTTTATTTTGGCTTTACTCATGCCTCATGGTAGACATTTTCTCTTTGAGCTTACAAATTGAGTATTGTGGTATTAGCAATAGCAGGAATGGTAGCAAAGATTACCGGTCGACCTGTTAATGAAGTGGTCTCAATTATTTTGGTGTCGCTACCCACTGCCACTTTTGTTGCTTCCTTAGTGAAATGGGCAGTGGTTGGCGGTAGAGAAAATGTGCCAACCAGTCAAAGCTTATCAGTTAACTTGTAAATATTCAAAATTCCAGTGTTTTAAAAATTCATTATTTAGGGGGTGCTCAATGAAAATACTAAAAAATAAATATCCAAAGATATGAAGAAAATAGCAAGGGTACTATCAATGTGAGGAATGCTTATATTCCTCGTACCGTCCCAATTCTCAATTTCATTGAAGTTTTAAAAAAAAAATGGGATCTCATATGACTTGAATATTGTTTCAAGAATCTCATTACAATTAGTGGATGTTTAATGGATGACCAAAAAAATCAAAAGCGAAAAATATGAAAAAAAAAATAGCAAGGATACGAAGAATGTGAGGAATTCTCACATTCTTCATACCCTCTCCATTATCCACTTCTATGATGTTTTAAAAATGTTTAGGGACTTCATATGCCTTAAATATTGTTTAAATAGGTTCATTGCACTTAGTGGGTGTTCAAATAATACCCAGAAAAATCAAACTCCAAAAATACTTAAAAATTAGAAAGGGTACAAAGAATGTGAGAATTCCTCACATTCTTCGTATCCTCTTCATTCTCTATTTTTATAATTTTTTAAAAATGTTTAGGGACTTCATATGCCTTAGATATTGTTTAAATAGGTTCATTACACATAGTGGGTCGTCAAATGATGCCTAGAAAAATCAAACTCCAAAAATACTTAAAAATTAGAAAGGGTACGAAGAATGTGAGGAATCCTCACATTCTTTGTAACCTCTTCATTCTCTATTTTTATGATGTTTTAAAAAATTTTAGGGACTTCATATGCCTTAGATATTGTTTAAATATGCTCATTACACTTAGTGGGTGTTCAAATGATGCCCAGAAAAATCAAACTCCAAAAATACTTAAAAATTAGAGAGTGTACGAAGAGTGTGAGGATTCATTACACTTAGTGGGTGTTCAAATGATGCCTGAAAAAAATCAAACTCTAAAAATACTTAAAAATTAGAAAGGGTACGAAGAATTTGAGGAATCCTCACATTCTTTGTAACCTCTTCATTCTCTATTTCTATGATGTTTTAAAAATGTTTAGGGACTTCATATGACTTAGATATTGTTTAAATAGGTTCATTGCACTTAGTGGGTGTTCAAATGATGCCCAGAAAAATCGAACTCCAAAAATACTTAAAAATTAGGAAAGGTACGAAGAATGTGAGGAATCCTCACATTCTTCATACCCTATCCATTTTCCACTTCTTTGATGTTTTAAAAATGTTTAGGGACTTCATATGGCTTAGATAATTTTTAAATAGATTTATTACACTTAGTGGGTGTTCCAATGATGCCTGAAAAAATCAAACTCCAAAAATAGTAAAAAATTAGCAAGGGTACGAAAAATGTGAGGAATCCTTACACTCTTTGTATCTTCCCGATTCTCCACTTCTTTGATGTTTTTAAAAAAAAAATTGGCACTTCATATGGTTTTGATATTGTTTAAATAAGTTCATTATACTCGAGGGATGTTCAAATGGTACCTGAAAGAAATCAAAATCTAAAAATACTAAAAAATTAGCAATGATACAAAGAATGTGAGGAATCCTCACATTCTTTGTACTATCTTCATTCTCCACTTCAATGATGTTTTAAAAATGTTCAGGGACTTCATATGACTTGCATATTGTTTAATACACTTAGTGTGTGTTCAAATGATGCGCAAAAAAATCAAACTCCAAAAATACTTAAAAATTAGAAATGGTACGAAGAATGTGAGGATTACCCTCCCTATTCTCCATTTCTTTGATTTTTTAAAATAATTTGGGACTTCTTATGGCTTAGATATTATTTAAATAGGTTCATTACACTTAGTGGGTGTTCAAATGATGCCGAAAAAAAATCAAATATCAAAATCCAAAAATACTCAAAAATAAGTAAGGGTACGAAGAATGTGAGGAATCCTCACATTATTCGTATATTTCCCATTATCCACTTATTTTAATATTTAAAAATTTTTTGGGACTTCATATGCCTTTGATATTATTTAAATATGTTCATTATACTTTGACGATGTTCAATTGATGCCCGAAAAAAATAAAAATCCAAAAATACAAATAAATTAGCAAGGGTACAAAGAATATGAGTAATCTTCACATTCTTCGTATCTTCCTTATTCTGCACTTTTTTGAACTTTTAAAAATTTTTAGGGACTTCATATGGCTATGGTATTGTTTAAGTTAGTTCATTACACCTAAGGGTTGTTCAATTGATGCCTGAAAAAATCAAATTTGAAAAATACTAACAAATTAGCAAGAATACGAAGAATGTGAGGAATCTTACATTCTTTGTGCCCTCCCTACTCTTCACTTGATTTTGTAAAAAAAAATTGTGGCTTGACATGATTTGATGTAGACCTCTTTTTTTTACCAATAGACTTTTTTTATTTATTACTATTATTCATTGCATTTTATGAGGTTTTATCCAGGTTTTTTTCTATCACCATTTAGGGGAGTGGGGGACGACCTCTTCAAGGGACCGAGCTGCATGGACGTGTGGCTAGGGACATCACCTGTCATACCCCGATTTTTGTTATTCTTCAAATTAAACAATTGATACTCAAATACAGTATAAGTGCCAAAAAAAAATATGGGGATACAAATATTAAAATGCTGAGTTCCTGCTTGAATTTGTTCAAAAAAAAGGATACACAAAACCTGTTATAAAGAGTACATCCTGTATTAAAGTTTGTGACTATTAGTTAACAAAATATGTTTTGTTTCACAAAAGAAACTTGTACTACATTAATTTACATATACCAAAACCCCATTGTTCACTACGGGTAGCCTATACTACAAGTGTACTTGACAAATATATATATTACATCATTCCTACAAAAAGATTCAGTCTTTGATACAAAAGACAAGGCCTTAAAAGACTTTCAATGCAAGCAAACAACTTCCAATCACAATAAAGCATCGCTCAAGCATTATTTCCTGCATAGGTCTTCTAACCTGCATCTAAAGGTGAAAGGGATAAGGTGAGTTCACAACTCAGTAGGAAAGTTTATAACCATCCTAAGCATACCCTTAAAAACCTTGAATTAAACGTTTAATAGCATGCATGATAAACATTTCATAACCATTAATAAATGTATAATCATGTCAAACATGTATGCATGTGTTTGCTGGTTTCATCTTTGTTTTTCCTCATCCATCCTTTCACAACTGATAAACTACTAACCCCCACCAATCTACACATCAGATATCAATGCTCCACAAGATACTCGATCAATATAATAATGATTATTCTGGGACATTACCCAAGGGCAAGTCATACCCCGTGTCTTTTGGGACTCATATCCAAGAGCAGGACCAACCTCGTGTCATTAGGGACTAAAACCCAAGGGCAGGACCAACCTCATACACCCATATTGGAGTGTCTTTCTCGAGGGATTTAGGGACTTTCACCCAAGGACCCACGGTCCTACGTAAACAATATATCAAATGATAATGCCTGTAGCATTACATAAACACTTCCCACCAATCAATTCTCTTAATATCATGTGATAATTCCATATCCTTCTTGCAATGCAACCACACCATGAACCATTTTGACAACACAGAACCATGAATTTTCATACCAATATATGTTCCAATATCATGGTAACATTTCAATGCAATAAACCGAGATGCAATGACACTTTAAAACATTTTATGAAATCATAGAAATAATATGAAATTCCAACAAATGATTCAAGGAAAGAAATCAGATACACCATAGAATAGCATAAAATTCCCTACCTTACACCAATTTCCTTTTTGTGTTTCTTCTATGTAGGTGATCTTTGCCTATTACAGGGAACTTAAATGAAACAACATAATTTAGGTTTCCTAACCATTAAAATGTATTCAATTAAAACTAATGAAATTTCCTTTCTTACTAATTTTTAACAACTTTCTGTTATTAATTTTTTTTTTCAATCTCAAATTCCCTAATTAATTACCAAACACTAATTCTTTTGATTTTCTTAAAGCCGAACCTATTAACAAATCCCAAGTGTCCAAATAACCTAATTAATCACATGTTTACTAATTTATTTTTCAATCAAACCAAATTAAACAAAGATTCATGTTGATCTTACCATTAATAAAATACTTAAGCTAAAATAATTTAATCTTTAATTAATTGTGATTTTTAACTAAAACGGGTTTATAGCTAATTACACTCAATTACAGTTAATTCTTTTCAGCATACCATTAGGAACCAAAATAAATGAAAATTACAAAATTAAACAACTTGTTTACCTCAAATCTACACACTCTCTCTCTAAATCCTCTCTCTAACCCAAGTTGTTGCAGGTGAACTGGTGCAAAACGAGCTGCAACACCTTTTAAAGGGGTCTCCATGCAGCCAAGCACGAGGTGGCAGGCCACATGGCTACCACCAATCCACCCAAGTAGGAAGTGGCATTCCACTAACTTCAATTTCTCAATTTTGCACTTTAGTCCTTGAAGTTATCAAAAATAAAACCCATAGTTGCCCATTAGTCCTTTAAGTTTTCCTAACCCTAATCAGTCCCTAAGAACCTAATAAGCATGCTTATGTCATTAACTAATCCCACTTAACCTTAATTAAAGTTTAATTCATAATTAAACATGATTAACACTAAACTAGTTTTAACATCTAATTAAGCAAGCTTAAAGTTAAGTACTAAAATAATCATTATTGCCTATTTAATTCATTAGTACTAGGTATTACATCACCACCTTGCCATGGTGGTGGTTAGGGATAGAGACATCTCTGAGCAAAGAACGGGAAGAAACAATGGAACGGGTAGGGGGAGTTTGCAATACAAGAAAATGGGCAGTAGCTTGAAAAAGGCAGATAGGAGAAAGAAAACGGAGAACTGGACTAAAACTTAAGGAGGAGGAGCAACTAGCTAGGAAAAGAAGGGAAAATAGTGCTTGAAGCCAAACAAATAATTGCTTGAGGGGAGTCTCTTTCAGGTATGATTTCCACGACATTTTTTATCTTCTTACCTCTACATGATTTTATATTGTTTTCTAGTACATTTATAAGTGTCATCTGATTGATTAGTGTGGGTATCAAGAGTTGTTTGTTGATCTTGCTGAATATGATTATGCTCATACATGCTCTGTTTTTAGGTTTCATTTTGGTTCCCGTTATTTCCCCTATAAATGACTGATACATGGATTATTTTCTTTGAACTAGATATTTGATTAGTCTTACAAATGCTCACTATTCGTTCCACCTGCTTAGATCCATTGAATATAACATGAAATGGAATCTAGATTAATGGATTGTTCGTTTAGAGCATGTTCTGTTTCTTAAGGCTTTCTTTGCTTTTGAAAAACTCCTGTCATTATTTTGAAAACTATCTGGAAGTTCAAATAGATTTTGGAAACTTGTTGGATTTTTCTTGTACTCCAAGACCCTTGGAACACCACCCAACTTCGATCCTTAGCTCCAACCAATCCAGATTACCTCCCCGCTGCCACTAGCATTGACTCATGTGAAAGAAGATGCAGAAAAATGGGTTAATTCTATTCAAGACTCGAAGTGGGGCTCGGAAGGCTCTGAAGCAGGTGTAGAAAAAGATTGGGAACTGCATGACAACGTGCCAGCTTGCTTCGATTGGTCCGTTGTCGTCTCCGGCGGTGAGGCGAGCTATCGTGTCTATATCGGCAGCCCAGTTGGTGTCGAAGTATACACAAAGGAATATGTGAGCAATGTGGAAGCGAAACTCAAGAGGTGGGAGATTGGAGAGATTGCATCTCGGATTGCACAACTTTATTTTGGGCAATATGTGTGGATGAGTGAGGCAGGTTTTTGATGGTGTGTTTGGTTTTGAATGGAAGAGAAATGGTGCGTCAGTTGGTTAGCCAGCTTAAAATGTTGGTTGATGAGTGTAAGTGGACATTTCAGGAAAGAGACTTTAAAGAATGGTAGCTAGTGGTTTAAGAAATAGTTAGATTCTTGAAAGCTGACACAACTTTTATGAAGCACCAAATGGGAGTACCAAAATAATTTCACAACCCCATTTATGGTTTCAAAATATTAATTTTCAAAACTTCGGTTTTTCTCAAATGATTTTCAAAACTCCAATTTTCAAAATTTAATTTTCAAAACTTCAAATTTTAAATAATTTTCCAAAACTCCAATTTTCAAATTTAATTTTTTTTAAAAAAAAATTCAAATTTTAAATAATTTTTCAAAACTCCAATTTTCAAATTTTATTATTATTATTATTATTATTATTTTATTTTTTAAAAATTCATTCTCAAATAATTCTTCAAAATTCCAATTTTTAAATTTAATTTTCGAGATTTCAATTTTCAAATAATTTCCAAAACTCCAATTTCCAATTTAATTTTCAAAACTCCAATTTTTAAGTTTAATTTTCCAAACTTTAATTTTCAAATTTAATCTTCAAAATCCCAATTTTCAAATAATTTCTTTAACTTCAATTTCTAAATTTAATTTTCAAAATTCCAATTTTCAAAACTTCAATTTCTAGATTTAATCTTCAAAACTTCTATTTTCAAATAATTTTTCCAAAATTCCAATTTTCAAATTTAATTTTCAAAATTCCCATTTTCAAATAATTTTCAAAATTCTAATTTTCAAATAATTTTCCAGAATTCCAATTTTCAAATTTAATTTTTAAAACTCCCATTTTCAATTTTTTTATTTCAATTTTTAAATTTAATTTTTAAAGATTTCAATTTTCAAAACCATAATTTTCTTTCAAATAATTTTAATTCCATTCCAATTTTCAAATATTTTTTAATTCTACCACTTTTCATCCTTCATTAGGGTTTTAAGTCACTAAAAATCCCGTTTTTTTTTATAAAAAAAAAAAAATTTGTTACATTTCCATTCAGATAAGCACTTTTACAATTTTTCTTTGATTTAAAATTTTTTTTTTTTTTTTTGTTTCTCTTGATTTTAAATAAGCATGAATATGATTTTCATAATTCCAAAACAATGAAATTTGTGGGATTAATTCATGCAAAATAAATTGGGCTTTGGTGGGGGCCCAACATTCATAACATTCATTTCGAAAATAATTCAAGTGAATTGCATGATTGATATTGTTTGATTTTGATTGGTTTTGTGTGAGATATTTTACACTTATCATGGTGCACTAACTTTGTTTTATGATAACGCTTTATTACCTACTGTCAAGGTACACTCTCACTCTCATTTTGTTTATTTATTCGTTATCATGACTTGCTTTCGATTTATGATCATTTTGGTATTCATTGATCTAATAGTTAATTGTCATATTTGACTCACCTAATTTAGTAGAAACCCGTTTCTAAGGGGTTTAGAGGGGTATTATGGTCTTTACCGTACTTTCCCAATAAGTGACTTGACCCCCGGACATAGACTCGGTTAAATTTCACAGACCTATTTTTCCTTTAGGAATCACTGACCAAAATTCTCTATTGTACCAAAATACTTAGCCTTTTTACATAGTAACTCTGGTCAAGAAAAACTAGAGAAATAGTCACTACGGCTTTTGTAGTATTCCGGGTATCGTTCTCAAGGACTGACTTATGAAAATTGTCAATACTAGAATAAATGAATTGTTTTTGTTTAAATCCTAAAGTGAAAGACAATATGTGAATAATGTGAAACTAAGTAAAAGAAATTAAATTAATAAAAAAAATGAATATTGATGTTAAATTCAATTGATTCAAGTTTGGGGTTTTCCACAATCCAACCTAGGGTATAGAAATTAGAGAAAACAATGGTATTTTAAGTAATATGATCTTAGGGTTTTGGGATCCTTGGCCGCTCGCGATCAAGTTACGTTCTATAACTCAAAATTGCATCTGAAACCCAATTTTTCCTTTTTAAAACAGATTCCTAAAACCATCAAATGAATGAGATTGATTATCAATTTAAGATTTGGCTTTTTAGCCCTTCCTACTCCTTATAGCTTTGTTTAGGGGCAAATAACGGTAGGGAAGACGAGGATAACTAATGATCAAGAATTACCAAGAATCACTAGTATCAAGTAATAACCTATCGTATCATTTCCTAAACAAACTCACAAGGATAGGATAAAAAAATGATAAATTGTCACCCAACCAATAATTAATCTCATTGTTATAATAATTTACCCATTGTCCCTATAGGTTTCCTAGCCCTTAGGTTTTCATGCTTCAAGCCCTAAGTTGGCTCTTAGCCTCTCATGGGAGTGATATCACATTCACAATCCATAATAGGGTAAAAGTCCATAATTTGAATCAAAAGAAACTAAAAACAATATATTCAATAAAGAAGAAAAAGGAAACAAACCAAAGTTCTCGTCTTCTTCCACCTTCAATGTCAAACTCTCCAGAAAAAAAATCCAAGATCCCTAAAACCTAGAATTGAGAGAGTTTATATAATATCATCAATTACCTAACATGTGGCACATTCTCATTGGCCACTTATTACAAAATAATTTCCTAAAAATGATTAAAAAATAATAAAATGGTGATTTCTAGTCATGTGGTGTCCACTTAGGCTGATGGAGTGCTCTAGATGCAATTCCCGAGGTAGAGGAGGCGAAACATCATAGGAGCAGTGGGTGAATTCGAAATTGGTGTCATTTCGAAGTGGATTTCGAATTCATAAGTTGAATAGATGTAATTCCCGGGGTAAAGGAGGTGGAACATCAAAGTGGTAGTGGGTGAATTCGAAATTGGTGTCATTTCGAAGTGGATTTCGAATTCATAAGTTGAATTTCGAAATCATTTCGAAATGACCCTCCAGCTTGGTGCAGTTGTCTTAAAATGATCATAACTTCTTCATTTTAGCTCTGATTTGCACATTGTTTAAAGCGTTGGACTTCTGAATTCCCGAGCTTCAAAACGATATATAGTATGTATACAATGGACTCCAAAAAGTGCTCTAAATTTGTTCTCAAAGTCAGATTATATAATGCCATCAGATTTTTGAGTTCTAAATTTCCATGCAACTGAATCTTGCTTCATGCTTCATTTCCCATGCTTTCTTGCCTTTTTTCTTACTCCATAATGGTCATTTCTCATCTTCCAAACTCATGATATCCTCGTCTTACCTTTCCTTACGTTCAATGAGTCTTGACTCACTTATTTCTTCATTTAGTCATTTCTTGATCTTTCAAAATCTAAAGTCATTCAATTTGCACCATTTTCTTCCCTTGAACCTGAGATAAGTCTCCAAAGTACAAATTAAACTCATGGCTAGGGCCTTAGCATTGATTTAGGTCAAGTTGGGTGATTTGAATGTCCTTTGGTGTACAAATCATATTGAATATGTGCCATTAGAGCACATATTTTGGCTCCAATCAGTCACACTTAAGGTTTTTCTTTCTTATTTTGTTTTTCCCTTTAAAAATAAAATAGAAAATAAGTAACGACTTCAAGTCTTTTTCTAAAAATCAAATTTTCACAAATAAATAAAAAGTAGTCATTGAGTGGGAACGCGAGTAAAATGCGGGGTCCACACTTGGATATTGTTTAGATAAGTTCATTACATTTGGAGGATGTTAAATGGATCCCGAAAAATTCAAAATCTAAATTTACTAAAAAATGGGTAAAGGGTTTGGATTTCCATATTGTTACTAATTATACCTTTTTTGTATTTTTAATATTTCAACCAATTTTTGGTGTAATTCAATTTAAATGCCAAAAAATAATTTATTCATATATTTCTTAATTAATAATTAGTACACAACTAATTTAATTTTAAATTTACATATATTTTTAAACTTTATTTATACTTTTACCTTTTTTTTTCATTTCATAAATCAATTGTATTGTTTTTCACACTTCAAATATTCATTCAATTTACCGAACTTTATCTTACCCGATTTTAAGTCTGTCCATGTCCGAAGATTTAAAAAATGTATAGTATGAAAAGTTACTTTTTAAGACCATAGTTTAAGACTCGAAATTATTGTAGGTTTCTACGCTTGGTGTGAACTGAAAATCGTCGGTAAGTATGTGTGATCAATATTAAGAGTATCTAATTTATGATACCAGTTGACCCACCTAGACAGCGTGTATTTTGGGGGTGTGCCAGCGTTTACTTCGTTTACTTATTTATCTCTGAATCAAAATCTTTTCTCGATAGCTTACAACTCTTTGAATATCTAACTGATTATAACCACATATTACTGTAGTTCTCTACTTGGGGCCACTTAGCTTTACAGATCCGAAAATGGCGTACTATTGTGTGATCGTCCTCTCAGTAACTGTATTCTGTCACATTCTCAATTTGTCATCCGGCAGTCAAACTAGCAACAACTCCTCCATGATAGCATATGGCGTCAGAGTTGTTCTTGATATGGGATCTTCGCTTGGACGGATGGCTAACAACTGTATTTCCATGGCTGTCTCCGATTTTTACTCTATAAATAGACATTACAAAACAAGGCTGATTCTGCACACCAGGGATTCCATGGGAGACCCTCTCTATGCTTTGTCTTCAGGTTAGTTTTCGCTTGCTTCGTCTCGGGTTGAATTCATGATCATTGGCATCTTTATTTCATGAGTTTTCCTATTTTTATCATCTTTTTGTGGCTTACTAAGGTGATGAAGAATAAAGTAAATAACTGTAAAAAGGAAACAAATTAAATGTAATCTTTTGTTCCTCCAAAAAGTACATGTAGATGATTAAAAGGAATGGTGTAAGAATTAGTCTTGGCTTGGTATTTCTTTTCTTTTAGATTCATAAGTAAATAAGTAAAAAGTTAAAACCATGATATTGATTTTAATTTTACATGAAAATTTAAAATTTTAAAAATTTTAAAAATTAAAATAATATAACAAATACATTTTTATTGAATTTATATATGATAAGATTTATCAAATAAATAAATATTTTATTTAGCATGAATATATAAAATCTTATATTCTAAATTTCTAAATTTATTAATTGTGTATTTATTTTTATTAATTATTTATTATATATTATTATTTTATTTTAAAGTGCCCATAAATAATTAATAAATATGAAAAAATGAAAGACTAAAAAAAAATGAATTTTTTATTTTATTTTAGAAAAGGTCAAAATTGGCATCCCATTCTAGGTAAAATGGAGAAAGAGGGGGAAAAAGGGAAAAATAATGTGACATATTGATTTGCCACATGTTAAGCTTAAAAAAAATTTACAAAGATTAAGTACAAGGAAAGAATGATTGGATGGCGATCTTAGACTTTTAATCATTATTCTTGTTGGAGTGTATGCTTTTAATTTTTATTTTTTTTCATAAAACATGTGTTTTGAAAATTAAAAGTAAAAGTTCTTACAAAGTTTATTTTTGGAGAAATTATGTAAAGTGCATTGTTTGGTAAATATAGATGAATTAAGAATCTAAAAAAAAAAAAAAAGGCTTTATAACAAATATATTGTGGGGAAAATAATCCCCAAATCATGCGCTAGAAAAGTAACTTGTATATGTTTCCAAAACTACTCTCCAAACAATTGAAGAGAGACTATCACCTATACAAGATAAGCTAGCATACATATTTTATTAGACTTTACGTATGCAACTGTAAGATCACCCGTCACCACTTTAACCTCTACATTAAATATGTCATTGGAGATAGTGACATTGTTTCTACCTAAAAGTAATAATGTTAGTTACTAAAAATGTTATTGTAAAAAGCAGGATGTACTAACCTATTTATCATTAATCACTAATTTAACTTCTATATCATAATACATTGATATTCAAAAAGAAAAAAAAAACTAATATATTTTTATTGAATATGTAAAAATACACATTTTTTTAATTAAAAATTTAAACCATTAAAATTGTTTTTATTTTTAATAAATAATGTTTTTAAAAAGTATATGTGTATTTTTTATATTAATTTTTTTTCTTTTATTTTGAAGAAAACAAAAATAATATTATTTTTTTGTCTTTTGTTTTTATTTTGAAAATATATATATATATATATATATATATAGAGAGAGAGAGAGAGAGAGAGAGAGAGAGAGAGAGAGAGAGAGAGAGAGAGAGAGAGAGAGAGAGAGATTTGAAATCAATATTATTTAACATATTAGTATTTATTTATTAGATTATTAATTATTATAGGTAAATATATTTTTATATTAAAAACTAATTTATTTTAATGCATTAATTACATATTTTTTAAAATAAAATTTTAATAAAAAATGAAAAAAATAAATGAATTGTACTTTTAAAAAATAAATTTTACTTTTTTAATTAATTAGATTTTTAAAAATAGTAAAAGAAAATTATTTTAAAAAAATCAAAATTTAAAAGTGGTTTACACGCATAAAGAGAAGTGGAAAAAAAAAAAAAAAGAAGGAAAGGAAGGTGGCAGTGATGGGTAATTTTGGAAGTATGCATTAAATTATGATTTAAAGATTTTTTCTCCCAAAATCTACTTTCTATTAAACTTACCTTTTTAGTTTCTAAATTCTTCCATATTTTCCAAATAATGTATCTTCACACGAATCCCTTTTGTTTTTCTATCTATAAATCCTTGAAAAGAGAAATCATATATGAAACAATAGAATAATTCTTCTCTCCCTTCTCTCTCATCTCTTTGTATCGGCAACTCTTCAACGTAGACAATATGTTAGACGTGTTGTGCATCTTCTGCTTATCGTCGTGTCTTTATCTTGAATATGGACTTAAAACTAAGCAAGGAGGATTACAAAGAAGGAACATCACCAAAACTGCCGCCTTTGAAGCGAATTCTCGATTTTGTGGAGAGTGGATTGCTGTTAGGGATGGGTTTATTGAAGTATGGAAATTTTCTCTACATGTTCGGTGGTGAGTACCTTAGTGACCACCCCTGTTATCGGTTACAGGCCTATAACAATAAACCTTTGGTTAGTGGGGCTGGGATACTTGAGCAAAACCCGACCTGCCTTGTGTTTAGGTTGGATTTCACTAACGACCACTCGGAGCCCGTCCTACTTTATTCCATGTTGGGTCCAAAGATTTATCCGATTTTTGAGGAAATTGGAGGCCAAATATATGTTCTTTGGAAGATGTCCTTGTCTTCTATCTTGCCTATGTTTGAAGTTTGGAATCCCATGACTCAGGATTGGTGTGCCCTCCCAAACCCCCCTCTTTTTTCCATCGGCTGGGGTATTATATCCCATTGTGTTTGTGGCAAGGATATTGTTTGCATCATGCAACCTTTTTTTCTTTACCGTTTCAATACCCTTTTTGAGACATGGGAGGGCTAAGCGCACTTATCAGCTCGTGAAGACATGGGTATGATTGGGAGATTTGATGTACGATATGAGGATGTTCACGTTGGATCGCGTGGAGAAGATCATGGTTTGTGGGCTATCATGGAGGGTAAGGATGGCTATTCCCCATAAAGGTTGACTTTGTCAAAACTCGACCGCATCTTCCTGGCTTTCTACAAGTGCATGTTGCAATTCTAGCTGACACAAGTGAGCAGGGGAGTTTATGAGTGGGTTGATACCATATGTAGACAGCAAAAGCGGCGAAGGTTTCCTTCTGTCTTTGTTTTTCAAGTAGAAAAACTTGAATCAGAGAAGGTGCCCCCGTCACAAGCACGATTATCAGTTAGATATTTGAGGCGTCAAGCTTATGACTTCACCTTTCTTAAATTCAAAAATGAAGAATTCCCTGTGTTTGCCTCCTTCCGTGCTATCATGTGTGTTTTTTTCTCCAGCAGTTGAAATCACTTCACTGCATGCTAGCACTAAGCTGCCATGAATAGTTTTACTAAAACCACTTACCTCTTGTAACTAAATTGCTACCATTTTTCATCTATTTTTACTGATATGAATGCTCTCTTCATTTGAATATGACAATAGTGGGAGATTATGGCACAACACATCAACTGGCAGCTAGTCATGAATGTTCCAAGTATGTTTTTTTGTTTTTTTGTTTTTTTTGTTTTTTGTGGTTTTCTACAGCTTAATGCTAAAATAGTATAGCAATTTTAGTATTTCATAGCTTCAGTTGGAGTTCTATTTATTAGACTTGGTTTTAGCAGATTATTTCTTAGTCAAGTTTCTATTTGTTTTGGTTTCTAATTTGATTAGGAAAAAGAGTTATATTCGTACTATGTTAACCTATATAGTTTTTCAATATTCGTGAATAGAATTGATTAAGAACTGAATAGTTATGTAACTTCTTAAAGGTCTGATTGCTAAGAATATATTCTCTTTCTCTCTTCTTTATCAAAGTTTTCATGCAACACAATCTTTGTCATAGAGTTTCACTTCCTAAAAATTTTGATCTTATGCTACGATAGGTACTGTTGATATCAATAGATCAAACAATTTATGATTGAGCTTCTAGCCGAACCAACATAATAAACCCTACTAAGCTACCTTAATCCCATGCGTTATAAGCTTAACTATGCATTCATCAATCATCAACCTACATTTCTAGGATAAAAAGAAGAGACATTTGTGTTATGGGCTAAACAACATGATCCATGGGTTGCATAATCGGGCTCATAGAAGAAAGAGGCCATTGTGGGTGTTATGGGCTAAACACCATTGGAGCTACCATAATTCAGCCAACCTCAAACAACATACATACTCCAACCTAGCATAGCCCATAAAAGGAGACCAGGTCTCCGACCCGACCTGACAGCTAAGCGGAAATCGAGACATGCCATAAATGCTGCCCCTTGGCTTGTACTTAATAGTAAAAAAATTGGTAGCAAAAGGCTCTAGTATGAAAGCTTAACAACTTAAAGGAAGAAGGAAGGTTTCTTAGTCATTTTCATTGGTGCCGTCTGTGGGAATCCTGTTGCCAAGATTAGTTTCTTAGCACGAATAAGGAAGCCATGGAAGTAGATGCTCAGAACACCCAAGAACCTCCCCCATTAGGAGACGAATTCAACAAGCATTCGACTGTGCAAAATCAACTCTTGTAGTTAGAACACCAACAACATGGAGGATATCATCGCTAGCCAGGAAGATCTCATGTAGCAACTCCAATATAACCTGGCTGGCTTGCATTGTTCGGAATGACGTGCATTCTCCCCGTAGGAGAGCGTAACTAGTTGCATGCACGAGACTTCAACCAATCGAACACTTAGTGAAAGGTTGGGCCAACACACAGAGTGTGGACCCGGAGACCTAGAAAAAAAATATGAGAAGCTAGCTACGGAGATAGAACAAATTAAACTACAAGCCAACTCTCCGCCAGGTGTAACCCACAATTGGAAAACCACACTCACCAGTCCCCTCTCATTGCGATTACTACAGGAACAGATCCCGCCTCATTATACACCCCCAAAGTTTAATCTCTACAATGGGAGAGGATACCCCACCGAGCACATCTATCATTTTCGATAGTTGATGGACTTAGTGGACGACAAAGAAGGGCTTTTGTGCCGAGTATTTCTAGCTAGGCTTCAGGGGCCTACTTTGACCTGGTACCACCAATTGCCACCACATTCCATCTTCAATTTCACTCAATTGTGTGAACTATTCATGCATCAGTATGCATGCAACACATGGCCTCAAAGAAGCGTTAACCATTTATTCAACCTGAGGCAGTCAACGGGAGAGCCTCTTCGAAAATTTGTACACCAATTTCTTAGTGAGATGGTACATGTGGATGGAGGCGACCAGAAGATCGCGATTATCGCGTTTAGAAAGACTCTCTTACCCAGTTGCCCATTGCTCATATCCCTGGCGAAAAGTAGTCTAATCATGATGGAGGAGCTCCTTGATAAAGCCAATCGCTACGCCAACAAGGAGGAAGAGCTCGGCCTACCTAAGTTGAAAAGGAAAATTTTTGAGGTGGACCAAACTCAATAATGGAAGGTCGGTGTAAAAAAATGAAACGGAGGCCACAAAAGGACGTCTAACAATTATGTAGCAATGACAGCCCCGCATGTCGAGTTCACCATCTCACCACAGGAATTGTTGCTCAAACTAAAGGATGACCTCAATTTCAAATAGCCCCCAACTCTGGAGAAGACGGTGGAGGGGTGAGATAGGACAAAATATTGTCAATACCACCGAACGCACAGACATCGCACTAACCAGTGCAAGGCCCTGAAGCGGTACCTAGAAAACTTAATTCAGCAAGGGGATCTCCAGCAATACGCAAAGTCAACTAAGTCACACACTAGCTCCCCAGAAGATCGCACCCTCAAAGACCTAGAAGAACTGCCAGAGTTGGAAGAGAAATCGCCTTCAATCATACATGTCATTGACGTTTGCTGAGCTAATATGTCAACCATGTAGAGAAAACAACGATGAAATCAAAAAACCCTTGCCTATTGGCAGCAAGCTTGATCGGGAATGTTTCAATGCACCAACATTTCAAGCTGTCTCACTTAGAATCCTGCTACCATAAATTTCACACCCCAAAATCTACAACACGTTTTCTTGCCCCATAATGACCCTTTAATGGTTACTCTATAGAGTGGTGTTTACCAAGTTCAGAGAATATTGATCGACACCGAAAGCTCAACCAACATACTATTTTACAAGTGTCACCAACAAACGGAGCAAGATTACCATAAGTTGGAACCATCCTCAACAATCTTGGTTGACTTCAATGGCAGGGCCACTCAAACTATAGGGCAACTAACTTTGGAGGTAGTGACAAAAACAGTGTGGGCAGAGGCACTGTTTTTAGTGGAAACATCAGTCTTGCCATACAACGCCATTCTAGGGCGCCCTTGGATACACTCTGTAGCTGCTATCACATCGACCTTCCATTAAAAGATCAAGATCCTAACCCTTAACGAGGTCATCGAAATTAAAGGAGAGCAGCTTGTTGCTCAGCGCCGCCAATTGTTAGTCATGAACGGCTCGATCGAGGAAGGTGGAACTTCTGAGTCCAGCAATAGTCGGTCATTGGTGACAAATAGCAATTAAGGAAACCCCTCTTACCCAAACCTAAAGAGTCATCGAAAAGGCAGGAGGTGGCAGAACCCACCTGAGAGGTGGAAGTTAGAGTTCGACCGGGACAAACAGTCAGCCTGGGCACCAACATCGACCAAGTAGTGCAGCATCAGGTGGAACACTATCTTCAGCAGAATATAGACATCTTCGCCTGGAATCCCCAGGACCTACCTGGAATGGATCCAAGGGTATTTTTTCACAGCTTGAATGTATCGCTGTATTTCCTCCCCATACAGCAGAAACTACAACGCTTTGCACCCTTAAAAAATATCAAGTAATAAATGAAAAATTGGACAAGCTTTTGGTAATAATTTTCTAACCTGGTTGGCCAACATGGTGATAGTCCCCAAGAAAATTGGGAAGTGGAGAATGTGTGTGGACTACACTAACCTAAACAGAGCCTGCCCCAAGGATAGTTTCCCGCTGCCCCAGATTGATCAGTTGGTAGGTTTGTAGGGACCCCTCCCCTTGGGAAACACGTGGCACGCAGCTCATAGTGACACGTGGCACGTGTTATCAGCCGGACCATCATTATCCGGATTCCCCTAAGGATATGCATGGTGTAGACATCCTATCCGGACCGCCTCAAGGAAAGGCAAACGACGTTTCATCTTCTCCTATCCAAGGAAGAGCAAACGACGCTGGCAGAGCGTACACATCCGGATAGTCTCCACAACACATCCGGATAGTCAGCATGAGCCATCCGGATATAAATCTTCTGGATGGTCAATTAAAGTAAAGCGAGTCTTACACGCAATCACAACAAGCAGCCATGGCCCACATCCCATCACCTGCAGAATGAGAAGACAAGAGGAAGTGACAGCAAGTCACTTCCCACGATCATTCTGCATAATCGCTTCCCACGATCTCTGACGGCCGCATCACCTACCATAGTCTCTGACAGCCATTCATAGGATGATAGTGCTCCTACTAATACCTATTGTCATCATCACAACAGAAAAGATCTCCTCACCATTAATGAGAGGAACAGTACCCCTGAAGCTGGATATATATACCTTCGCACGAAGAAGAAAGGGGATCTTCTGATAACCTCTTGATACCTAGAAAAGGCCAACTGATTTATATATCTCTTTCCCACCATGGCTAACAAAACCATCGGAGGGTGTGTCCGGACACCCTGTCCGGATGCCTTTTGCAGATGCAACCACTGAATCAAGAACCCCTTGTGTGTTGAGAATCACGTGTCCATCCATATAGCAGCAACGTGGACCATCGGATACGCGAGGCGACAACATTGGCGCCGTCTGTGGGAAACTTTTACTTTTTATTTTGATTCAGTCACTGGCAAAGATGGCCACACCTTCCCAAAGTCGATCATCTGGTAGAGAGGAAGAAGATAATCACGAATGGCGTCAAGCCATCGAAAAAAGACAGTTGGCAAGCGAAAAACAGCTAAAAGCTCTCCTCCAGGAGACGGAGAGGTTAAGGGAAGAAAACGCTGTGTTACGCATTCAAGCCTCAACATCAGGACCTCCTCGTCGTCAGCGCTCAAAAGGCCAGGTGGCAAACTCAAAACCAGAGCCAGAATCAATATACCCTGGGTCAACAGGAGCTATCCCAGGAACGTACAACGCAAGGCCCCATGAGCCACGCACACCCATGCCTCGAGCTCCCCGTGAGGAAAGCTCAGATTCCACTCATTTCTCAGCAAAAAGACAGCGTGATAGAAAATCACAGTTGTCAAGTTCTATGCGCGCAAGACTAGGCCCACAAGAGCCTGGGAGATCAAGGCCACCAGCAGCCACAACCCGGGCGCCACGCCCCGATCCTATGATCGCTCCCATGGTGCAGAACGTACCTCCGCATCGTGACCCCATGGTCACCCTAGCGATGCGGAACGTTCATTCACACCTAGCGGAACGACCAGCTGGGAGAAACCTCCCAAACGAGCCACCCATTGGCTCCATCAGCAAAAGGCTGGATGACATGCTCTCCACGCCCTTTTGCTCTCATATCACCCATTACGAGCCCCCAAGAGGATTCCTCGTACCAAAGTTTTCCACATACGATGGGACCAACGATCCCTTCGATCACATCATGCACTATCGACAGCTTATGACGCTCGATATTGGCAACGATGCATTATTATGCAAAGTATTCCCTGCCAGCCTTCAAGGGCAGGCCCTCTCATGGTTTCATCGCCTACCTCCTAACTCTATTGACAATTTCAGGGACCTCTCTGAAGCATTCGTGGGACAGTACTTGTGCTCTGCTCGACACAAGCAGAATATCAGCACCCTCCAGAACATAAAAATGAGAGACAACGAATCCTTGAGGGAATTTGTGAAACGATTTGGCCAAGCCGTACTCCAAATAGAGGTTTGCAGCATGGATGCTGTCCTACAAATCTTCAAGAGAAGCATTTGTCCAGGCACTCCATTTTTTGAATCACTGGCAAAAAAGCCTCCCACAACGATGGACGATTTGTTCAGACGTGCTAACAAATATTCAATGCTCGAAGATGACGTGCGTGCAGCCACTCAACAAGTTTTGGTTGCCGGACGGGCTTCTAGAGATAACGCGGACAGGCATGCCAAGCCTCCGGACCGTCCAAAACCAGTTGACCGGAGACAGGACGGGCCGAGTCGTCCGAATAGGCCGCCCGTCACACCCCTATCCGTATCATACGAAAAACTTCTCCCAATGATCCAAGGGTTGTCCGACTTCAGGTGGCCTAGACCCCTCGAAACGGACCCATCCATAAGAGACCGCAGCAAGAAATGCGCCTTCCACAAAGACCATGGTCATACAACAGAGACGTGTCGATCCCTCCAGTATCTAGTTGAAAGGCTCATCAAAGCAGGACATTTAAAACAGTACCTCCGCTCAGATACTGGAGGAAGGGACGTATCTCAGCATCATAACTCTGAGGCCCCGAGGGCCCCAGTCGCCCCCAAGGCTGTGATAAACTATATCAATGGGGGCCCGTCTGACGAGGAATACGATTCCAGGCGTAAAAGGCAGAAATTGCTGCGGGCCGCGTCAATACGCGAGCGCATTAATTCCATCCGGCCGGGTCTTACTGGAGAGGGCCCTCGCCCCATAGATGGGACAATCATTTTCCCACCAGTAGATCCCACCCGGACGCTACAGCCACATCGCGACGCCCTCATCCTCTCTCTAGAAATAGGAGATTTTGATGTAAGACGTATCTTGGTTGATCCAGGCAGTTCAGCCGATCTAGTACAAGCATCAGTCATTGGCCATATGGGACACAGTCTCGCGGGTCTCGAAAACCCCGGACGAATCTTATCTGGATTCAACGGATCATCAACAACATCCTTAGGAGACATTATACTGCCGGTTCGAGCTGGACCAGTCACTCTCAACGTGCAATTCTCGGTGGTGCAAGAATTGTCACCCTTCAATATCATCTTGGGACGCACATGGCTTCACTACATGAAAGCCATCCCCTCCACATATCATCAAATGGTGAGTTTCCTCACCAATGAAGGGCAAACTGACTTGTATGGCAGCCAGTTAGCCGCTCGCCAATGCTACCAAATAGCACGTGAAGCAGTCGCTAACCAGGAAGATGCATCTCCCCCTGAACCTAGCATTGCGCGCGACCAATAGCAATTATTGGGTCCGGTGGACAAGGATCCCCCGGTAGCAGATCCCTTACAAACAATCCAAATCTCAGAAGAGAATGATCACCTCACAAACATCAGTTCCCTCATGACACAAGAAGAAACCCAGAGCATACAGAATATCCTTCGAAGTAACCATGACATCTTCGCATGGACACATTCGGATATGAAGGGAATTCATCCCTCTATCGCCTCTCACAAGCTTAACGTCTTTCCAGCAGCCAGACCCATTCGACAGAAGATTAGACGATTTCACCCGGATAGACAAAGAGTTATCCAAGATGAAATTAACAAATTGTTGGAAGCCGGATTCATCAGAGAGGTATCTTATCCGGATTGGTTGGCAAATGTAGTAGTGGTACCAAAGAAAGAGGGCAAATGGCGAGTCTGTGTTGATTACACCAATCTCAATAATGCATGTCCAAAAGACAGTTTTCCCTTACCGCGGATAGATCAAATTGTGGATTCCACTTCCGGGCAAGGGATGCTCTCTTTCTTGGATGCCTTCTCCGGCTATCACCAAATTCCCATGTCTCCGGATGACGAAGAAAAAACAGCATTCATAACGCCACACGGCCTCTATTGCTACAAAGTCATGCCATTCGGACTCAAAAACGCTGGCGCCACGTATCAAAGATTGATGACCAAAATCTTCAAACCTCTGATAGGCCGCTCGGTCGAGGTATACATTGACGATATCGTGGTTAAAAGCAAAACTCGAGAGCAGCATATCCTCCATTTACAAGAAGTATTTTACCTCTTGCGAAAGTATGACATGAAGCTAAATCCTTCCAAATGTGCCTTTGGCGTGAGTGCTGGCAAATTTCTGGGATTTATGGTCAGCCAAAGAGGCATAGAAGTCAGCCCGGATCAAGTCAAAGCAGTCATGGAGACACCTCCTCCCAGGAACAAAAAGGAGTTACAACGCCTCACAGGCAAGCTCGTTGCGTTAGGACGTTTTATAGCCCGCTTCACTGACGAGTTGCGACCCTTCTTCTTAGCGATACGAAAAGCTGGAACGCAGGGATGGACGGACAATTGCCAAAACGCGTTGGAAAAAATTAAACACTGTCTTATGCATCCGCCCATCTTGAGCAGCCCCATGCCAAAGGAGAAGCTATATATGTATTTAGCTGTCTCAGAATGGGCAATCAGCGCCGTTCTATTCCGCTGCCCTTCGCCAAAGGAGCAGAAACCTGTCTACTATGTCAGCAGAGCTTTGGTAGATGTAGAAACCAGGTATTCAAAAATGGAGCTAACAGCCTTAGCTCTTCGAAGTGCTGCTCAAAAGCTCCGCCCCTATTTTCAAGCTCACCCAGTGATTGTACTGACCGACCAGCCCCTTCGTAGCATTCTACACAAGCCAGATTTAACTGGGCGAATGCTACAGTGGGCCATCGAATTGAGCGAATTTGGAATCGAATTCCAACCCAGATTATCCAAAAAAGGCCAAGTAATGGCCGACTTCGTGCTCGAATATTCACGAAGACCCGACCAGCACCACGAATCAGGTGAACAGGAGTGGTGGACTCTACGAGTTGACGGAGCCTCACGCTCATCAGGCTCTGGAGTTGGGCTCTTATTGCAGTCCCCAACTGGGGAACATCTGGAGCAGGCCATCCGGCTGGGATTCTCCGCGTCTAACAATGAAGCAGAATACGAGGCCATCCTGTCCGGATTGGACCTCGCTCTTGCGCTATCCGTCTCCAAACTCCGAATCTACAGCGACTCGCAACTAGTGGTAAGGCATGTCCAGAAAGAATATGAGGCTAAGGACTCACGCATGGCGCGATACTTGGCCAAAGTAAGAAGCACCTTACAGCAATTTACCGAGTGGACAATTGAAAAAATTAAGCGAGCTGACAACGGGCGCGCTGACGCCTTGGCCGGTATAGCTGCTTCCCTCCCCATCAGAGAAGCCATTCTATTGCCTATCCATGTACAAGCCAATCCCTCTGTCGCAGAAAATTCCACTTGCAACTCCATTGAAGCAGACCAAGCGGATGATCAAGAATGGACGCATGATATTGCAGAATATCTCCGGACAGGAACTTTACCCGAAGATCCTAAACGAGCGCACAAAATCCGGGTGCAAGCTGCCCGTTTCACCCTGATTGGGGGGCACCTGTACAAGCGATCCTTCACAGGGCCTTATATTCGCTGTCTTGGGCATTCAGAGGCCCAGTATGTGTTAGCTGAGTTACATGAAGGAGTATGCGGAAATCATACGGGAGGACGATCCCTAGCACATAGAGCTCATTCACAAGGATACTATTGGCCAACAATGAAGAAAGACGCGGCAGCATATGTCCAAAAATGTGATAAATGTCAAAGATACGCTCCCATTCCACATATACCATCAATCGCATTAAAATCGGTCTCAAGCCCATGGCCTTTCGCGCAGTGGGGCATGGACATAGTGGGACCCCTCCCAGCAGCACCCGCCCAAAAGAAATTCCTTCTTGTCGCCACTGATTACTTCAGTAAATGGGTAGAAGCTGAAGCATATGCAAGCATCAAAGATAAAGATGTTACCAAGTTCGTATGGAAGAACATTGTTTGCCGTTATGGGATTCCCCAAATCATCATAGCTGACAACGGTCCACAATTTGACAGCATTGCATTCAGGAATTTCTGTTCGGAATTGAATATCCGGAATTCATACTCCACGCCACGTTATCCTCAAAGCAATGGCCAGGCGGAAGCCACAAACAAAACTCTAGTCAATGCCTTGAAGAAAAGGCTGGAGCGAGCCAAAGGGAGGTGGGTGGAGGAACTACCCGGCGTCCTGTGGGCCTATCGGACCACACCCGGACGACCAACAGGAAATACTCCTTTTGCCCTCACATATGGAATGGATGCAGTCATTCCCACTGAAATAGGTCTTCCTACTATCCGGACTGATGCAGCAAAGCAAAAAGATGCCGACACAGAACTAGGAAGAAATTTGGACTGGGCAGACGAAGTCAGAGAAAGCGCATCCATCCGGATGGCAGATTATCAACAAAGAGCATCAGCGCATTACAATCGAAAAGTCAGGCCCAGAAACTTCAAAAATGGTACGCTAGTACTTAGAAAAGTTTTTGAAAATACTGCTGAAGTAGGCGCAGGAAAATTCCAAGCCAATTGGGAAGGACCCTACATAGTGTCTAAGGCAAATGAAAATGGAGCCTATCATTTACAAAAGCTAGATGGCACTCCGTTACTCAGACCATGGAATGTGTTTAATTTAAAGCAGTATTATCAGTAGAAAGAGTACACAAGTGCAAATGAGAAAGAAGTAAGTTTTATTGATATGAGTAAATGTAAATTACAAAGAGACATCCGGACCACAAAAATATACAGAAGGAAAAATTACAGCAGAAAAATTGCAAGAAGAGATAAACTATCAGGGAGCAGGTTTCTCATGGAGCTTCTTTTCTTCACTTGGAGGAATTGAAGGGGTATCTCGCTTTATACCGTTCTTCTTCATGCAGCAGCGATACCCAAAGATAAATGTATCATCCACTTGTCTCTGGTAATCCGCTGCAAGGTCCTCCCTTTCCACAGCAAACTCCCGTTCAAGTTCCTCTTTTTGCACATCCAGACGCAGCTGCAAGTCTTCCTTCTGCTTCTTTTCATTCAAAACTTCTGTCCGGAGTCGACTCAATTCATCCCTTAGCCGGGCTGCCTCACCCTCCGCCTCATGAAGGCGGCCCGCAGTTGATTCTTCTTGACCCTTTGCCTCAGCCAACTCCACCCGGAGGGCTTCATTTTCCTCTCGCATGGTGGATAGACTGGCCTCAGCCTCCTCCATTCTCAGACGTAGTTGATTTTCAATCTCTTGGTGCCGAGAGGAGAAGGTCTTCATATAGTCTGCGGTCTGCAGCAGCTGAGTAAAAAGAGCGTGTTGTTGAGACATGCTGCGGAGGCCCCTCACCAGCTAACACACAAACAAGAAAAGCAAAAACATAAATCATACTACAACAAACACATCAGTGCAACAAAAAGTCAAAAAGCAAAAACACAAGACAGCGGCGTACCGTTTCTATCATATCAAACATCTTAGCAGAGGGCTTGATGGCTTTCCAGTCAGGAGTAATCTGCTTTAACTTAGCTTCCAACTCCGCGTAGCTGAAAGGGCTAGCGGGAGCGGCATCATCAGCAGATTCCTCCTCGGATGAGGAAGGAGAGGGTAGCTCGTGTCCCGGAATCGGAGCCCCCATATTTTCGTCCGGGCACATAGGTCCGGATGCATCCTCAGCCGGAATTATTGCCGGAACGGCTGAGGTCTCAGTAGCCATCTCCACCTCGCCTCCATCCGGATGAGCGTCATGAGCAGAAGCGCAGCTAATTTCAATCTCTTGCTGCCGCTCTTGAAGCCGCTCAAAGAGTCCGGACTGTAGATCGCGCGTCAAACGCGGCTTCTTGAGGGGAGGCCCTTTCACCAGGACTATAGCCAAGCGATCCGGGTCGTCGGAAGGCTGACTTTGGCTTTCTGCCCCCGCTTCCTCCAACGGGGCCGTTTCAGCTGCATCCGGATTGAGGTTGCCCGGATGGTTGATAGATGCAGCTTCCTCAGCCACGTTGGCTAGACGCGCAGCCGCGACTAAGGAGGGACCTGAGTGATTCAACCCCGACATGCGCCCGGGGCCGCTTGAGATAGAGTGCGGAGCAGCATTTACTGGCTCCTCTATCATTACTTCCCCCTCATAGGTAGTTTGTGGAGGAGGAAACTCCTTGGGAGGAGTGGGTTCCTTCGCATCCTTCCCATGCTTCTTCACCAGCTTCCCCCTTTTTCCTGAAGTTTTCTTCGGAGGGGAGTCCGGACCCCGCTTCTGTCCGGGAGCCTTCCGGATAGTGCCTTCAGTCTTTTTCTGATCTCTATCCTCCAGGAGCTTTCGCCGCCTTTCAGCGTCAGCTTCTTTAGCTTCCTGATAGAGGGGGAGCTCTTTCACTGTATAATGCTCCCCAGGCACTATCTCATCCTTTGCCAATTTCCTAGGAAGGATGTTGATAACATATTCCTGGGGCTCCCGGACGACCTCTGTCAAATTCCGCGCCGAGAGCAATGTTTTGTAGGCCCTCTCCTTGGGATCTATTTCAAATAATTTGCAGACACAGGCAAAGGATGCCTTTTCCACCCAATCCACAAGGTGGCCCCTCAATTCCAAACCTGCATTGTCAGCAACAAAAGGTGAGAATTCCGCCCGGAAAGATCTGGAAAAATCAGCAAAGCAAAATCTGGATAAAAAAAAAAAAAAAAAAAAAAAAAAAAAAAATCGCAAAACAAGATTACCCGGAATTTTTAGGGTATAATTCGGAGAAAAAGGCCTCGACGGATGCTGCGATAGCCCCGCCCATCCACCCCAGATTGCCACCAGCCCCTTCGCCCCTCCCTTTGTCGAATCTGGCAGTTCTGTCACCATTTGAAGGGAGGGCAGGTGAGCGGACACACTGAAGATATCATTCTTTGCTTTCTTCAGGGAATAGACAAAGAACACCTCCAGTAGCGTCAGGTCGAGGCTGTACAGCATGTTGATGATGCTGCATCCCATCAGCACCCGGACAAGGTTGGGGTGAATAAAGATAGGGGGAATTTGAGAGAAGTGGAGGAATTCCTTGAACAACGCCGGCAGAGGGAACCGGAGCCCCGCGTTGAATTGTTCCTTTGTGAAGAGGATAGCGTTTTTTCCACCTTTCTCAGTAGGCATAGCCGCCTCCTCGTTCACCAGGTCTATCAACACGTCATGGGGGATCAGGAATCGCTCCCGGAACTCCTTCGCATTTAATTTGTCTATCGCCTTTTCGCTAGCCTCGCTGACCCGGACAGACGAAACAGTCTTTTTTGGAGCCATTCCTTACCACAAAGCCAAAGCAAAATCTACACGCAAAAACAATGCAAACGGTTCAGACCAAGCAATCAGAAAATACACAAACCCTAACTCAAAGCCGTCAGAAAAACCCCTCAAAAACCCCTCCAAACAACAACAAAGTACCAACATTCAACAACAATTGCAAACGACTCGTCCAAAACAATGCCCAAGCAAGCCAGAAAGCAAGTGTAAAGAACCAGCAAACGCAACCAAAGGAACGGCAGTAGCAAAGAGATACGTACCAAATACAGCACCGAAGAAGAAGAACGGGTACCGCCTCGATACAAAATCACCAGCAGCAAACCAACAAAGTCGCGATACAAAAGCACTGGTACAAAAGAGCTTTCGGAGTTTTTTTTCTCTCAGAAAAGCAAAGGGCGTAGAAAAAGCAGTAAGAAGAAAGACTCTCAAGAGAATGCAGTAGGAAAAAATACAAAAAGAGGTACAGTACCCTATTTATAGCAGGACAGCCCCTCGGAAAGCCAAACCAACAGCCATATTATCATTGAAACGACATATTGTCTGGGGATACGCAGGGTCGGCGGCTCGTCATAAAAGCCTTTTTGGCTTCCGCACCCCCACTCGCCACGTGGCCCAGTCAGACGAAGGGACTTCTTCAGTTTTCAAAAGCCAGTTATTTTTAACCCGCCCATTTTTTGGGCAAAATAGGCAAGTTAAAAAGGGGGGCAATGTAGGGACCCCTCCCCTTGGGAAACACGTGGCACGCAGCTCATAGTGACACGTGGCACGTGTTATCAGCCGGACCATCATTATCCGGATTCCCCTAAGGATATGCATGGTGTAGACATCCTATCCGGACCGCCTCAAGGAAAGGCAAACGACGTTTCATCTTCTCCTATCCAAGGAAGAGCAAACGACGCTGGCAGAGCGTACACATCCGGATAGTCTCCACAACACATCCGGATAGTCAGCATGAGCCATCCGGATATAAATCTTCTGGATGGTCAATTAAAGTAAAGCGAGTCTTACACGCAATCACAACAAGCAGCCATGGCCCACATCCCATCACCTGCAGAATGAGAAGACAAGAGGAAGTGACAGCAAGTCACTTCCCACGATCATTCTGCATAATCGCTTCCCACGATCTCTGACGGCCGCATCACCTACCATAGTCTCTGACAGCCATTCATAGGATGATAGTGCTCCTACTAATACCTATTGTCATCATCACAACAGAAAAGATCTCCTCACCATTAATGAGAGGAACAGTACCCCTGAAGCTGGATATATATACCTTCGCACGAAGAAGAAAGGGGATCTTCTGATAACCTCTTGATACCTAGAAAAGGCCAACTGATTTATATATCTCTTTCCCACCATGGCTAACAAAACCATCGGAGGGTGTGTCCGGACACCCTGTCCGGATGCCTTTTGCAGGTGCAACCACTGAATCAAGAACCCCTTGTGTGTTGAGAATCACGTGTCCATCCATATAGCAGCAACGTGGACCATCGGATACGCGAGGCGACAACAAGGTTCACTATCGGGGCATGAGGTGTTGTCATTCTTGGATGCTTACAGTGGGTACAACCAAATCCCGATGCATCCTGATGACGTCTAGAAGACAACATTTATCACATCATATGGGACGTACTGTTATAAGGTGATGCATTTCGAGCTCAAAATGCGAGGGCCACCTTCCAACGAATGATGGCCCGCATATTCGAAAAACAACTAAGACACCATGTTGAGGTTTATGTGGACGACCTCCTTGTAAAAAGAAAAATGGCAGACCAACACACCCGACTCTTAGCGCAAGTATTCACTACACTCCAACAGTACAACATAAAGCTAAATTCGGCCAAATGCACCTTCGCCATCACAAACGAAAATTTTTTGGGCTATCTGGTCACAATAAGAAGAACTAAGCAAGCTGTAAGTGTGGTACTATTCCGGAATGCAGCACATAGCGAAAAAATAGTGTATTACATGAGTAAATCTCTATAGGAAGTTGAACAGCGATAGCATCCCCTGGAACAGCTGGTCCTTGCTCTCATGGTAATTGCATGTAAACTCAGGCCCTATTTTCAAGCTCACCCCATCGTGGCCCTGACCTCTTATCTAATCAAGGGAATACTCCACAAACTTGTGCTCTTCAAACGAATGCTCAGGTGGTCAGTGGAGTTAAGTGAGTATGATATCAATTGTAAACCTTGGCCAATGCTAAAAGGGCAAGTTGTTGTGGATTTCATCGCTGAGTTCACGGAAGAAATTCAAGAAGACCAGCAAGCAGACAAAGACTATGATTCAACCTAAAAACCTCAAGTTTGGATAGTCTATATAAATGGAGCTTTGAGCCAGAAGGGGTCGGGGATTGGCGTGCACCTAGAGACACCATTTGGATGTGTCGACCAGAGCGTGACTTTGGGCTTCGAAGCTTCCAATAACAAAGTTGAGTATGAAGTCGTGCTTTATGGGCTAGAAACGACTCACCATCTCGATGCCGAATGGTGAAATTTTATTCCAACTCAAAACTAGTGGTATGTTAGGTCCTGACCCATTATGAGGCTAAAGACAAATTCATGTCATTATACCTCGATCAAGTCGAGAATATGATTCAGAAGTTTGATGAATTCAACATCGAGTAGATTCCAAGAGAACACAATTGTTCAGAGAGAGAGAGAGAAAGGAGAAAAACCTTATTTTCATTCATCTAATCTCTACTTACAATTGAGAGATATATATATACAAGGCTAGGAGTCCTAACTACCATACATGTGACCTATATTAACAAGGAAAGATAGTATACTATACATACATTATATTCAACAACAATATCGTCGTCAACCAATTGGCTAACTTGGCTATACACCATGAAGCTGAAAATCCAAGAGTCATCCACTTAGAATTCCAAGACCAACCTAGCATCACTGCCCCGGGGGTAGGTATAGCCGCGGTCACCTAATCACACAAGGGGGACTAGAGACAATCTCTCACGAGTACCTCGAGTGCAGAAAGTTACCAGGCGACAAATGGAAGGCCCAACGATTACGTATTCGAGTAGCCAAGTATACTCTCATCAACGAGTCTTTGTATAGGAGCTCAGCCTTATGACCTTATCTAAAATGCTTGTCCCAACCTGAGTCACAATATGTTTTGGCTGAAATACACCAATGCCAATGTGGGAATCACTATGGGAGGCGGAGCTTAGCCCACCGAGCCATCAACCTGGGTTGTTATTGGCTCTATATGTAGCAGGATGCTACCTAGTTTGTCCAGAAGTGCGAAAAATGCTAGAGGCATGCTCCACAGCAACACATCCCTCTAGATATCTATCACCTAACCACCATGGCATGGTCTTTTTTCATATTGAGGGTTGAACTTGGTAGGGCCCTTGCCAATCTCATCCGGCCAAAGACGCTATATGTTAGTGACCACTGACTACTTTACCAAATGGATTGAAACAAAGCCATTAGCCCGAATCACTGGGCAGAATATACGAAATTTCCTATGAAAAAACATCATATGTCGATTCGACATCCCGAGGGAAATAACTACTAACAACGGAACACAATTTGAATCTAAAGAAGTGAAGAATCTATACTGGGAATTGAAGATAGAACACCATTTTTCTACCCTAGCCTACCCTCAAGGTAACGGGCAAGCCAAGGCCAGCAACAAAGCTCTCATTTCCATGTTTAAAAAACGATTGGAAATGCCAAAGACAAAATGGGTGGATGAATTCCCTGCAGTTCTGTGTGCCTATCAAACTACTCCACATTTAGCTACCAAAGAAACCTCATTCTCTCTTGCCTATGAGGTCGAGGCAGTGGTATTAGGAGAGGTTGGAGAGCCCTCCTTAAGGGTTTAATCCTACCATGGCAAGTAAAACAAGCAAGCAATGGTAGCCTCAAACGACTTTCTTAAGGAGAAACATGAAATGGAGACCATATGCATGGCATTCTATCGACGACGCCTACAACCAAAAGGTAAGACATCGAATGATCAACATAGTAGACCTGGTGTTGTAAACCATGCTAGACTTGGGGAAAACCTTTACCGATGGGAAGTTCGCGCCAACCTAGGAAGGTCCATACAGGGTTACTAAGATCACTCCAACTAAGGCCTGCTGGTTGGATCTCCTGGACAACACCACTTTGCCCAGGCCTTGGAATCAAGCGCACCTTAAAAGGTACTATACCTAAGGGTTATCCTTATAACTATGTTTTTTTTATGTATCCTTGAAAACATTGTGCCTACATAAATAAAACTAGTGTTTGACCTGCATAAGTGTTTGCGTTTGCTGGAAAATTCTTGAGGTAGGGAAAGTTTGGGCACTTCCCTATAACAAGGGTTGCTTGATCAACGTAAAACCTAAGCCTCGTCGCCAGTAAATGATCCAAGGACTACTCGATTGGTCCAGAGATCAGTTGGTCCTTATCATAAGAGACGTGACCAGTCTTGTCTACCAAGACCAAACGGGATTCCCTGTTGGATCTCTTACCTCATCACAAAGTCAGGTCACACTCTAACCATCTCCCCTGGCCAAGGAGGTAGGCTTCTCAGCCTGTAGCATCATACATCTTTCCCGACATATCAATTCCACACCGAGGGGGAGAGATTGAAACAAGAAAAGATAAAAAGTGCTCACTTGGATTCCACATCTCAGGGATTTGGTACTAGCAAGAAAAGAAAGAGGGACAATAAAGGAAAACAAACTGCAATTTCTGGGACATCAAAGCAAAAGGTGCAGAAGAAACAAGATAAGGAGATCGCTTGTTTCTTTTGCAAGAAGGTTGGTCATATGAAGAAAACATATACCAAATACGCTATTTGGCGTGAAAAGAAAGGTACACTTCTCAACTTTGTTTGTTTAGAAATTAATTTAGTTGTAGTGCCTACTGACACTTGGTGGATAGATACGGGTGCAACTACTCACATAAGTGTCACTATGTAGGGTTGCCTAAGAAGTCGAATGCCAACTGATAGTGAAAGATACATCTATGTGGGAAATGGCAACAAGGCTGTAGTCAAGGCTATTGGTTTTTTTATATTACAGTTAGACTCTAAATGTACTTTGGATTTTGAAGAGACTTTTGTAGTACCGTCATTTAGACGGAATTTAATTTATGTTTCATGTTTGGACAAATTTGGATATTGTTGTTCATTTAGAAATGGAATGGTTAGTCTTTATCGAAATTCAAATGTCATTGGTACAGGTAGTCTAACAGACAAATTATACAAATTGAATATAAAGGCCACTAATGGAAATGAAACCTTGCATTCAAGTAATTATGGCATTAAGCGAAAATTAACGAATGAGAATTCATCAATGTTATGGCATAGGCATTTGGGTCATATTTCAAATCAACGAATTCAAAGGCTTGTGTCAGAAAGAATTCTTGATCCACTTGATTTCTCAAACTTTCGAGTCTGTATAGAGTGTATTAAGGGTAAACAAACAAATATGAGAAAAAAAATGCCAACAGGTGCGGTAACGTCTTGGAATTGATACATACGGACATTTGCGGTCCATTTCCTACCCCTTCTTGGAATGGACAACAATATTTTATCACTTTCATTGACGATTACTCACATATGGCTATCTTTATTTGACTCATGAGAAGTCTCAGTCATTGGATGTGTTCAAGAATTTCAAAGCTGAAGTTGAGAACCAATTAAGCAAGAAAATAAAGGTCGTCTAATCTTACCGTGGAGATGAATACTATGGTAGATATGACGGATCCGGTGAACAACGTCCAGGGCCATTCACTAAATATTTGATGGAATGTGGTATCGTTCCTTAGTACACTATGTCGAGGACTCCAAGCCAAAATGGTGTAGCAGAGAGGCGAAACCGTACTCTTAAGGATATGGTAAGAAGTATGATCAGTCATTCCACCTTACTAGAATCACTTTGGGGCGAAGCCATCAAAACTGCAGTTTACATTTTGAATAGAGTCCCAAGCAAAGCAGTAGCCAAAACCCCATATGAGCTATGGACTAGCAAGAAACCTAGTATTAAGCACTTGCATGTCTAGGGTTGTCCAGCTAAAGCTAGGCCTTACAAGCCAAATGAAAAGAAATTGGACTCTAGAACAGTGAGTTGCTACTTTGTAGGGTATTCTGAAAGGTCGAGAGGCTTTAAATTTTATGACCCCTCAACTAGATCCTTCTTTGAAATGGGTAATGTTAAGTTTATTGAGGATGTTGAGTTAAGTGGGAGAGGACCATTAAGAAAGGTGGTCTTTGAAGAGGAATTTGTTAATATTCCTATTATTACAGCTGGACATGGTCACATTATGTTTGATGACACTATTCAAAATGTACAGTCAATAACAGAAATTCAAGACACACCTGAGATTCCTCCTGCTCAAGTTATGGAACTGATTCAAGTTCATGAAGAGGAAACTCAACAACCTCAAGTACAAGTGCCACTGAGGAGATCCACTAGAGAAAGGAGAAGTACAATTTCAGATGATTATGTTGTATATCTCCAGGAACATGAGTTTGACATGGGTCTGGAAGACGATCCAATTTCAGTTAGTCAAGTTAAACAAAGTTCTGACTCTAAAAAGTGGATAGAAGCCATGAAGGATGAGATGAAATCAATGAAAGACAATAGTGTTTAGGACCTAGTAGAGTTGCCTGAAGGTGTAAAACTGATTGGTTGTAAATGGATTTTTAAGACCAAACGGGATTCAAAAGGCAACATTGTTAGGTATAAGTCACGCCTAGTCGCAAAAGGTTTCACTCAAAAGAAAGGCATTGATTATAAGGAGACCTTTTCACCGGTTTCATCAAAGGACTCCTTTAGAATCATCATGGCACTTGTAGCTCATTATGATTTAGAGTTGCATCAAATGAATGTTAAAACTGCATTTCTTAATGGTAACATTGATAAGACAATATACATGGTGCAACCAGAGAACTTTGAGTCAAATGATTCAAAGCAACTTGTATGCAGATTAAAAATGTCCATATATGGTTTAAAGCAAGCATCCCGACAATGGTACCGAAAGTTTGATCAGGTGATTACTTCATTTGGTTTTAAAGAAAACACCGTTGATTAATGCATATATCTCAAGTTCAGTGGGAGCAAATTCATTATCTTGGTGTTATATGTTGATGATATTCTACTTGCAAGTAGTGATGTATGACTTTTGCATGAAACCAAGATATTTCTATCCAGTAAATTTGACATGAAGGATCTTGGTAATGCATCTTTTGTACTGGGTATACAGATCCATAGGGATCGTTCAAGAGGTATACTTGGGCTATCATAAAAAGGCTACATCGATAAGGTGTTGAGTAGATTTGGCATGAGCAATTGTGCACCAGGAGACATGCCTGTGGCGAAAGGCGATAAATTTAGTTTGCATCAATGTCCAAAAAATGAACTTGAGAATAAGGATATGGAGAGGTTTCCCTATGCTTCGACAGTAGGAAGTCTCATGTATGCACAAGTTTGTACGCGTCCGAATATTGCATACATTGTTGGAATGTTACGCAGATATTTGAGTAACCTAGGTATGGATCATTGGAAAAAGGCAAAACGGGTTATGCGGTATTTACAAAGAACTAAAGATTATATGCTCACATATCGTAGATCCAATCATTTAGATATCGTGGGATATTCGGACTCCGATTTCGTGGGATGTCTTGACAGCAGGAGATCCACTTCAGGCTACATCTTCATGTTGGCTGGAGGAGCAGTATCATGGAAAAGTGTTAAACAAACACTTATTGCTTCTTCCACCATGAAAGCAGAATTTATAGCCTGCTACAAGGCATCAAACCATGGGATATGGCTGCGGAATTTTGTCACTCAATTGCGAATCGTTGATGAGATTGAGAAACCATTGAGAATCAACTATGATAATAAAGCCGTAGAATTGTATTCTAAGAACAACCGAAGTTCGTCAAAGTCCAAACACATTGACATCAAGTTTTTTGTTGTGAAAGAAAGAGTTCAGAGTCTTCAAGTATCAATTGAACACATAAGCACAAACTCCATGATTGTGGATCCGCTCACTAAGGGTTTGCCGCCCAAAGTATATCATGAGCATGTCACACATATGGGTGTTGTACACATTGATGATGTGCTAGTATAGTGGGAGTTTTTATTTAGATTTTGTGTTTGTTTACTTGATGTGATATTATGTTTGTGTTATCTGTACAGACCTTGATTGTAAAGACTATTGTATTTGAACACTCTGAATTGAAATGATGACTTTCAGAAACAGTTTAGCATCAAGTGTTGAAAGTGGAATTTGACTATTTTTAGTCATAAAGTAGGACCAATTGGAAATAGACATATTAAAGATCACATTATATGTAATTTCCATGCTACACATCCACACTTGATCCATGTTGCTGATTTTGTTAATGTTGTGATCATTGATGGGTCTAATTATAATTATGATTAACGAAGGCCGCTTTGATCCTATGTTAACATAATTAGTAGATCGGATTGTTTAAGGATATTAAAGTAGAATAGCAAGATGAGCTCAATAAAGTACTATCATGAACATTGTTTTGTAATATATGTGGTCCAAGTGGGAGATTGTTAAGATATGGACTCACACATGTTTTAACAATTATTCATGATCAAGCTATTCAAATTTTTAGTATTTTATTAACTGGTCGTACTAAAGTGTGGGCCACCTCATGTGTAGAGCCCAATACCATGTGTGTCTCAGCTGATGGGTCTGAGACACATATGGCCCAATCTTTTAAACGAGAAGGTCCCTAAGGCATGAGGGTATAAAATGTTAAGGAAAGTCTCTGTTCTGAGATATATCACATCTTTTGAATAAAAGAGTAGAACCGTTCTCTCCCGCTCCCATCTTCAGAGAGAATTCAGAGAAAAACGGTGCCCTCCATAGCCTTAGAAGATCATCCATACCTCTTCATCAAAAAAAAAATGGACTCGGGTATGTTCTAATCAAAGGAAGGCATGTTTGAATGAATTGATACATATACATATATCCTGTATGTGTTTTTTGTGATAATGGAATGAATGTCCATCATCATACACTTAAGAATGGAAGAACCACCTTTATCCAAATAAAAGTAGGCCATAGGCAGGCTACAACACCATGGTAGAAATTTGGAGGGAAAAATGGTTTGATGTTTCTATGACAAGTTTCAAAATTGGGACCACTTACCCTAGGAGTCCTTCAAAAATACATTCATCAATACAAGTACAAGGGCCTCTTCCAAAACTATTTTTAAAAATATCTATATATGTGTGTGTGTGTGTGTGTGTGTGTGTGTGTGTGTGTGTGTGTGTGTGTGTGTGTGTGTGTGTGTGTGTGTTCTAAGAACATAAAACATTTTTTCACATATAAAAACACATTTGACAAATTTTGAGACTGTTTTTAAAAATATCGTCAAACAAATCTTCATTTGATTCTTCCGGGTGAAGCCGGTTAAAGCATAAACCCTATCAAGTGTTGAAAAATTGTTGCAAGTTCAAAGCAACAAATGCAATTCATTAAACAAGAGAAAGGGCACCGTTACCCATGTCTAGGTTTCAGAGCAAGGGCAAAACCTAACTTGGAGACTCAATGGTTGGCCTTGGAGTCATACTCTCCAGAAACAGTTGTCAGTGATTTTGATCTCCACTCCCTCTTGCACACATTTTCATCATAAGTTGGATCAAATACTTTAAAAAGTTCATATAAATCACTAGAATTCATTTACAGGATAACTGTTATCTAAAACTTATTAGTCATTTGAATTGTATTTCTGCAATTAATAGTTATGAAGGTTGGTTTCCATTATTAGTGTCACCCAAATTCTCTTCTCCTTCAGTTGAGATATTGTTATCAGTTGGATGGTCTGAAATGTCTAGTGCAGCTGCAGACATACTAATACTATCATTAGATAAAGGTTCTTGCGTAATCCGATTGCTAAGCTGAGGTTGTCCTTCACTGGTTAATTTGTTCCTGATCAGGAAAACATAGAATATGATCAAGGCTAGAGTTGAAGAGGTACCCGTGACTAGAAAGAGGCCACGAAAGCTATAGGAGTCGAAGATGCTTGGTTTTGTTGGAGACTCTTGCTTCTTAAAAACCGATTGGTCTTGAAACCAAGTTTGTTGTATCATATCAAGTTTACCATCTTCTCTTAGCTTTGCTATTGCCCATGAAATATCAGGGACCAAAGGGGACCCTTTTGGAAAAGCCTACAGAGGTGATGCAGAAAAAGGGAACCAACAAAGAAGTGTATGAGGACATGATCATATTTATGATCCTACCTACAAAAACTTATTAACTTCAGAGGATAGAAGCAGATAAAGAAATATTAAAAAGATTTTCTTAAGAAAGCTATGCACTTACAAAGCCAAATCCATTGGTGGTAAGATATTCGTGTTCGATCATGGTGTACTGGTCACCATATTGTGCAAGAAAGAGCTTAATGTAAGGTATCTCATCAATGATAGCAGAAACTCCACCCTTTTTACTTCCTTCTGTTAGGGCATGAGCATAGGCTTCAATAGATCCATATGTTTGAAGCGAGGAATTTGCAAAATTTAAATTATTAACTACTTCTCTGGCTAATGATCCCTTTTGATAACCTATAAAACTCCCTTTCCGAAGCATTTGAAGTCGATTGACAGCTAGCATTGAACTCAAACTTGCAGTGTAACTTGAAGTTAGTATGAGCACAGTAAATAGCCATACAATCACCACAAACTTGGACAAGTTGCTTATCAACTTTTCCCCTGTCAAATGCATAAAATGTGAAGTCTTTGATGGTGATTTATAGATATAGAAATACAAAACACTTATCAAGTGTTACTTACTTTGTGAAAATACCAGGGTTGAGAATGAATACCAGAATATCATTCCAACTTGTTGAGCCCTTGAACCCTTAAACTCATCATTGATTTTGCATTCTATGAACCAAACAATACACCCTGTCAAAATGAAAAAAACACCACTAACAAGCCAAAGGTCCACTGTCAAAGGCTCCAAAAAGATCCACATGTTCTTGGCCTTTCCAATCTCAATAGGCACCACCATGCCCACACCTAACTCTGTATAAGGCAAAGTAAAGTCCACATACAAAGATCGGTTTGATGTGATTGTAACGTCCCCCACCACTGCATCAAAAACCTAATTGGTTCCCTTGCCAAAACAAAATATGACATATGAGAACATGCTAGAGGGAAGATAGTTTGATATGGTTTCAAACATGTGGTGATGTTAGGTCAATATCTACTAAGGGACAACATATGTTCCATAAAAATGTTCATAATCAGTAACTTCAGAAGCAAGTGATCCCAAACCCTCCATATAGAGTTCAATTATGATCATGGAATATGTTTTAGTGACTCATATTTGGTAAATTCGTTTGATGGGCTTGCATCAACATAGCTTGTGAATGCTCTAAGCATCTAGAAAAAAGAAGGCATGGAGTTGCTAAATGAGTTCAAAGAATAGGTTGAGGCAAAAACTAACCTGGAGATAGACTTGGAATACAAGGTCAGTGTAGGTTAGTGCACTGCTTCCATTAGAATTGTCAAAGGGGATGAACTCATAAGTTAATGCATAAGGTAAATTTTCAACTGCAGCCTTGAACACATCTATGCAGAAGCCAGATACAGAAACTGCACCAGTTTGCGGATCGCGATCCACCTTCACTAATTCAGTAAAACCATCTTTCACTGGAACTCCAATTCTCAATTTCTTTCCACTCACTGGCATTGTCCAACCTTTTGGGGTAACAGCAGATAGTCCAGGCCAGATGGTAGGTTGAAGACCGTTCGCAGATGTTGAATAGAGCTGGCTATCTGACAGGTTAAGTTCTCGTGAAATTCCATGTTTTGGTGTCCAAAATCCAATTCCCTTGACCGCATTTCCAACTACATTTACTAGTTGGAATGCCACTGGTTCCAACTGTCCATCCTTAAGCTGAAACTTGCCACTCAAACCATTAAATTTACTTTGCAAAACAGCTTTGAGAATCTTTGAGCCAGTTTGTGATACTGAAATGGAAGCTAGGTTTGTAAACTTACTCAAAGATTTCAGTTTCTCAGGTTGGGACTTTCTGGGGCTGATTTCTTCAGATGCTCTTGCTAGAGCCCAGACTGCATCGTATGCCCACAAACAAAATATATTTAATTCATTCAATATAGGGCTTCGATTGTCCTTGGGAAATTTGTTTTTCAATTTCACAGTGAAATTGTTAAGCTCTTCTGAAGGTGGAATATAAGGCCTTAGGCCTATTAACCCTTGCATTGAATCAATGACTGACGGATCCATTGAATTCAAGATACTCGTTATCCCATCGGTTATAATCCAGGCATACCCTTTACTCATCATCCCCAATTCTTTTGCTTTTAAGAAAAATCGCGAAGCAAGGGAGGAAGACATGTGCACCACAAATACTCTGGTGGACATTGTCATCAGTTTTTGGAGCTCAATAGTAATCTGGTCATCAGTAGCTCTCAGAGAAATGACACTTCTATGCGGGACACGTGAATCAATCTCCTCAAAGGCGCCAATTAGGTATGGTATGACTCCATTTCCATAATTCGAATCTTCATGTATGAGAGTCACCTGCCTCCATCTGAATGCTTGAACAATTGCAGCAATAGCTTTTACCTGAGCTTTATCATTGATTGCTACACGGACAAGGTATGGAGTTTTCTCCTGAGAAAGGAAGGGAGTGGTCACAGAAAAGGTAACTATGGGCACTCTAGCTTTGTCTCCTAGATGAACCAGAAACTCGGCCTCTTCAGACGTTTGCGGCCCCAGAATTGCATAGACATCTTTATTTTCTAAAAGATCAATAGCTACACAAAAATTGAACTTAAGCAATTATAATGATGCACTGCAAAGCAACAATGGTAAGAGAAAATAGGAAAGTTAAAAAATATTGCGTGCTTGTCATTAAACATGAAATACTGAGAGGGGTGGGGAAGTGGAATTTTTGTGTCATGCCTTGAAATTTAGTAACAAATTTGTTTAGCATTGAACTAGCCTTTAAAACATGTCTACATGGTTGAAAGGAATCTACTATATACAATAATGTGTCCCACTTTAACGATCAACTCTCTCCCTTATAGATATTATCCTTTCAAAGCCCATGAGTCATTAAGACCTCAAAACATGTTTATTTAGTTAGGAGACATTCACTATAGATCTAGTATCAAGAACTTCTTTCTCCAACTGATTTGGTGTTTAGTGTTTAAGGTGAACACTTTTTCTTATGCTGCTAGCTGATTTGAAAAAATCTTTTTCACTCAACTAAGAAGACGAACTCACAATCCTTGAAGTGAAGTGGGGACAAAGTATATAATGAGTTAGCAAAATAAACCATCATCTCACGCACGCATATATAGCAAAATATGATCAAATTAAGATGTTAGTGTTAAAATTTCAAGCATATACAACTACATGCATGTCAACTAATTAACCATTAATTTCTTATTTTTAAAGGGATACTACTCTACCATTCAAAGATTGTTGCTGTCACTTATAAAACAAATTAATGCCACCTTTAAATGATATTCTATAATAATTATTTATAATTAGTGGTCATAGTAACTCTAACTTGATTGTAATTCTAACTTTTTACTTGATTAAAATGTTTAAATTTTTTATTTATATAAAATAAAAACTTGATCATGATTCTAACATTTGACTTTATTAAAATTTTAATTATAAAATAAAATAAAATTTATTTTTAATAAAACTTATTTTTTTATTTTATATTCATTTTCTCTTTATTTTATTAAGAATTCAAAATTTTGTATACTGAAGTTGCATACCTTTTAAGTGCACTAAGATTTGGCACATCATCAAATACACTATGAAAAAATAGCACACCCTCAAGCACGAAAGAAAAAAAATATGGGATTAAGATACCCAAGAAGGAAACTATGAGACTCTTTGAAAATTGATTTTGAAAAACTATGGGATTAAGGTATTCAAGAAGAAAACGATGTTTTTATTGAAAACAATATTTTGAAAATAGTTTTTTGAAAATAAATTTCATTTATTTTGTATAATATTCTAAAAAAATAATTAGGAACGCAAAAATTAAATTAGAAACTTTTGCATTATACATAAATACATAATACCTTTGTAGATAAAGTTCCAATAATATTATTTTCGTTATAAAAAATCAAATGAATGAAATTCTAATAACATCATTTTCATTGAAAATTTTAAATGAAAAAATATCACATTTCAATAGTTTACAAGAACTTTATGATGCAAAGGAAAATTAAAAAAATAAACAATAAAAAATCCTAGCATTTATAAGTAAAAATAAATTTAAAAGGGAAAAAAACAATTAGAGTAAAATAATTATATAAAACAAATAAAAAATAAAAAACTAAATAGAGAAATACAAAGAAAAAGTAATGACTAGAAATTAAAAATAACAAAAATGCATGGAACATGACGACAAGCCAACAATTGGACTATTAATGAATCAATTTCTTATAATAGAAGTAAACTCATCAATATAAAATGTGACTTTATTAGAAACTATATTATAAAATAAAATAAAAGTAAAATTGAAATTTGTAATTAAATTTCTTATATTTTTACAAAGTCTCTCCCAAATGTATATCCATTGTCATACTTTTTGACATAGACTTCAAGAAAATGGTTTTTTTTTTCCTTTTTTCTTTATTTTTTGAAAGTTAAAAGGGTATTCTCGTAATTTCACCAAGAAAGAATCGCTTCCAACAAAAAGTCATTCATAGTTCCAAATTTCCAATCCCATGCAGCAAATAAACCCCTTGCCCACTTCGCCCTACCCAGATCTACACCCATTTCCCCCAGATCCACCCCATTTTCCACCACCTTCCCGAGAAAATGTCCCACAGCGACACCATACCTCTCCACCCCTCCTCCCAATCCGACATCGATGAGATCGAGAACCTCATCAACGCCAGCGTCCAATCTGGCCCAGCCACCGTCTTGCCTGCCAGACCGCCAAGCCCTCCGCGGGCCTCGATTCCGGTGTCTTCCACGCCCTTCATCCAATCCAATATTCCACCGCCCACCTACAACAAACCCCCCGTGGTTCCGGCTGTGGTTCCGGCGGCGGTGCCGCCGCCGTTGCCAAACACCTCGAATTCGAGTTCTACCCGCCCGAGTATCGGAGCTAGCGGGTTCGGTTCTCAGGCGAACACTTTGACGGAGCCGGTGTGGGACACTGTGAAGAGGGATCTGTCTCGGATTGTGAGTAATTTGAAGCTGGTGGTGTTTCCGAACCCGTATCGTGAAGACCCAGGAAAGGCTTTGAGGGACTGGGATCTTTGGGGACCGTTTTTCTTCATTGTGTTTCTGGGTCTTACTCTGTCGTGGTCGGCTTCGGTGAAGAAGGTGAGAGAACTGGAATTTGAATACGTTAATTTCTTGTTTTTGTGCATTTTAGTATAAAATTCAATGGGGTTTCTTTGATTTGTGGTATAAATGCTTGTTTACAGGAATTCTATAGAAAATTCTGTGGCTTGTCAAACTAAATGCTTCTTCTTTTTATCCTAGAAATGTCTATTGATGATTGGTGAATGCATAATTAAGCTTGTAACGCATGGGATTAAGGTAGCTCAGTAGGGTTTATTATGCGGCTAGAAGCTCAATTGCAGATTGTTTGATCTATTGATATCAACATTACCTGTAGTATAATATCAAAATTTTGAGGAAGTGGAACTCGATGACAAAGATTATGTTGCGTGAAAATTTTGGTAAAGGCCAACATGAGTAAGGTGAAATGGCACAAGTGCTCTAGGCTGATAGAAAATTTACCTTTCGATACTATGTAAGCCATATTATTTTGACATTATGATCATTGAAAAAAGAAGCTTGGATGAAGGGGGGAAACTAGAAGCTGGAGAGGGATTCACTTAGATTGGTTGACTCTGGTATTCAATAAGAAAATGCCATAGGCGTCAGGGAAATGCTTTAGCATTCATATGCAACCTTGTAAGTAATATGTTAGACAACTAAGTGAGCCTATGTTGCAAGTATTTCAGAAAACTGTACCTAAGTTCTTGTTGCTTGCTGTATTCACAGATTTGACGAGGACAAGCCATCAAACAACATCTGTTGTATTAAAAAAAAAAGTAACGATGAGATCCATAAAATTAGGAATTTAGAACTTATGAAGCAGATCTACATCAAGGATTACCTCTCTGAAAGGCAAAACAAGGCCTAAAAATTAGGTACTCATCAGCCAAGCTTTGAAATAGAGTGGACCCTTCATGTTTCATCAGTATTGAAATCATATGAGAAATCCTAACCAGAATTATTTGTTCTGCTACAATGCTAGACAGGATTCCCATCCTGCATATCATGGTCCTTTCATTAGGAAACTCAGCCTATTTGATTGTCAATCTGGGAGGAGCAGAATCCAAGAATTCCTTATGATTTCATCACTTGATGGTTAATATATAGTACTTCTTTTCTTTTCTTAGGTTGAACTAGTTTTTCTTTTCTTTTCTTTTTTCTTGGTGCTCTATTTTGGCACTCAATTGATATCTTTTCTGCATTCTTTCCCTCGATTTAATGAAAAGTTGTTCAGAAAAATGTTGCCCAAAAGGGATAAATATCATAATTTATTCTATAACCAGTTTCTTTGACCTTGGCTGGCCTGGGAAAATTGGATTTAGGCATAATATCTTTGTTCATCTGGGTCTGGGCCAGCGCTGAGATTGAATCCAGTTTTGTGTTTTGTGTGAATGTATTGTCTAACCTGGAGCTGCAAACTGGGGGGGCGGGGGGGTGGGGGGGGGGAGGGGGGGGGAGGGAAATGGCTGAAAGGGGCTAGGGTACAAGGATAAACTCTGATCCTCAAATTGAGGACATGGCATGAAACTGGTTACTTGGAACTGGGTATGGATTAAGACTTTTATTTCAAAATTGGCATCTTTGATTACATGTTTTTGTTCTTGTTCAAAGTATGCTACTTAGGACTAGTAAAAGACATTATAGTTTTTCCATTAACTGAGTAGTCTTGAAAAGTGTTATAGGGAACTTCAGTGTTTTCTCTTGAAATATTTATGTGTACATCTCAAAATGTTTTACATACCCATGTTGGATGCAATGCCATGTCAACAAGATGTTTTTTTCTTTTTTTTGATAAGTAAGCGCAGAATATATTATCAGGAAGCTAAATAGCCGCAAAACATACAGGGGATATACGAGGCGACTAAGGCCTCCCAACCAAAAAAAAGAACAAAACACCCCAACCCCTAAGTGGAGGCTAACCACTCCAAAAAGCCTATAAGGGAGATCGGCTCCACACCAATGTACAATTTAGCCCAACCCCAAACATTACACACAAACGAAGTTTTTAACTTCTAAACTGCTAACACCCCTCCCCCCTAAAAGCTAGTCTATTCCTCTCCTTCCAAATTGTCCAAAAAATGTACAGCGGGATGGACTTCACAATTTTTTCCTTTTTTTTTCCCACAAAAGAGTCTTTTTAGCTAAATAAAACCTCCTTTACAGATTTTGGAAAGGCTCACTGAACACCAAACAACCCAAGAATGATTTCCCACAATACTCTGACAACTGTACAATGTATTAAAATATGATTTATCGTTTCCTCTTCACAACCACACAAGAAACAGCAATTAAGGAACTGTCACCCTCTTCTCTAAAGCCTATCAAGAGTGAGAACCTTCCCCCAAGTGGCTTCCCATGCAAAAAAAGCAATTTTGGTTGGAACTCTATCCACCCATATATTGCTATTCAGGAACTCGGCGACAATGGGGCTTGCGAACACACTGTACTCTATCTTGACTCTAAACAACCCGTCTCTTCCTTCCTTCCAAATCACGGAATCTTCCTCCAGCATAACTCTATGCTCCCTCAACACATCCAACAAGTTGCCGACCGTATCCAACTCCCAGTCATTAAAGGCCCTTAAAAACCTTAAATTCCACCCACCTTGGCCAAAATTATGGTCCCACATTCCCTCCACCGTGGCATTCCTTTGGGCAGCCATGGCAAAGAGATTCAGGAAACTTTGGGACAACACATTATTCCCGCACCAAGGATCTGTCCAAAATATGATTTTATTGCCTTTTCCCACCTTGAACACCATATTTTCCCAACACCAATCAGATTCCTTCAAAATCTCCTTCCAAACCCCTACTCCAAGCATCCCATTTGCCTTCCTTGTCCTCCATCCAAAGTCCTCTTACCCATACTTTGCCTCATGCACCTTATTCCAAAGATCCTCCTTAGCACGAGCAAACCTCCAAATTCATTTGCCTAGCAAGGCTTTGTTCAAACAAGCAAGCTTCCTTAATCCTAGCCCTCCCTTTTCTTTATCCACACACACCACCTCCCACTTGACTAAGTGGGCTTTTTTTCCCCATTGGCTCCTCCCCACAAAAAGTCTCTTTGTAACTTTTCAAGCCTCCTTGCCATTGATTTTGGCATACGGAACAAAGACATTTGATACAAGGGCATGCTGGCCAACGTGCTCTTTATAAGAGTGATTCTCCCACCTTTGGAAATATATTGGCATTTCCAAAGGGCAAGTCTCCTCCTCACCTTCTCCTCCATCCCATCCCACACGGAAGTGGCCTTATTAGGCGCCCCTAAAGGCAGCCCCAAGTAGACGGCAGGTAGCTGTCCCACCCTACACCCTATCTCAACAGCCATTTCATTCACCTCTTCCACCTCCCCTATCGGAATAACCTCACTTTTGTCCAAATTGATCTTCAACCCTAAAGCCGCTTTAAACCAAAAAAGTATCCAGCTCAAATGCATTAAGTACTCTTTCTTTGCCTCACAAAAAATTACTGTATCATCCACAAAAAGTAAATGAGATATATTGATAGTCTGCCCTCTACCTCGCCAAGTGCTACACCCAGAGATAAAACCCCCTTTAAGAGCCCTCGTGATAAGCACGCTTAGCACTTCCATTGCCATGACGAACAAGTAGGGGGATAGAGGGTCCCCTTGACGCAACCCCTTAGAACTTGAGAAGAATCCAGCTGGCACACCATTCACCAACATTGAGAATTTGGCAGTAGATATGCAACTCCACATCCATCCCAGCCACTTTGGCCCAAATCCCATTTTTTGCATAACCTTCAACAAAAATTGCCAATTGATGTTGTCGTACGCCTTCTCTATGTCCAATTTACAAATTAGGTATTTCTCTCCCCTTTTTTGCCATGAATCTATTACCTCATTTGCGATTAAGGAGATGTCAAGAATCTGTCTCCCCTTAATAAATGCATTCTGATCGGGTGACACCACTTTTCCTATCACTTTTTTAAGTCTGTTGGCCAGCACCTTAGACAACAATTTGTACAATCCCCCCAGAAAGCTGATGGGTCTATAGTCGCCCAGGTCCTCCACCCCTTCTTTCTTCGGTAACAAAACCAGAAACGTATTATTTAGGCTCTTAATGAAGGAGTTTTGCTCATGGAACTCCTTGAACATATCCAAAACATCCTCCTTAACAGTCTCCCAGCAGCTTTGCCAAAAAGCCACTGTGAACCCGTCCAGACCCGAGGCTTTGTCCCCATTCATCCCCATTAAGGCTGCATGAATCTCAAGCTTAGAAAACGGGAACTCTAGGACTTCCGCTTTTGACTGACCGATCTGCTTTAGCAGTAGACCTCCTGTATCTGCCTTCCAACCCGAACTATCAGAGAGCAACTGCTGATAGGCGTTCACAATCCCTTCCCTTACTTCTTGTTCCTCTGAAAGTCTCACCCCATTTATCTTTATTTTATCCAAGAAATTAACTCTTCTATGGGCATTAGCCATACGGTGGAAATACCCCGTGTTTCTATCCCCTTCCTTTAGCCATATTTCCCTTGATAACTGCCTCCAGTGGGTTTCTTCCAGCGACACCCACTTAGCATAACCCTCCTTGGCTTCCTTTTTACGGCTTAATTCCTCCTCTGTTAAGCTTCTCTCCCCTTCCACTAAATCCCAGAGCTCCACTTGTTGGAGAGCTTCAGCTTTATTTCTCTCCAAACTTCCGAACACCTCCCTGTTCCAAATTTTTAGATTTTGTTTCAACTCCTTCAACTTAATAGCCAATCTGTAGCTAGGATTGCCTCTAACCACAATCCCTTGCCACCAACCCCCAATTAAGTCTTTAAACCCCTCAACTTTGAGCCACATATTTTCAAATCTGAATGGGGAAGGTCCTCTTCTTAGCCCACCCCCCTCAAGAAGAACAAGGAAGTGATCCGAGGTAGGGCGAAGTAATCTTCTTTGAGAGACTCTACTGTACTGGTCAAACCAACTGGGAGTCGCAAGGAATCTATCCAACCTAGCCCATGACTGATTATTGAGCCCCCCACTCCAGGTAAAAGATCCTCCTTGCAATGGGAGATCAATTAGCCCTAAATCATCTATGATCTGGGCAAATCTCCTCATAGCTGAGGTGATTCTCCCATTTCTACTCCTTTCAAATTGGTAAAGGATCATATTAAAATCGCCCCCTAAGCACCAAGGTTCCTCCCACAATCCTCTGATTGCCCTAATCTCCTCCCACAAACACTCCCTTTCTTCTTTAGAGAAAGGGCCATAGACCCCCATAAACACCCAGACCACACCATCTCCCACATTCCTGAATCTGCAGGAGATGGAGAATTGGCCCTCTTCCCATTCCAAAATCTCCAGCGACCTTTTATCCCAGCATATCAAAACACCCCCTGCCGATCCCATAGCATTCAAGGCCCTCCAGTCTAGAAATCTCCTCAGGCCTAAACTTCTCACCACCCCTTTAGACATTACTTGCATCTTTGTCTCTTGAATGCAAAACAAATCCACCTTTTGTTTTCTTACAACAGACTTAATTAATTTTCTTTTGGAACTGTCATTCACTCCCTTCACATTCCAACTCAAGATTTTTATGTTCATTAGGCAACTGCAATCTGGTTCCCTCTGCCCTGAATAGTGCCTTTTTTCTTAACATCCCCCACATAATTAATTGAACACTCCAACCTCTTAAGCTTCCTTTCAAATCTTGAATTCTTCAGAAGGCCTTTACTGTGTATCTTCTCCCTCCTTTTCCTAATTTTGCCCAAGAAACTCAAAATTTCCTTCTCCAAACCTTCGATTGAGAAGCCCAAAAAATGACTGAACTTAACCAGGCTGCTTTCCTCCCAATTAAGCTGCTTTTCCTTCCTTCCTTCTTGGGATTCAGTCTAGCCTATAGTCCATCCCGAACTCCTTTCCAAAGGGTCGACGTTGTTGACCTCTACCAAGTCCCAACAACCATCCCCTTTCTCAGCGTGCTCATCTGCTATTGGTCTTCGTAACCCACTTCCTTCCTGAATGCCCTCCCTTAGCGCCCCAGAATTGTTGTAATACTCCCTCTCCGGAGTCCGACCAAAATAAAAGAAATTAGAAGAGGAAGACCATGGTGCCCTTATACCCCCCGAATTTATAACTAACCCATACCTCGCGGCTTCTTCCTCTAGCACACTATCTGCCATTGTGCGGTGTAATTTCGGTTGTTGCCTCCTCCTAACTTCTTTCTCACGGAATCTAGCGAACACCAACTCCAAGTTGCATCCCTTGTTGTAGCTAGAGATATCTGGGGGACAGGCTTTTAACAGGAGCCCACTTTCATAAGGCTGGGCCTAAGACGGGCCAGGCCTTTCCCTATAAGAAATGGCCGGCCCAAAAGCTACGACCCACCCCATGCCCATGGGACGCGACGGCCCAATCTCAACTCCCTTTGAGGCTTCACCCACTGAGGGGAATGACAGCCCAGCAGCCCATTTCGAAACCAGGCCTGACGACGACGACCCAGCATCCGAGAAAGGTCGGGTCAGCGGACCCACTTGAGCTTGGGGGCCTGTCACGTCGAAGCCCACTCCCTGCGCCTATCGTCCAGTCCCATCCACTGACTGGCACTGCTCCTCGACCCCCGCACACGCCATCTCTTCCACTCACGACCCGGCTTGTGCATCTGTATCACCCCTGGCCTCCCCGCTTGATCAGCTCCACAGACCACGCTTCATCCCCGATTCCTGCCTTAGCAACAGCAATACCTCCCACCATAGAGTTAGAAAATAGGTCGCCTCCTCGACCCCTATCTCCAGCGAACAAGGAAGATCCTCGCCATTCGATTTTACTAATATCCTAGCCCACTGTAGATCCTCCATGCTCTCCGTCTATGGGTCGATGGCTAGGAAACCACCGCACACATCCCCCACTCTCCTCAGTACTGACGGGACCCATAGCGAGATTGGGAGACCCAAGATCCTCACCCAGACTTCATTTCTTGCCTCACTTTCTTCCAAACACCCCGATCTTAGGCTCCATCGCTCCAAGCCCAACTGAACTCCTCCCATCGCCCTTTTTCCAGAGATGAGGACCCGCCTGGCTTCTTCCACAAACTCAAACTCCAATAATGCCCGTCCTTTTCCCAAACTTGCCAAACCCAGCTTGCCTTTCAACCCCCAAGATTTTGCCATTACCCATCCCAACCTTTCCAAATCCTCCCCTTCTGCACCGCTAGGGTTCCAACTTCCAATCAAACAATGCTCCAATCTACTTAAATTTCTGGTTATTTCCTCCCCTTTCACCTCCACTCTAAGAGTATTAGAACCCTTATTCCACGATCCCTTCACCATATCAGCAAACGATTTACCCGATGCCCTCTCTTCCTGTTTTTGCTCCTTTTTATCGAGACTATCATCCAGCTTGCGAAGGGCCTCCACCATCGACAGCCAACCCCCCTTTTCCCCTCTGCCTTTCGGGATACATATGTTGTATCTCTTCTTCTTCGAATCGACTACCCCTAGTCGAAGAAAACTACCCGCCCTGTTAGCGTCGCGCACCAAGGAGAAGCTTCTCCCCTTCTCCTTCCAACCCTTTTCCCATTTTCCTTCCTTTACGTCCTCGAGGCACTGATACAGACGTTCCAGGAAGAACCCTACACTGGCCGACCCCAGATGAACCCATGATGACACCCCTCTCTTGCTTTCCATTATGATTACTTGGGGTTTCCCTCTCCTCTCCACCATTTCGACCTCAAAGACCTTCGACTCCACCCCAAAGCTACTTGTCTTCCGTTTTCTACGGTTCTCCGCTCGGCTGACACTCTCTCCCTCTCTCTCATCTTTTCTGGAAGGTGACTAGTTTTTTGCCATGTCAACAAGATATTAAGGGCTGTAAGTATGAGCCATGTTTCTGTTCTTCGTGTCTGGTGTTTTAGAAGGCTTAGGCTTGCACCTTAAGGCTTGCCTCAAGGTGACAAGTTAAGAAAGAGCCTTGATACTTAAGCATCTATGCAAGGTACTCGAGGCTTAAGCGTCACCCTCTTATGGCATACAACCTTGAGGCTTAAGCCTTGAGCCGTTAAGGCTTAAGTCTCATATTTACACAGCATTTTTGCACATTGTGCCATTCTTTAAGTTTTGGGATTGAGCGTAACTGGGCTTGGGTGATATATTCGAGCATCATATGTAGTGGATTTTAATTTTATTGGGCTTCTAGGCTTCTAGGCTTCTATTTTATGGCTTTTGGGTTTGGGATTAGGTTTTAGCCCAATTTATTCTTTCAGCAGCTGAAATAAGAAACAATAGATGAGATTTATTGCTACCCGTTGAAGAAAAGTGAGAGTTTGTGCTGAGGTTGGGTCTACCATGAAAGAGATGCTACTGCAAGTTGCAGATTTGCTGCCTTGCTACATGTTGGAGTGTTGCTTCCTTGTAGAATTGTTACTGCCATGGAAGAGCTATTATTATCGGCCGAAAATTCTTTCCTTTTTTTTTTTTTTAATCCTTATATTTATCCTTTTTTTTTTTTACCTAAATACCAAATTCATGTCCTAGGTCCTAACTTCTAATCTACAAGACTGCATATCTTCTCTTTTTTTATTTCTAATTTTTTATTTTTTAAGTTCTTTTCTTTTTTAAAATAAAAGTAACATCTTTTATTTTATTAATTCATTTCAAATTTTTATTTTCGTTTTTTGCTCTTTTCATTTTTATAATTTTATTTTTACATTTTTTTTAAATTTTTGTGTTTTAAGAACCTTATTAACAGTTTCTAACTTGTAAGCATATTTGAACTCTTTCGTATCTTTTTTTTTTTTTTTTAAAAAAAAACCCTAACAAATAATTTTTTTAATTATAATATATTATTAATTTACTTGTATTTAAATATTTGCATCTAGTGCTAATTGATGATTTATTTATTACTATTGAATTGATATAGAAAAATAAGGAAAAGTTCGAAAGAAGGTCAAAGAACTTTCATTAATCATGAGACTAGAAAGGATCCAACATGGGAATATAGTGTTGAGGTAGGAAGGTCTCGAAAGTGGAAAACCATATGTTTATATTCAGTGTAATTTTTGCAATGAAGTTATTAAGGAAGAGATTAAGAGGATGAAAGATCATCTTAGGGGCACTCATAGAAATGTTGCTCCATGTTTGAAAGTACCGAAAAATGTTAAAAATGAAATGAAGGATTATATTGACAAGTCATATGACCCATGAAAGATATGATGATATGGTTGATTCTAGGATTTATTTTGGTGGTCAAGCAACCTTGAAGATGTGAGTTCTTGGAAGATGTTTGTTCTTGTCCAGGTGTAATGAGAGGCTCAAGTAGTGAGTGGTATCTCCTTATGGGGAATTGAAGGACCCAAGGACAAATTTTTTACTTCTTGATAGTAAAATTAAGAATTATGACAAGCAAGCCACTATGAATCCTACAAGTGTAAAAGAGGCTCGAAATCAAGTTTATTTAGATATTAGGAAGGTTTTATTTTTTTCATGGTCTTGCTTTTAATGTGGCAAATAGTTTGTCATTTGTGAATATGTGTCAATCCATTGGTTCTTATGGTCATGGTTTTAAACCTCCTCCCATGCATGAGTTTAGTACATGGATATTCAAGGGGAACGTGAAGATTACTGAAATTATTGTTTACGAGGTGAAGAAGACAAGATGGCCAGAAAGATATGTGAGTCAGAAGTTTGATTAACTTTCTTGTTAATAACCCACATGGCAACATTTTCTTAAAGGTTATTCTTGTGTCTGATGTAGTCAAAGATGTCAACTTATTGTTTAAATATCTTGATGACATTGTTGATGAAGTGGGAGAGGAACATGTTGTTCGATTAGTAACAATTAATGTTTTGGCTTATAAGATGGTAGGACAAAAGTTAATGGAGAGGAGGCAACATATCTATTGGAGCTTGTGTATAGCCCATTGTCTTAATGTAATGCTGGAAAAGATTGGAGAGCTATCTCAAAACAGAAATGCTTTGTTAAAAGCAAGAAAGATAAGTACAAATGGGGTGAGAGAGAGGTATGGAGTGGGGGTTTGGAAGGCAATTAGAAATGGTTGGGAGGATTTCAAAGTTAGAGCTTGCTTTAGGGTTGGTTTTGGGAACATGGTGAAGTTCTACAAGGATAGATGGTGTAGGGATTTGTCATTAAGGGATGCTTTCCCGAATCTTTTCTCTATAGCCTCCTTTAAAGACACTCGGGTGGTTGATGCTTGGGAGGGTGGTAGCTATAATCCTAGGTTTATTAGATAGTTAAATGATTGGGAGTTGAAGGAGTTAGACAACTTCTTTGAGAGGCTACATGATCTTTCCCTTTCTATGGACTCTGAGGACTTAGTGGAGTGGGTAAATACAAAGAGTGGTATTTTTTCTATTAAGTCCTACTCCTCCTTGGCTAGCAGGGGAGCGGATCCTTTCCCCCATGGTATAGTTTGGAACTCCTGGGCTCCTGTTAGAGTTAGTTTTTTTGCTTGGCAGGCAACTTGGGCCAAGATTTTGACTTTGGATCAACTTAGAAAGATTGAAAGATGCTTAATCAATGCTACATGTGCAAGGAAGAAGAAGAAACGAGTGATCATATTCTTCTTCATTGTTTGAAGGCTCGTATTTTGTGGCACCTGCTATAGTGGGTGATGCACTCTTTGGTGAGAGATTTACTCTTAAGTTGGAGAGGCTTTTTTGTTGGTAAAAAAGGAAAAAGGCTTGGAAGGTTACTACTTTATGCCTTTTTTAAACCATTTGGAGGGAGAGAAATAGGAGAGCCTTTGAGAATTGTGAATGTTTAAATCATTCTTTTAAAAGGTTTTTAATTTTTATTTTATTTATTTATTTATTTATTTGTTTGTTTGTATCTATTTTGGGATTGAGTAAGATTGTATATTGGGGATGGCTTCATGTCGATGCTTTATTTTTTGGATTGGTTAGGAACTTTGTAGGGTGCGGTTTCTTGTTTTTGTGTATTCACGCCTTCTTGCTTTTTGGTTGCTTGTATACACCATGTGTACTCTTCTCTTTTTAATACAATTGCTTTTACCTATCAAAAAGAAAAAAAAAAAAAAAGTGCATGGGCCAATAAGTCTAAAGGGAAAGTAAAAAAATCATTTTGAAGGACGCCTTTTGGGGCCAGTGTGGCTTATTGTTATTATTATTATTGTTATTATTATTATTATTATTATTATTAATCATGAGGTGGTCTAATTATTATTGTTAGTCTTAAGAGCATAAGACAAAACTTCTGCATCGCTTGTTGGTCCAGCATTGTAACAATATAGAAACTTCTGTTTGTGCTCATGTCTTCTTCACCTCCTTAATAATAGTTTCAGCAGTCTTCACTTTCTCCTTCAATATCCATGTGCTAAGTTCATGCATGGAAGGAGGTTTCAAACCATGTCCATAAGAACCAATGGATTGATATATATTCACAAATAAACTATTTCCCACATTAAAAGCAAGACCATTTTCATAGAAAAACCTCCCGATAACTAAACAAACTTGATTTCGTGCCTCCTTTGCACTTATAGGATTCATAGCAGTGCTTGTCATAATTCTCAGTTTTACCATCATCAACATTGGTAAGAAATCTGTCCATGGGTCCTCGAATTCCCTTTAAAGGGATATCACTCACTATTTGAGCCTACTCTTACACCCAAACAAGAACTAACATCTTTCAAGGTTTCATGACCAACATAATAAGCCCCGAAATCAACCATATCATCATATCTTTCTTAGGCCATTTGCATTGTCAATTCTCCATTTTTTTATATAATCCTTCATTTCATTTTAAAAATTTTCTGGTGATGAACGAAGAAGGGGTTCAGATTTCCCACTTGTTGTTTGTTGATGACACCTTGGTGTTTTGCTAAGCTTCTCAAGATCAGCTGACTTACCTAAGTTGGTTACTCATGTGGTTTGAAGCCATATCAGGGTTGAGAATTAACTTGGAGAAGAGTGAACTCATTCCAGTAGGGAGGGTAGAGAATATTGATGACCTTGCCTTGGACTTCGGTTGTAGAGTGGGTAGTCTCCCGTCCACTTATCTGGGTCTTTCTTTGGGTACTCCGTTTAAGTCAGTATCAGTGTGGGATGGAGTGGAAGAGCACTTCCGTAAAAGATTAGCTATGTGGAAGAGACAATACTTATCCAAGGGAGGGAGAGCAACTCTAATCCGAAGTACTTTGTCGAATCTGCCTATTTACTTTATGTCCTTGTTGAGATTACCAAGTTCGGTTAGACGAAGACTAGAGCAAATTCAAAGGGACTTCTTATGGGGTGGTGGCAACCTGGAGCGAAAACCACATTTAGTAAGATGGGAGAGGTGGTATGCTTAAGTAAAAAGAAAGGGGGATTAAGGGTCAAATGTCTTTCAATTCTCAATAAGGCTCTCCTTTCCAAATAGAATTGGCGATACGCAAATGAGAGAGAGGCTTTGTGGAATCAAGTGATTAGAGGAAAATATGGGGAAAATAGAGGGGGTTGGTGCTCTCGGGAAGTGAGAGAGACACATGGCGTGGAGCTTTGGAAAGGAATAAGGATGGACTGGGAGTTAATGGGTCACGGATTTCTTTTAGTGTTGGCAATGGAAGGAGGGTGAGATTTTGGAGGGATAAATGGTGTGGGGATTCCCCTCTGTGTGAGTCTTTTCCTTCCCTCTTTGCTTTGTCTGCTGAAAAAGAAGCTTGGGTGGCGGATGTTCGGGATCCCTTGGCTGAGGGGAGTTGGGGGGGTTGGAACCCCTGCTTTTCAAGAGCCCTAAATGATTGGGAGGTGGAGGAGGCGGAAATTTTTTGGAGCGTCTTCACGAGAGGAGAGTGCTTGAGGATGTAGAGGATATGGTGGTCTGGAACGAATCAAAGAGCGGAAAATACTCGGCCAAGTCTCTATTCCGTGCTCTAGAAGCGAACTACCCTGTTTTGTTTCCATCTAGTTGTATTTGGAATGTGTGGGTACAACCCAAAATTAGTTTCTTTGCGTGGGAGACTGCATGGGGTAAGGCTTTAACCCTAAATCTTGTTCAGAAAAGAGGATGGTCCTTGGCAAATAGATGCTTTATGTGTCTTGAGAATGAGGGGACCATAGACCATTTGCTTCTTCATTGTTCAAAAACAAGGAGGACCTTATGGGAGTTACTTTTTACCTTGGTTGGGGTGTCTTGGGTGATGCCCTCTTCAGTTAGAGAGACACTTCTTAGCTAGCATGGTACATTTGTGGGCAAAAAGCACAGGAAGGTGTGGAAAGCTGCTCCTCTTCATATTTTTTGGACAGCTTGGAAGGCGAGGAATAGATTGGCTTTCAAGGATGATGAGTTGTCAATCTAGACATTGAAATATTCCCTTATCCTCTCTCTATGGTCTGAGGCTAAGCTGTTTATAGTAGAATGCCCTCAATCTTTGGTTAATTTTATTAATTGGTTGGGATCCTTTTAAGGCTGTTTTTTGGACCAGTTGGTCTTTGGGTCTCTTTCTTTTTCTTTGGCCTTTTTGGTGGTGGGTGTATAGGTTTGTATACCATGCATAGGTTTGTATACCTTGAGTCGCTTTTCTGGCGTCTCTTTATAAATGAATTTTACTTTACTTATCAAAAAAAAAATCTTCTGGTACTTTCACACAAGGAGCAACATTCCTATGAGTGTTCCTAAAATGATATTTCATCCTCTTAACGCCTTCCTTATTAACTTTATTGCAAAAATCACTAAATATAAACATATGGTTTTCCATTCCAGGGACCTTTTACCTCAATACCATATTTCCATGTCAGATCCTTTCTATTGTCATGACTAGTAGAAGTTCCTTGACCTTCTTTCAAACTTTTCCCCATTTTTCTATAACAGTTCAATAGTGATAAAGTAATTATCAATTAGCACTAAATGCAAATAATTAAGTAGAAGTAAATTAACTGTTTATTATGATTAGAAAAAATTGTTTGTTAGGGTTTGGAAAACAAAAAACAGGTGCAAAAGAATTCCAATACGCTGGCAATTTAAAAGTTGTTAATAAGGTTCTAAAAACAGAAAATTTTAAAATAAAAAGAGATAAAAATAAAAATATGAAATGAATTAATAGTATAAAAAGGTGTTACTTTTATTTAAAAAGAAAAATATGTTTAAAAAATTAAGAATGAGAAGAAAAAAATATATCTAGTCTTGTAGATCAAGCGTTTAGACTTAGGACAGGAATTCTGTATTCAGGAAAGAAAAAAACTGATAGATCTAACGAAAAAAATAAAAAAAGGAAGAAGAAGAAGAATTCTTTCTAGGTTAGTAACTTGTTAGTACCAAGTTCAAGAAGATCTACCAATACTAATAGCTCTTCCATGGCAGCAGCAACTCTACAAGGCATCAAATCTGCAACATGCAACAGTACCTCTTCCATGGTAGGCTCAACCCCAGCACAAACTCTCACTTTTCTTCAACAGGCAGCAACAAATCTCATCTCTTGTTTTTTATTTCAGTTGTTGGAAAGTTGGAGAATGTTGGTCCCCATAAAAGAATAACTTGGGCTGAGACCCAAACACTCACCCACAAGCCATAAAATAGAAGTCGAGTGAAGTTAAAACTCACTACATACAATGCTCAAATATATAACCCAAGCCTACTTAAGCTGAAACCCAAAACTTAAAGAAAGGCCTAGTATGAAAATATGAAGCTTAAGCCTCAACAGTCTAATGGCTGTGTGCCTCAGGAGGGTGAAGCTTAAGCCTTGAGTACCCAACACAGAGGCTTAAGCCTTGAGGCTTTTGCTTAACACCTCATCTCGAGGCATAAGCCTCGAGAGCCTTTTAAAACACTGAACCCATCAACTATTGAGTCCATAACCCATATGATTAGGCATTTTTAAACTTTATACAGCATCAGCTAGATTGCATGTTTATTGGTATCTTGGAGATTATAAACATGCTTATTTTGTTTTTAAAATCTTGTCTAGCATTCTCTAGTTTCTAGCTCAGTTCCCTCTATTTATACATGGAGACCCACCTGATCTTTGCAAATGAAACTTCACTATCTTTTGAAGCTTGTCATATGGCCATCACCAAGATAAAGATGATGTTTGGAAGGTTTCTTCCTTTTTATTGATATAGAGCATTAATGTAGGAGGAATACTTGGAGTCTTTAATCAGCTTAAAGTACTAGGTTGCAAATGCCCACTGGGTACTTGTTTCTGTATTAGTGTATTATAATTTGATTGAATAAGAATTTATATATTATTTTTTTACAGGCTTTGGTGAGATACCATTATTTGGTGTAATTTATTACATTAGCTGAACTCAAACTAATCAAAGTTCCTGTTTTAGGGGTTATTTGTTGTTTGTTTTTCTGTATTCATCTTCTCTAAATTTCTTTCATTTTCTTAAGAATATAAAGGCCACAGTTGCACCATCACATTATCGATACCATTTAACAAACTTGATCTACCACTTTTTAAATACCAAATATAGCCTTTCCTTACATTGTAATTAAAGGACCAACTATTAGCTAATTTGTTGATTGAGAACCTGTCTTTTGATTCACTCTGAATTGCTGATTAATGCTTAATCAGAGGCACAGAGTGTGCATGCTTCTGTTTAACATCTGTCTGTCTGCCTTCATATTTTTCGTACATGTTGAAGATGCAACACTGAATGCAGTATTCCTGTAAGAGAGAAAACTACACAAGGCATTCTTATTTATTCTTGTATGATAGGCCTAGTTCATCATTTTTTTCATCCTTGAGAACTCTCTTTGACAAGGTCTACTCATCCCTCGTGCCTCATTTTCTTACTAATAATTTTCAATTTTATGTAAATAACTGTGTAATTGAAGTCCTTTACTAACGACTGCTTGTATTTGTAACTGTTCTTCCAGTCTGAAGTTTTTGCTGTTGCATTTGCGCTACTTGCAGCTGGTGCCATAATTCTGACTTTAAATGTACTACTATTGGTAAGAATCTCTCTCTCTCTCTCTCACACACACACACACACAAATACAAATTCTTGCTCTATTTATGTTTTTTGGTTTACATATCAGTTTTTACCCTGATGGAAATAAATTTTCTTTTCTTTTTTGTGAACTTTTTCAAACATAGTATTAAAAATGAAATTTTTTTTCGAAAACACTTCTGTACATAAAATAGATTTGGCTTTTGCCTTGACCAAGGTTCCTTGCCTCCATTTTACCAGGGTGGCCACATAATTTTCTTCCAGAGTATTAGTCTTCTGGGCTACTGCCTATTCCCACTGGATGTTGGAGCCCTAATCTGCATGTTAAAGGACAATGTGATAGTGAAGGTAATTGTGGTTTGTGTGACATTGGCTTGGAGCTCATGGGCTGCATATCCATTCATGAGTTCAGCAGTCAACCCTCGGAGAAAAGCTCTTGCACTCTACCCTGTCTTACTCATGTATGTATCTGTTGGGTTTCTCATAATTGCAATTGATTAATGCACCATTGGTGGCCACAATACAAATTCCCATAGGACGATGAAATTCACATGCAATAGTAGGCATTTTACATGTGCTATTTTGCTTCTGGTGGATTTTCTTGAACTTCTCTACTTCTGACTTGATATGTCTGGAGACTCAATCTGCCAATATTATATTGTATACTCATTGTATGAAATTTTTACTTGGAAGTGGAACCAGTGTTGTGCTATACTTTGAAGGCCCAAGGGGCACTTGTTTTTTGCCAAACAATTTTTTTTTCTCACTTAATCTTGGTTATAAGAGGCGATAGGGTATTCGGTTTCTCCTGTAATTGTTGTACAATTTGTTATTTTCTTTTGCTAAGCTGTGAAGTCAATGAAATTTTATCCCAATCACCAGCTAGGCATTGCAATAGGATCCAGAACCTACCTTCATAACACAGCCACAAACCGTGCTATAAACAATTATTAGATCACTTATTTTTACTGGGCATACCCCTTACCTGTGCACTGTTGGTTCATTTGGGTTGCCTTGGATTACTCTTTTTTGGCTGAAGATATCATCAAGGGATTCTTTTTGTAATTGTTCTTAGATGGAAAGAATTCATGAGGTTTTCAATGTACTTTATTGGGTCAATGTCTTTTTAGCCATACAACAAGGACAAATGCCGTGTTTGAAACACTGGAATAGAGAATGGAAGTGAAGAGTGATTCCATTTCTCATCACTTTTGGGGTTAAATTGTTTTTCAGAACGAGAATAGGGATCAAAAGTCCATTGGAATAGAAACCAAACCTCACTCTTATTAGAGTTCTGATTTTTCTATTGGATGATATTATGATTCACCTCTATTCCCATCTTATTTTCATTCCCATTCTCGAGTACCAAGCATACCCAAATAACATTGGAAGGCCACTCACTACCCTCCAAGACTACCATGGTTCTGATATATATTGTGTCAAAACAACCGTCCCATAATGGCATGAAATGGAGATGACATATATCTAATCAACTTAAAGTTTTGATTTCACTCTGGTGCAGCTATATTATTTTCAGTGACCTACCTTTCTGAAAAATGACCACATTGCATGTATCATAAAGGGTTATTTTTATATCCAATCAACTTAAAGTTTTGGTTTCACTTTTTAATTATTTTTGCTATATAACAATATTTTTATATCTAACCTTAATTTAAAACCAACAAGCAAATAGAGGAACTATCCTCCTGTTTTTCTATCTCCATTGACAAGGGAAAGAAACTCATTCCATGTATTTTCAAAGGAAATCTTTTAGTTACCGTTATGGCCAAAGTTGCTTTTAATTGCATGTCCATGTTTTGGAATTTGGCCTTGGTCAAATTCATATCTTGATTCGTAGGATACCTTGATTAGCATACAAATTTAATTATTTGTTGGAAGCAAAAGTTTTACTTAGATTAAAAGTTTTGCTTAGATTAAGGTGGTGTTTGTTTTTTGGTTGAATAGAAAAAATCAAAATATTTGGTTTTTTCAATTCAGTTAAAAGTAATATGTTGATATCAATCAACATGTCGAAATGAACTTGTTATCAATAAGTTCAATTTAATTATATTGGTTAATATCAACAGGTTATTTTTAGCTTAATAAAAATAGTTATTTGATTTTTTGTATTCAATCAAAAAACAAACATCATCTAAGATTCAACAAACATTCACAACAAGGACAAGTATTTTCCCTTTAATTTTTTTGTATTTATGTATGATATTTTCACTAAATCCAAAATCCATATCCAATCACTTCAACTAAGAGAGCCAATATAAAGCAATTCCACCATTGAATGAAGAAACCCTCAAATAACATTAAGTTGTCATTTGTAGCATTATTTTTATCACTTTTTGTGCAATAAATAATTGATCCATAATAAAAATAAATGATAGAATATGTAATAAAATCCCAAGCCCTATATGGGTCATTCCATGTGAAACATCCTTATACTAGTAGAATCTTTAGATTAATGTCTTTGGCCTCCTTTCCTGTCACCTTTTACAAACTTGGTCTTGCCTTAGTCATGCTATCTGACTTGGCCACTTTCTTATCCTTATGGTTAGTGATAAATACGTTTTGTTTTTATCATCTTTTCTGCTTATCGGCAGCTATTTAACATATCAGTAAATGATAAAAATGATGAAGGTTACCAAAAAGATAGACAAACCCGAGAAAATCGTCGCCATGAATGCCATGTGCCGGTCTTAAGTTCAAGCTTCAACAAAAAATTTCCGCATCATCTCTCCAACTTGTATCTATCGTCTCAATCACAATCTCAGGGCTCACAGGCTTGAGTTTGTCTCTTTGTATAGGAGTACTAGCCACAATGGTATAGCTCCAACACTTTGGCACCGCCCATGGGAATAACAAACAAAAGGTCTATTCGTACTGTTGGGGGGAGGGAGGGAAACAGCAAAAATCATCTAGTGTAGAGGCCAATGAGCCCTCTATATGATTCTTGGAGGAAGTTGCTGTCAAAGATGGCAGAATTATCAGCCACTATCACACTCATTTTCCCGGTCTCCAAACAATCCAGAGGACATTACACAATGGCAAAGGGCATATTCCACAATGCCTTTGTGCAGACCACAACGGAAGTGGGGTTGGAATCATTCGTATGTGGCAGCAGAACAATCAATGGAATCTTTAGCAGCATGTGGACACAAGATGGATTGATGGGTCTGGTAGAGACGGCCTCGATTTGAAAACTTGGACTGTCTTAGATTTGAACTCTTCTTCACCACAAGTTCGAATTCTTTCTTGGGTTGGAGCACCTGTAATGGAACGTGTCCAAGGATTGTGATGTTTATGTTTTGTAGTGGGGGAGCCAGAAATCTATTACACGAGAAAATTTATTTATTTGTCGAGGAAAATCCAATGAGGAAATTTGTTTGCGAGGAAAAATCCAACGAAAAAGGGGAATTTATTGATAGAAGTTCATTTCTCTTTATCATCCCTAATTTTGTTCAAAATTAAGGGTATTTTTCTAATCTTATACCATGTTTAATAATTGTTTTCTAAAATAGTTTTTTATTTTTTAGAAGAAAAAAAAAAGAAAGAAAATATGTTTAATAATTAGAAAACAAAAAATGGTTTTTTATTCTTAAAAATAAAAAATTTGATATTTTCAGATGATATTTTAGTTATTTTTAATTATTTTTATTTGTTTTTTAATGATTGTTTTAAAAAATAATTATACAAATATAAAAATAATAATTAAAAATAAATCACAACCTATAAAAATTATTTTTAAAACATATTAAAATTTTAGAAAACGATTTAAAAACATTTTAAATTCTTAAACAAACTTTTCTTTTATTAAACTTTAAAAAATAATTTTCAAAAACATTCTCTAAATAAAGCCTTAGTATTCCACAAGGGAGGGTACGAAGAGATCTATTTAAAGCTCACGCTTTTTATGTTTGAAGTTATTAATTTTTCTAATTTCTTCAATTAAAAAGGATATGTGAAATTATAAAAATGTCTACATTATCTTCTTTTCCTCTAGACCCACAAAAAAAACCCTAATTCTAATCTCATTTTTGTCCTACTTCAAATTATAGATTTTATATTGTATTGAACATAATTTATAAATAACTACTAGGTTTGGTCCACGTGCAAGATAGCACGTGAACAAGATAGGTAGGGACACGATGTTGGGAGCAGTTACATAAATATCATTCTTACTAGATCATGAATAATGTTACGAGACTGTGTCATGATAGTTTTGCAAATATTCAAAGAAAATAAGAACAAAAATGGTAAAAAAAATTACAACAAAACTTGCATTCCAACTTTTATAATATAAAGAAAATAATTATAAAAAAAAAAATCTATACTCAAAGAAAAATTGTCCTCCACCAATACTGCCCCCTATCTATATAATCTTACACGATATCAATGTTGTCATTATTTTGGGCAGCTTAAAAAGCCCATAACCCCACTTCCCAAACCACAATAGAATACAAAATAAATAAATAAATAAAATTAAAATTATATCCAAAAAAATTGCTATCATGAATGTCTATTTAACTTATTCACCTTACCTGCAACATCATAGCTAGCCTCCACTTCTATGCAAGGATCACTTGCCTCTATTATTAAAGAAATAATTGAGATTTCAATTGCTTTGCTTTATGCTGCATGCATCAATAGTAAATATATATATATTATCTAGATTCATAATTTGATAGATTCATTTTACTTTTATAACAAGCATAGAGAATATTAGTCTTATCAAATCAAATCAAGTTAGTTTTAGAAGTTATTATTTGAGAATCTTACATAATTAAAGTTTTCTATGTAATTATTAGGTTAGGTATGATCAATCATGCAAAAAATTTAATCATTTATAAGATTTATTTTTTCATAAATATGATTTTTAAAAATAGTGAAAAATTTTATCGTATTAAAGCATGTTCAAAATGCAGATTAAGAAAGAAACACTAGTATGAGTTTATTAATCTCATGTTATTAAATATTATATATATACATGGATAGTTCAACGTACTCATCAATGTTTGATTCTAAAATATGGATCATTTAAGGTATATTAGTATGGTGTATTCCACTTGCTTGAATCGAAGTTTAAAACCAAACTTTTTTTTACAATTTCAAAATTTTATATTTAGGAACTTAGGAGCCCATAATTAAGAATGTAATAATAATTAAAAAGAAAAAGAAAAAAAAGGGGGGGGACAAAAAGTTGAGTTTTATGGTGCATAAAAGAACTCATTGACTTCCAAAGAGGAAAGAATTGGAGTTGATTAATTTCAAAAAAACAATTATGTGGTAGCTAGACATTAATTGAAGATTATAATGACTTGTGGGGAAAATAAATAATCACCATGGTAGAAACGCATGGAGGTCCAAGGAAACAAAATTTTCCTTTTAGGTAAAATCTAAATTCAATTTGAAGCATGAAATCAATGTAATCAAACAAGTATTAAAATGTATATATATATACACACTCTATCTTTTTTTTCTTTTTTTTTCAAAATAATATCAGCTCTAAACCATGTAGAAATATCATATGGGTCTTCCTATTAATGCTTTTCATAAAAAATAAAAAATAGAAAGAAGGATTAAAAAATTAATATGATCACCATGAGGATAAATTCAACATATATTACATAAAAACTCATATTATTGTAAATATGAGTTTTTCATCAATTTGTTTATGATAAATCTTAACAAAATGGTCTATTTGATATTTTAGATGAAATTAATTTTTTTTAAATTAAAAATTAAATTGAGACATAATTGAAAATACAAGATTGATTGTTGTAATTTATCCAAAAATTGAAGTCAATTCTCAAATGTGTTGTTGGAGATTTAAATAAATAAATAAAAATTAAAGACTCTAATCTCACATCCCACAAAAAATGACACCCTACAAGCATTTAGAAAAGGTTGAAAAAGGATGAAATATTTTAGAGATGGCCAGATGCGGCGAAGCAAATTGCTCACAAGTGCTTTCAAAAGCCCTTAGATTGGGCTTGAAAAAGTTGAATCTAACCCTACTTGAAAACAATCCAGAATTCTAAAGACTTTTCTTTGAATTATAAGTGCTTTCATCATCTCCATTGAAGATGAAATCTTTATTTTAATATTCATTGTAAGCCTATGAGTAAGAGGCTACATTGGCCATGCATCACCAATCACTAGTTATTGATTGAGATTGTCTTTATGCTTAACAAGACTAAGCAACAACTAACATGATTTTGACAAGTAGCATAAATTAATATGCTTGTTAGTTCACAATGGAATCAAATTTTAGATTATGAGGTTTAATTATTGAGATGTGTTGGTAGTGAGATGGGTGTAGACAACCCATTTCACACGTACGTGGGATGCTTCATCCCTATTAGGTCTTTAAAAGATGAGGTTGGTGAGGTTTTAACTTGACCATAATGAGCCCATATGTAATAATACTTCATGTTTTTTTTTTCTTTTTAATCTTTGATCCATTCATCTTATCCTTCCATGAATTTTGATATCTCTCAATTTTTAAAAATTAGTTCAAATTTATTTAAGACACTTCGAGATAATTTTTCATTTTTGCATTTAGTAGTAAATAAAGTAGAAGTAAATAATATTGTTGTGTAATTCAATTTTGTGTGCGAGAATTGTTTTTAAAACGTTTTGAGTTTTAAAATTTTTAATGAAATAGAAATTTGCATATTATCAAATTAAGAGAAAACATTGATATTTATGTTTTTTCAAAATAAAAAGTAAAAAATCACTTCAAAAGGTGTGAGACTCGTATTTAAAAATTCTATTTGAATAGCTTTAAAAAAAATGTATTTAACGTTCTGACGTTGGTTTTACAATTTAAAAAATTCTCTCAAACAAGACTTGATCCACGTTATAAATTTATCACTTAATAATTTAAATTTTTATCATGTTAGTTTGATGATAAGGTATATTTTCCTTATTCATTGCGCTAATTACAAATTAAAGAAAGTTTTCATGAAACCAAGCGTTACAATCTCAAGTTAATTTAATATTCATTATTAATCCATTAATTTAAGTATTTGAACCAAATTAATAGTTTAACATACTCAAACAACCTTTTTTATTATTTTCTTTTTATCTTTCTAGCGTTTTCCTCAAGTTTAGCCACATCACCATTTACACAAGTACATATATGATAAACAATCCATTTAAAGGTGAAAAAATAATTAATCCTAAAGCTATGGAGAGAAATGTTGGTGCAACAAAGTGTAGCTTTGAGTTGTCATAACCTCAAGTGAAGACAACACTCCTTCATGATAAAGGGGTTTTTAAAAAAATAAAATAAAATAATAAATAAATAAATAAAATGGGAAATATCATGAAGGAATCAAGAAGCAAGGTTCATAGAATTTAATATGTGAGCTCCAAAGATCTCTTTTCACTAATTAAAATGGCTTCTTAGACAATGGCACATGAGAAGTGATTCCTTTATTATGCTTATTGTCTAGAAGTACAACAATGATGATTGGAGCTTATTTTAAGATGCCTAGAAGGAGATTATAAATGTGTGGTTCCGGACTACTCTTAACATAAGATTGAGCTATCAAGATATTTCTAGGATTGGGGTGAGTTTAAGGTGTGGACGGTTGAAATTTAGGGCCCTACCAATTTTATTGTCTTATGTATTTATATTCAAAATGTCATCTTAATAATTGAATCTATGAATAAATGACTTTTGAACACATAATCCAAAATATAAAGGTATGATACTTCAATGTATCATAAAATGAATCAAATTGAATGCACTATTGAAATTTACGATATTTTATGTTGTACTTGAACATAAATTCTTGAACAATTATCTAATATGTCATACATGTTTTTATGATTGTTTTAAAGCTGTGAGAATTGATGGACTCGAAACAATTGATATTTTTATAAGTGAAAACAATGGTATCAAAGTCGATCTCCAATCTGAAATAAGAAAGTCCAACTACTATTAAATTAACATGCCACGATAGGGATATGATGTCTTTGATATCAGTTATGGAAGAAGTTCATGTCACTTGTAAGGAATGATTCTTCTAATATATGTGAATACATTTTTAAATCATAAGAACCGATAACTTCAAAATGGATGACATTTACAAAAATTTTATAATAAATCTATTTAGAAATACTATACCTTACCCTAATAGCAATGTGAGTAACCGTGATGGCAAGTGATCAATATGAAAGCAAATTTGTAAGTATTATATGAACAAGAGAACTTGAATAATTTCATTAGAAATATTAGATCTTCTAAATTTAGTAAAAACAAAATATGAATGTGATAAATCGTAGGCAATTTTTTACTATACTACTCTTCTCAACGGGACAAAAATGAAAATGGCAATCTAGCTAATGGACAATCAACGCTCTCCTCTCCTTCATATCTCATAAATTATTCCTTTTGGAAGGCCATGTGCAGTATAAATGATCGGCAACCAATCCACCATGTACATTGTATTTAGGCCATGAAATAAATCAAAGTTGACCCAATGTCCAATTCAATCCAAGTCGAAGTCTTGTAAGCTTTTGTCCTCAATATGTATTGAATTTGAATCTTCTTATTCTAATAAATTTTAATAAAATTATATTTTTTATCAAATGGAGAGATTCTCTCTTCTTTGCATTATTCATTAATTCTCCTCACGTAAAATTACTTAATATTTTTATATAATGTATTTGGCAATATTATATATATATATATATATATATATATATATATATATAATTTTTAAAATTTGTTAAAAGTAAAATTAAATCAGGTGGTATGAGTTGTAATTAGGAAATTCTTACATCCTTCACATTTCATTGGGGAAGAAATTATAAAAATGATAAACCCTATTGACCAAAGTCACAAATTCCACCCTAAAAACCAACCATATTTCAACTAGGCCTTAATAATATCAATTGTACTTGAATTGTTAAATAATCATAGTAGGTAATAATATCACCACTCTCATGATTATCATAGAACTTTACATAAGATTTTGACTTCTACCATTCTTCAAGGGTACGTTAGTATTATTAATTTTTATGGATATAGTTGTAGGATAAATAGTCAAAATTTGATGGAATATCATAAATTAAACCATTCAAATTTTGTCGAGAAATTCTTATATTGGGCCCACCTTGTCTCCAATAATATTTTTTTTTAAGGGAATGGAAATAAATTTAAATAATCTAGAATGGGTTAGGAAGAAACGACTTTTTCCAAACCCGACCCATTGTCATCCTCATCGAGACATAAAAATCAAGCTCTTAGGGCTTTAATTAACATCAAGCTAACATCCATGGAAAAAAGTTGAATACATAACCAGGGTAAACTCACAATGTACCGCCAATTCAACCAACAAAAAAAATCCAAAAGAAAACCCCAGAAGAGGGGACAAACAAATACTTAAAACCCAGTTCACAGCAGATGTGAAAGGTGGGGGAAACCATTATGCCTAGTTCCTCACGTAAACCAGACACATCTCAGAATTCCATTGTGCATATTGCACCCCACTGTTTGGTTTTACGTGAATGTGAATTCGTACTATGACACAGAGGGAGAGAGAGAGAGAGAGAGAGAGAGAAATATCATAGTAGGATTGTCTTCTATTGTGTTGTTGTTCTAAATCTAAACTGTGTTGTTGTGGGGTTACCTTTACTTACGGACTGAGCTTTACTTGCAAGTTGAGTAGTTTTGAGGGGCATGCAGACCATGATATGATGCGAAGTGCGAAGTGGGTCAGAGAGAGATAGACACAAACCCAAAAAGGATTCTCTCCAAAGATCAATTGTTTTTTTATTTTTTTATTTTTTTGTTTGCCAAGAGGGAAAAAGAAAGAAAAATATTTAGTGAAGATGGTGTTTTTTTTTTCCTTTGGGGAATGAGCCACGGGACGCAAGAAAACAAAACAAAATGGATGAGAGAATAGAGGTTGATTCTTATCACTTGTCAACACTATCTCTCACCCTTTCTCTTTCTCCTTTCTCCTTTCTTTTGTTTTCTTTCCCTATTTTTCACGTCCTCCTCTCTCCGATGGACTGCTTCTTCCACTCTCTCTATTCCCACGCGCCTTGCACCACATTTTTTTTTTCAATTTTTTTTCTTTCTTTGGCCATGTTTTGATTTTTTGTTTTTTTTTTTAAAGTTAATGTAAGGTTCCGTTTGGTAGGTGAGAATCAAATGGAAATAGAAATGAAAATGAAATCAAATATTCATGTATAATATGACATACATGAGAAAAATCAAAATTTTTTAAATTAAAAATAGGTTTTCATTTAGAGGAGGAGGACTTCTCAATATGGAAATTAAATAAAATTTTCATTCTTTTTTCATATTTGAGGATTCCAATTTAAAGTTTTTTTTTACTTTTTTTTTGGAAAAAAAAGTTATATTTTCCGAACAACAAAAATAGTTTAAATAAGATATTATTTTTCTAAGGTGTTACCTTCTTTTAAATATTCTTTTTAATATAAAAATATTGAAGTACTATTTTTTAAAAAGAATTAAATTTAAAAAATTTGAACTCAATATGCATATTATACTCTTTAACATCCTTAACACCCTCTGACATGTATAGTCTTATATCCATATAAATTCTGATATCATATTAAAATATTAATTTTCCTAAAAATTTTAAGTTTATAAGATTTAAACTTTAACATGATATATGCAGAATACTTTTAGGAAAACTAAAACCAATAAAAACTTTCTACATGTTTGGATAACTTTGCTTAAAAATAATTTTTAACAATAGAAATTACTTTAAAAAAAATTATTAAATCATTTCTCGTTTAGGCTCCAACTTCTAGAACAAAAAAATTATTCCAACTTTACTTTAAATTAATTTTATTTTATCTTTCACCTTTAGAGGATAAAGATGTTGCACGTGACCCACGTCTCAACTTCTTTTTTCTTACTCCCAATTTAGTTAAAAAGTAATATATATTTCAAATAAACAACTAAAAAAGTGGAACATGGACCACCATGCTTCGTTGCTAGTATCAAATATAATTTAATTTTTTATTTTATTTTTGAAGCCCCATGCCTAGTTTAAATTTTTTTTTTTTTTTTAATAATGAATAGACCATAATGGATTATGAGAGTTATTCTACTTTAAAATTTCTTATTGTGGTCAAGATTAGGTAGAATGTACATTTGGCTTGCTTGGACACAAGCTAAGTGGGTCCTCCTTTTTCCAATTTTTTTTTTTTTTCCCTTTCGTATATTTTATTATTTGCATATCTCATCTCTTGCCATGCTTCCAAATGGATCCACCTGCAAAATCCATTTGAAATAATGGGAATATAGGTAATGCATGAGTAGACGACTCTGGCTTTAGTTTTCATGCAACTTTGATAACTATTTTTTAAAATTAGCCCACATCAAGTACACGAAGAAAATATTTTTTAATTTTCCCAATTTATTAATAAATTTTAAATTTATAGATTGGTTTGAGGATTGGGTTTTTTTTTTCAATCCAATTCAAAATTTAACACTTGGGATTACTTTGGTGGAAGGATATGCTTTAATATTTTCCTTTTTGGCTATGGAATTTAAAATATTTCTATGTCATATCTTGTGTAGTATGTAACTAGGGGAATTGGTTTTAAAAAGAGTTGCACTATTTCAACTTTTTTTTTTTTAATTTTAGTGTAAATCATTTATGACCTATAAATGAAAATAAGTATTTATGGTATGCTAAGAAAATGTGATAAAATATTAGGATTTTTCAATAATTGTTTTTTAGAATAATTTTTTATTTTATAGAAAAAAATATGAAAATAAAAAATTAAGGATTTGTTTGGAACTATTTTTTAAAATAGTTTTCTATTCTCTAAATTAAAAAATACGTTTAACAATTAAAAACTATTTTGTATTTTCAGATAACATTTTTAGTTATTTTTTATTATTTTTACTTTTTTTTTAAACTGTTTTAAAAAATAATTATACAAATATATAGAATGGTTAAAAATAAAATACTAAATATAAAATTTATTTTTGAAACATATTTAAAAATATTAAAAAATAAGTTAAAAACATTTTAAGCTTCCAATTAGTTTTTTGTTTTGTAAAAATCAAAAAACAATTTTTAAAAATCGTTTTCAAAAACCATTTTTTTAAATTATTTTCAAAAATAGTCACCAAATAAATCCTAAAAAATTGATTTCTATTTTCTATTATTAAAAATAAAAAATAGAATATTTTTAAATAATACATTTTAATTACTTTCACATTTTTTCACTAAATACTATTTTCTATTCTTAAAAATAAAAAAATAAAATATTTTTAAATAATATCTTTTAATTACTTTCAGCTTTTTTTATTAAATAATTATATAAATGGATTAAAAATAAAATATTATATATTAAATTAAATGAATGTGATTTTTGTTTATTTTTGAATTTTGAAGAGTTAATTGGAGGCCATTGGAGAAGAAGTGGGCGTAGCAGCTCAATTAAAACTACTGTAGTAGTTGCAACGGTTTAATGGTAATCATAAATACCCACCCACTTAAAAAATAAAAAAAATAAATAATGGGATTTTATTTAGTGGTTTAATTTAATATAAAAAGGGAAAAAAATGAATCATAAAAAAAAATGTAATTAAAGGGTCTGTCTGAGACGATTCAGACACGCAAAGAAGACAGGCGTTTCTGCACAGAGCCCATCATAACAAACCTATATTGATGGGGTTTGTACATGTAAATGAATAAAGAGTCAGCCCCATTATCCCATTAGGAGTAAGACACCTGGTTGTGGGGCTTAACACCCCTAGTTTTCAGCCTCTAAAATCTGCCCTAAATCCAAGAAATGTAGAGCTGAATCATCACCAAATCTTCCCTTATACTGCCCCATAAATCCCCATTTCAAATCTTCCCTTCGCTTCTCTTCTCTTACTCCTCCACTAAATAAATGGCTTCTGATTTTCTATGCATTATTATTGGGTTTTTGTATAAAATGATAAATTGGGGGGGTTGGGGCAATATTTAGAGGTCAGTACCCAGCAGTAAAAACCCTACTATCTTATTCCTTGTCCCTTTCCAAGATCTTGAAATATCATCACTCTCATTTCACAATCTCAGTCCTTCATGGCAGCCAGCAATCTTGTTCAAATCTTCCATAATAGTGTACAGACCCTTTTTTTTTTTTTCATTTAAAAATAAATAAAGGCAAAAACCCCCTGTAAATCACCAAGTCCAAAGTCCCCACCTCTTAAAACCCAAATAAAAGGGCCCCATATCTGATCTCTTCCCAACTCAAAACTCCAAAAACCCTTTTTGTTTTTTCCCCACCCTTCCGTTCTTGGTTTTTCTTCTACTTATAAGTTATATCCCCACACCCCAATCAACCCACCACCCAAGCCTCCCATTCCCATCTCTCCCCATTTTCCATTTTTCTTTTGGGCTTTTTTGGCTTTGAATTCCTTTATTTTTCCCACTTCCCACAAGCTCTCCCTATTTCTCTCCCATTGCTTTCTCTATTTTTTCTATCAAACAATCCAAGCCCATCTCCCTTGGATTGAAAGAGATGTGCTTGTTTCTTCATCTTTGGTGTTAATCTTTTTGCTTTTGTTGTAACTTTTTGTTTTTGAGGAAGGGAGAGAATGAAGGAGTTTTGGTCGTCTCTTGCGTCCCTTCTGGGGGTGCTGGCCTTCTGCCAGAGCATCCTCCACGCCGTGTTCCCGCCGGAGCTCCGGTTTGCAGTGCTGAAGCTCTTCAAACGCCTCTTCAACTGCTCCTCCTACTGCTACTTCGATATCACTGAAATCGATGGCGTCAACACCAACGAGCTCTACAACGCTGTCCAGCTCTACCTGAGCTCCTCCGCCTCCATCACCGGCAGCAGGCTGAGCCTCACCCGGGCCTTGAATTCCTCGTCCACCACCTTCGGCCTCTCCAACAACGACTCCCTGGTGGACACCTTCAACGGGGTCTCCGTCCTCTGGGAGCACGTCGTGACGCAGCGGCAGTCACAGACCTTCTCGTGGCGGCCGCTGCCGGAGGAGAAGCGGGGGTTCACTCTGCGAATCAAGAAGGGGGACAAGCACCTCATCCTCAACTCCTACCTCGACTACATCACTGAGAAGGCCAACGATATCAGGAGAAAAAACCAGGAGAGGTTCCTGTACACCAACTCCCGCGGCGGATCTCTGGATTCCAGGGGCCACCCGTGGGAGTCGGTGCCGTTCAAGCATCCGAGCACGTTCGACACCTTGGCTATGGATCCCACCACAAAAAAGGAGATCATGGACGATCTCAGAGACTTTTCAAACGGCCAGACATTCTACCAGAAGACCGGCCGCGCCTGGAAGAGAGGTTACCTCCTGTACGGACCTCCCGGCACCGGGAAATCCAGTATGATCGCCGCCATGGCCAATTTTCTCGGCTACGACGTGTACGATTTGGAATTGACGGAGGTGCACACCAATTCCGAGCTGCGGAAGCTCCTGATGAAAACCAGTTCCAAATCGATAATCGTGATCGAGGACATCGACTGCTCCATCAACCTCGGCAACAGGAAGAAGAGCAATTCGGGCGGGAGGCAGGGCTACGACGGCACCCCCCATGAAATGCGCGGTGGAGGCGGCGCCGGCGCCGGCGAGGATGGTGTGAACTCGATCACGCTCTCCGGCCTCCTGAACTTCACTGACGGGCTGTGGTCGTGCTGCGGGAGCGAGAGGATTTTCGTGTTCACCACCAACCACATTGAGAAGCTCGACCCTGCATTGCTCCGGAGCGGCCGGATGGACATGCACATATTCATGAGCTACTGCACCTTCCCGGCATTGAAGATTCTGCTCCAGAATTACCTGGGGTTCAGCGAACCCGACATGGGGTTGCAGATAATGGAGGAGATAGAAGCGGTAATAGACAAAGCCCAGATGACTCCGGCGGATATCAGTGAAGTGCTGATAAAGAACCGGCGGCACAAAGACAAGGCCTTGAGCGAGCTGCTGGAGGCATTGAGGAACATGGCGGAGAGGAGGAAGAAGGAGAATTGGAGGAGTGCAAGGGAGAAGAACTCAACAGAAGTGGAAGAGGAAGAGCAGGAGAAGAGGGCTCTAGAGAATCCCAAACAAGGGTGTGATGAGGAGTTTGAGGAAAGCTGCAAGAAAGAAGAAGAAGATGATGAAGAGAAGCTAAACTGATAATCTGATAATATCCATATCGATTGGTACTTAATTTTTTTTTCCTTTCTTTTTTTGGGTTTATGGGTCTTTGGTTTAATTTATTTTTGGTGCAGAGAGAGAGAGAGAGAGACAGAGATGAGAGATGAGAGAACACAGACAGACATACTGCTGTTTGGAGTACCAAATCCCAAAGCTTTGCTGGTGAAAAAAATGAACCTTTTTTTTTAAAGCGATACACTTTTCTCATTTCATTTATTATGTGAGGGTATGTATATGATATCTATGTTGGGTTTTGGTTCAATAATAAAATTAATACTATATGATGATATGAGAATGAGAGAGAGGTGAAATGCATGTGGGCTGTTTTGCCAATATGGGAGGGCCTATTTTTTTTTTTGCCCTTTCAAATGGTATTTTTGGGGTCCAAAAATGAGGCATATAATGTTGGGTGTCACATGGTGGTGCCAAGAAGAGAGAGAGAGGTCACCCGTATTAGCATCTATATGTAATTAAATGAAACCTGAATTCTGAGAGTGGTAACTGGATGGGGGAAGTGAGCAGTGGGAGCACCTGGGGTGCACATGCAGGAGTCCTTGTCTTGATGGGACTAATGAGAATTTACAACATAAGTTTGGGGCTTCCCCACTTTCCTGTTCAATGAAATGTTTAGTACACTGGGAAAACATGCCCATCCACCCTCTATTCTTTCCTTCCTCTTTTCTCTTTGTTTGGAAAAAAATACCACCCCTTTTTGCCTTTCCTTTCGTAATAGTTTTTTTAGGTTGAAATACTTGTTCCGTACATATTTTAAAAAGTAGAAGTCAACATGAGATGTTATCTTAAATCAAATTTTATTATTTTTATATTTTAATCTTGCTATTTATTTTCTCATCTAACAATCTAAAATTTATTATGTATTTTCTATGGTTGGTATGAAAAGCTCCGTAGTTACTTTTTGTATTACAATTCATTTCTTGATTTTTCGTGATTTTAAAACATATTTATATGATTAGAAGAAATTTATATATGTATATTATCAAGAATTTGTTCACCTATTTGACGGTTTTTTCATTAGGTTCTATAAGATTGTAATGTTAAACAAATAAATAATTCTTGTCAGACTAAATAAACTCCTCCACCGATGTCAAAGGGTAGTTCTAATATGGTTTTTGTAACTTGTTTTTAGTCATCTAGATATATGACAAAGTCGTGGACTTTTAACTTGATTCTTTTAGGTGCAAACAACTTTCTTAAGTAGATGCATTTTAAAATCATAAGTATCCTTCGAATCTAAAGTGTATAATTTTTAAATCATGAGAATCTTTCGAATCTGAAGTGGATAATTTTTACACGATTGAGAAAGGATTGAGAATTTTAAATTTTTGCTAAAATGTTATCATATATCAAATAATAGGTCAATCTTTCCTTTGCCAATATCATCATCTAATTTCATTTGGGTATATGAGAAATAATAATACTTTCATTTGGGATTTTATTTTTATCACTTTTAACCTTAATTCTGACCCACATTCAGTCTTCTCCCATTCTTTTGGGTTTTAACAATCATTTATGTGATAAAATGGGCAAAAAAGAATTATGACATCAATGAACCTATCCAAAATATAAAATTTATTTTAATCAAGAATGGATTGCTTCTCTCTTGACATGTCATTTTCAGGCTACAAAATTCTTTGCAATGAATGATGGCCAACCTCAATCAAACTAGGTGACCACATTTCTCTTTCCAATTTATTTTCCACTGAAAACAAACAGGGCCAAAAGTTTCTTGGGGGCATGTTACCATAGAAGGATGTGGTGGAAATTGAAAAAGAAAAAAACTTTCTCACTTTTTCTTGAGGGTGCCCAAGAAGTTCAAAAAACTTTTTGCAAGAAACTAAGGGCAGGGCTCAATGGATAGGGTTAAAGGGGCAATGGATAGAGAAAAGATACAATAAAGAAAAGGAAACAACTCAACAACCACACAGATTTTATGTTGGGAAAAGAAGGAATTGTGGGAAAAGCAAAGTTAGAATGTCTACTCTTATAATGCGAAAAAGTTGACATAATTTTTTGGTTGATTTTGGTCATGAGTTGTAAAGGCAAATTGCTATATAGACTTGGCCTACATGATGATAGCAACATCAACCATAAGAACAACTCCACCCTCTTAATTTTCTCATGGAAACCATGTGTTTGTGAGGAGCATGAAATTTTAGACTGACTTGGCTTGCTTGCATGAAACCAAAATTTTAAAATAGAAAACAGTGGGCTTTTAGGGATAAGGAATCAAGGTGAAAACTTTGACTATTCTTAAGTATGTTTAAAGTCATGAATAGATAAGCCTACCAACCTTATGGTATCAAATTAGGTTGGTGAGAAAGTAATATTAGGGTCACTTTTGACTTATCACATTGAATGATTAGTTATTAGAAAATTTAAGAGAAAATGTGAGGAAAAAAAAAGAAATAGAAAAAATAGAATGAAAGAAAAGTACAACAAAATAACAAACAAATTTAAAATTAATAATTTTTTTTTTTCAGTGTAAAGATTAAACAATTTAAATATGTATAAATTTTAAATATATTTGATTTTGTTTAATATTTTTTACGATGAAACCAAATATGAGAAAATCATTTTTCTTCATATTTTTCTTTCTTTTTTTAATATCTTCTAAGAACCAAACATTGTCTTTATGTTTAGGTTAGACTATAATACCAAAAAGAATTCTTTTTAATACTTATTGAAAAGACACTATCAATCCAATGATGTCACAATAATTTGGATTTCATTATGTTGTACCTTATATATGGTCTTATCATTTTATATCTTGATCTTATTTCTTTAGATCATATTCTCATTTTTTTTTATACTTTGATCTCATTTATTTATACGTTCATTTAATGATTCAGACTTTATCATTCATTTTGAATAATCCAAATTAAAAGTTTGGTAAGTATTGATTCGCTATCTTAGATTTTTTTTTTCTTTATGTTTTAGTTATACATTAATTATACATGATTAATTTAAACATAGTCGTGTTTCATGTCTTTAACAAAGTTTGTTATCTCTATTAAAATGAATGGTATATAAAAAAAATAACATTTCCTAAAATCGAAAATTTAGCACTTAATGATTTGATGTGACTTGATTGCATTTGGGTTTTGCTCAATTTGTTGTTTGAATTTTTCTACTTAATTTACTCCTTTAATTATTAAGGTGTTTGATAAAACTTGCCAAAATTTTTCAAAAGAAAAAGACATGCTTTTAGCAACATGGATAAAGATGAAATATTTGACTAATGTTTGGACATGGATATAAATATGTATGAATATGAATTTATATGACCTTCTAGTATTAAATGAGGTTGATTAGAAGGTACTAAGAAAGTCTCTACTTGTGACATATTCTGTCATATTTATCACATAGAATGATGATGTTGACACTTTATATGTTATATTTTTGCTCATACAATAGTACTATATTAATTATTATCTAGAACAATCTTTATGATGCAGCATAGAAAATAAAATATTCATGGAGTTTTGTGCACGATTAATTTAAGTATTACTGTGTTTCATAACTCTATGAAGTGTATTAGATCTATTGCTATATTTAAAAAGTAAGGTTGATTCATTGGATACCAAAAAAGTGGGTTATAACTCACTAATTTGAAAAAATATAGAAAAAAAAAAAGCTCAAATGTTATAAATCGGTTTTATTTTCAACAATTTTAGAATATTTTAAAATACACACATTTTTTCATAAGTCAAATAATTATCTCTCGAAATGATTCTTTTACTTATCATGTCATAAGTTAGATAATTAGGTGATGTTTGTTTCTTTTTTTTTGCTTTTTCTATTCAGTTAGAAGTAATCTATTAACATCATCCGATATAACTAAAGTTAATTTGTTATTAATAGATTCAATTTAATTATGTTGGATGATGTCAACATGTCACTTTTAGTTGAATAGAAAAAACCAAATATTTTGGCTTTTTCTATTCAACTAAAAAACAAATACCACCTTAGTTCTCGATTTTTTAACGATGAAACCTAATTTAGAATTTTGTTTTTCTTTCCAAAAACAAATATCCTTAAGAAAATTGAAAATTTTAAAATTTAAAATACAATTAAAACTAAAATGTTTAAAAATGAAATATAACTTAAATATCTTTAAAATTAAATTAAATGGCTCCCATTGTATTTCCTTTTCTTGATATCTATTTAAAAGCAAAATGAAAGTCAATATTTTTTTTTTATATTTAAAAAAATTTTAAATTTCTTATTTTATTATTGATGTCAACCAATAAATTTTTTATTAAAAAGATAAGAAATGAAGGGATTTATATAATATAAAATATAAAATTATTATTAACCAAACCATTAGAAAGGATTTTTTTTATCACTTGATGATCCTATAGAATTTTTCCATAATGATTTATACCTTATATTATATAATAAAAATTTATAAAAAAATATCACAATAATTTATAACTTATATTATATAATAAAAATTCATATATACATATTTGTAAGATATTTCTATTAACTTAAAATGATAAATTAATTTTTTGATAATTTTATTTAATATTATCAAGTAAATGATCATTTTATGAAATAATTATTTGAAAAAGTGCATATATTTTAAAATATTTTTAAATTAATAAAAATAAAAATAATTGATAAAGTTTTAAGTTCTTTTTTTTATATATATATATTTTCGAATTAGTAAGACAAAATCTACTTTTTCCCATTTGGATATTACTCTTTGACTTAAAGAGCGTTCTTTCACATTAATAAACTGATTTAATAAAATTTACTTAAACTTTTAAAATTATTAAATTTAACCTATTTAAACTTGTTAATATTAATTAATACACTTATGACAAAGAAATTAATGAAAGCTAAAAAGCTGATAATTGTAATAAAAAAATTTAGGAGAAGTTGAAGTAGAAAAAAACTAATAATTTTGATAGAGGATTTATGAGAAGTACCTTTGAACACTGAAATCACTTACTATTTTCAATATGAATATTTATTACTTTAAATTAATTTTATAAATATTAAAATTTGTGAAAATTATGAGGAAGTGATTTCACTATGTGCAGAGCTATGTTATAATGGTATTACAACGCTAATATAATTATATTTCAATTAATCTAATTGTATTTTTTATTCTAATTGTATTCCTAATTTTACAAAATATTTTTTCTCTTAAAATAAAAAATTAGTTTTTTTAAGACATAGATCTCAATCATACATATATAAATATTAGTTTGAAAATAAGAGAAAAACATAGAATTTTTTTTTCTTAAATTTCTTCTATTTTGTTTTTCAAATATATCTATTATATTTGATAATTTAAATCAAATCATTAAGTTATTAAATTATAAGAAACTATGAAAAGAATCAAAAAGTTCAAGAAAGGGAAAAAAAGTTTTAAAAATTAAAAAATAAATTTAAATCTAATAATTTTATTGTACCCCAAATTTTAAATTTTATTACTTTTTTATATTGACAAGGAAGAATTTAAAAATATACTCATTATGCACGGATAGTGACCCAAGAAAAGGAAAATGTCCTTGTAAAACCCTTTGATGGGACCCAAATGGTTGGTAGCCGTTGATCGGAATCATCGACTGTCAAAAATAAGAATCTTATACTAAAATGGGAATCAACAAATGCTGGCCATTGATACTATGGACTTGTCAAGTGCAGCATCTTTGACCAATTTCACCTCATCGACCCATCAAATGTCATATTCTTGGTCTAATCAAATAAATAAGTAAAGGAAAAAAGAAAATTCATTGCCCTTTTCTCTTTATTGCACAAACCGAAAATTGACTTTCATTCCATGCCCATGAATTTAAGGAACCTTACATATTTTACTATATATATCTGTCTAAACCCGATACGAATAGTAATTATATCAAAAATATAAATTTAAATATTATTTAATTATTAAATGGATAACCTATTTAATATATTTAATAATTAATTTCTTTTATTTAATAATCAAATTAAGTTAGACCTTATACATATTTATATGATTAATATTTTAACTCAATATATTTATGACTTAATTAACTTATTTATTTAAAAGCAAATTTAAAATGAGTTCAATATGGATTAGATAATTTAAAAATATAATTAAGTTAATAGTGAGATTATTAGATGGATTCATTTGTATTAAGTTCGTATTATGCAGGTTATCAAAAATTACCTATTGATTAAATGAGTTATATAAGTTGACATAAATTTGATACAAACTCATTTATACTTATCTCAAACTCGCAAAAAATATGTTGGGTTCATGTCGTATTTATGAATATATTAAACTTTGTTGGTCCTAATTTTACATAATATAGTTTTTGAAGTGTAAAAACTAATCTTTTTTTTAATTAGAAAAGACTTATAATATATTTGGTTATAATTAATGTGGCTTCAAATAAAAAATAGAAATAAAAATTGTATCATTAAAAGTTTTGAATTTTTTTTAATAAAAAAAAAAGTTAAAACTTAATAATTTGTACTATCCAAAACATTAAAAAATTAAAAATATATATACATATAATTTTGATTATATTTTATTTAAAAAACAACTTTCTTCACTAAATTAAATAAAAGAATTTGAAATTTATTAGAGTGAAATTACTAAAATAATCAAAATGAGAATCTTGGTATGATTATGTAAGAATGGGAGAAATTCAATGTGAAAATAGTGTTGCAATTCTCGCCGTAAATCTTGGACTTGGAGCATCTATGACCATTATTATTCCACCTCCAAGTTCAAAGATCTTTCAAAGAGTATATTTTCTTGCAAGAAAGTTTGGGAAAAAGAAAGTAAAAGACCAGCTTTCCCACGAGAATCATAAGACAACTTGTTTTTGTTGGCCCAAAATAGTCACATTTTTAATGAATAATTTATATATATATATATATATATATATATATATATATATATATATATATATATATATATATATATATACTTTTTTTTTTAAATGTCATTAAAAAATATTTTGTTGGCCCAAAATAAACTTTTTATTAAAAAAGATAAGAAATGAAGGGATTTATATAATATAAAATATAAAATTATTATTAACCACTTGATGATCCTATCGAATTTTTCTATAATGATTTGTACCTTATATTATATAATAAAAATTTATAGAATTTTTTCACAATGATTTGTAACTTATATTATATAATAAAAATTCATATATACATATTTTTAAGATATTTTTATTAACTTAAAATAATAAATTAATTTTTTGATAATTTTATTTAATATTATCAAGTAAATGATCATTTTAGGAAATAATTATTCCAAAAAGTGCATATATTAAAAATATTTTTAAATTGATGAAGATAAAACTAATTTATAAATATATATTTTCGAATTAGTGAGGCAAAATTTACTTTTTCCCATTTGAATATTATTCTTTGACTTAAAGAGCGTTCTTTTGTATTAGTAAACTGATTTAATAAAATTTACTTAAACTTTTTTAAAATTATTAAATTTAACCTATTTAAACTTGTTAATATTAATTAATACACGACAAAGAAATTAATGAAAGCTAAAAAGCTTATAATTGTAATAAAAAAATTTAGGAGAAGTTGAAGTAGAAAAAAACTAATAATTTTGATAGAGGATTTATGAGAAGTACCTTTGTGCAATGAAATCACTTGCTATTTTCAATATGAATATTTATTAATTTAAATTAATTTTATAAATATTAAAATTTGTGAAAATTATGAGGAAATCCGAAATGTACAACTATGTGGAGAGCTATGTTACAACTACAACTATGTTATAATGGTATCACAAGGGTAATATAATTATATTTCAATTAATATAATTGTATTTTTTATTCTAATTTTATAAAAGATTTTTTCTCTTAAAATAAAAAATTAGATTTTTTTTAAGGCATACCATCTCAATCATACATATATATAAATATTAGTTTGAAAATAAGAGAAAAACATAGAAATTTTTTTCTTAAATTTCTTCTATTTTGTTTTTCAAATATATCTATTATATTTGATAATTTAAATCAAATCATTAAGTTATTAAATCATAAGAAACTATGAAGAATCAAAAAGTTCAAGAAAGGAAAAAAAAGTTTTTAAAATTAAAAAATAAATTTAAATCTAATAATTTTATTTTTTAAGTTATTAAAATGAGCTCAATATGGATTAGATAATTTTAAAATATAATTAAGTTAATAGTGAGATTATTAGATGGGTTCATTCAGGTTAAGTTCGTATTATGCAGGTTACCAAAAATTACCTATTGATTAAATTGGTCACGTAAGTTGACACAAATTTGATCCAAACTCATTTATACTTAACTCAAACCTATAAAAAGTATGTTGGGTTCATGTCGTATTTGCGGATATATTAAATTTTGTTGCTCCTAATTTTACATAATATAGTTTTTGAAAGTGTAAAAAATAATCTTTTTTTTAATTAGAAAAGACTTATAATATATTTGGTTATAATTAATGTGGCTTCAAATAAAAAATAGAAATAAAAATTGTATCATTAAAAGTTTTGAATTTTTTTTAATAAAAAAAAAAAGTTAAAATTTAATAATTTGTACTATCCAAAACATTAAAAAATTAAAAATATATATACATATAATTTTGATTATATTTTATTTAAAAAACAACTTTCTTCACTAAATTAAATAAAAGAATTTGAAATTTATTAGAGTGAAATTACTAAAATAATCAAAATGAGATTCTTTGTATGATTATGTAAGAATGGGAGAAATTCAATGTGAAAATAGTGTTGCAATTCTCACCGTAAATCTTGGACTTGGAGCATCTATGACCATTATTATTCCACCTCCAAGTTCAAAGATCTTTCAAAGAGTATATTTTCTTGCAAGAAAGTTTGGGAAAAAGAAAGTAAAAGACCAACTTTCCCACGAGAATCATAAGACAACTTGTTTTTGTTGGCCCAAAATAGTCACATTTTTAATGAATAATTTATATATATATATATATATATATAATTTTTTTTTTTTTTTGAAAAATGTCATTAAAAAATATTTTTTCTCACCGTGTACCTTGGAGTATCCATGACCATTCTTGATTCCCTCTCCAAATTCAAATGTCTTGCAAAGAATATATTTTCTTGCAAGAAAATCTGCCCAAAAGTGATCCAAAATGGATCGTAATAGTTTAAAAATAATGCTAAATTTTATTCTATGGTTGAAGGTACAATTTAGGTTGTTGGTGCAACATCATTTGATTTTTAGGTAGGTTTGAAAAATAATGTTTAGCATTTGAATTCAAATTTATTTGATTTTTTTTTTATTTGCATTTAATTTAGACTGAGCTCAAATTAGTGGTTCGAGAAAATTGAACTCACCTAAACCCGATTTAATATTTTTAAAATATTTATAATTTTCATCATATATAAAAGAGAGGAGATAAAAGAAGGAATATCGGTTATTTGGCCTTGTATGCACATAATTCAATTGTGATTTTTCCTCTTATTAGTGATTGTAAATCTCGAGTAATTATATTATGTATTATATCATTTTTCTAGAAAAAAAAATTGTTATTATTTTGATATATTATCTAATTTACTATTTAAATTTAGGTTTAAATGTATAGAAAATGAAGATTAGAGAAATGAGCATAGATTTAATTAAACTTGAATTTGGTTTTTATAACCCAATCAAAATCCAAGTTTGTAAAAATCAAATCGGTTTGGGCTTTTGTTGAGCCCTTTTGGCTTGGGTTTGGATTGAATATCTTCTAATTTTGTAGAGCCCTTCTATCTGTTGGATTGGGCTTGGTCCAGAAACTTTAACAAACCTTGAGTTCAGCTAAAGCCTAGCTATGATTGGGCTTGTTAGAAATTTCTCGAACCTAGGCCCAATCATAGGCCTTAGAAGTTTGAATCTTGACATAATAATACTATAATGAACGATTAATTAATTATAATAAATTCTAATATTCAATGCAAATTTATCCAGCTCACTAGACTAGATACATGGAGGATGAAGAAAGTAAGGAAGGAATGGGCTTTGGCCCAAAAAAATTATCAAGCCCATTCACTGATTATTATGGCTTATATTTCCAAGATAGATGGACTTTGGGTTAACAATTATTCTATGTTATGGGCCTGAGGTTTGGACTCGCTAATTGAGGCCCAATACAGTTTGGGTCGTGCTCAAGCCCAACCCAACCTGAAGATTAATAGGCCCAACCTCTTATCCATAACTGCAATGAGGGGCATGGCAATGTACTTATGGAGAGTATTGCAACAATTCTATTTAGGTTCTGTTTGGATCTTGAGAATTTGAGGAAAGGTTTAAGAGAAAACAAAAATAAAAGAGGAAAAATGGAAAGAAAAATAAATAATATATTTAAACTTAATAAAATTTTCTCCTTTGACTTTCCCTATTTCTCCCATTTATTTGTTTTCCATAGAACATGAAGAATTTAAAAATACATAAATTTGTAATTAAGTTTTATTATATTTAATTTTTTTTTTTTTGTGATTCAAATATGTGAGTTATTATTCATTTCCTATCCAAAAAAAAATCATCATTAACTTAATTTGGTGATCAATTTCATTTTCTTATTTATACTATACATAAGAAGACAATAAGTGAATCTTTGGTAAATCAACTTAATAACTGAAAGTGACTTTATAACTTAATTTAAGTTATTAAATAAATTAAGTATGTTCAGGCATATAACTTAATGAAATAACTTAAAGTAAAAAATAACTTTAAGTAATAAGTAAAAACAATTAACTTTTTTTTTTAATTCTACCTCTTCATTTTAACTTTTTATCCTCATTTACCCTAATTAACTTTACAATCTTTTTTGTTAACCTCTATTGTTGCTTGATTTTCTTTTTCCTAATTATAATTCATGAGGATAAATATATCAATTTGATAATTTAGAATAAATTTTAAGTTAATTTTATCAAACAACTTTAATGCTTAAAATAAAAATTAAGTAATAGTTTTAACTCAATAACTTAACTATAATTTAACTTAAAGTAAATTTAAATTATTAAGTAATAAAAATTAAGTTTTACCAATCAACCCCTAACTTTATATAAATAAGTCAAGAAAACTACTTTTTATATTTAAATTTTCAAATAATTTTGTTCCCAAAAACAATTAAATATATTTTTTAAACTTATTTTCATGAATTGTTTTTTTATAATGATTTTTGAAAATGTTTTCAAATAAATCTTTGCTTGGTTATTTTTAAAACATATATAGTGAAAAGCTTTATGGGAGATTTTCTTAAATGCTAGAATCAACATTTGAAGGTAATATATATTCCACATGAAAACATATATAACCTAAAACTCATCATATAAACATAATATTAAAATAATATTTTAATGAACAAATTAATTATAATTATTTTATAATTAAATGAAAATTTTTCATTTAATTGATTACCAAAAATATAAAAATTATCATTATAATTTTCTTCATAGTGTTTTTAATATTATTAATATATTAATTAAATATTAAAAATTATACATATATTAAATGAATTATAATTTTAATATTAAATATATTTTTAAATTAGACAAAGTATAATCAAATATCACAACATTATTATCGAATAATATTTGATATAATTTAATAATAAATATATATTTATGAAATTTATATTTTTTATATCAACATATATAATGTCATTATGAAATATGATAAATTATGTTATACATATATCAATTTTTTGAATAAAAAATCTATTATACTTCTAATTTCATTTTTAAGTTTTTTTTTTTACATTTCTATAGGTTATGATCAATTTTAAGTCCATTGATATTTTATGTCAAAATATTCATTGATATATCTTTTATATATCCATAAAATTGAAGTATCGATATATCCGTAATTACCAATATTTTTATTATTACTCGAAAGCAACATATTATAAGTTAACATAAATTTTATCCAAATCCATAAAAAAAATAAAATAAAAAATAAAAAATAAAAAATCTGTGAAATTTGAATCATATTAGCATCAAACTATCTCTTCTTATCGAAATTTGTATGGCAAGGGAAATACCATTTTTTTCATTGTTTAAGCCATGAAAATGGCCTTTTGTAACTTCCACTGTGAACAATGCATAGATTGAAGGATGTAGAAACGTACCTTGGATCTATTTCAGCCATGGTGGAGGTTTTTTGCATTTTTTTTTAATTTTTTTTTTTTTTATGTTTATTAAAAGTAGCATGGAGCATGGAACATAGAATATAATTTGCTTTTGAGTTGTCATTAGGTTCCCAGGCAATTTAATAGTACCTTCTTCATTAGTGACAACCTTTTCCACTTTGTTTTCAACAAAGTATAAATTAGTGGCCCTAAGAAAGGCATGCTCATTGCCTCTTTTTTAATTGTTTGGTCAAAATATAAAGTAATGGACCTGTGTGAATCTATTTTAAAGTCATTAGGGTTTGGTTTTAGTGGAAACAATATCTGTCCTAGAGGAAATAATATCGGCATAATAATTACGTGGAAAGTAAAAGAAAATTTTAATATAATGAAAAATTATAGAAAAGTTTATATATTTTCAAATTTTAATATAATGTTTTTATTTATTATTTAAAATTATTTTTATTTTAAATCATTCTATTAAATTATTTTATCAAACATACTTAATTTGTCTAATGACTCAAATTAAACTATTAAGTTTTTTACTAAATACCCATTAAGTTTTTACTCTTTTTTTTCTCGTTTTATTTCTTTTTATCTTCTTCCTCTTATACTTTTTCTTAAAAGAAGACAAAGAAAAAAAATCAGAAAATATAAAAAAGTAAAAAAAAATAAAAGTAAAAATCTAGAAATTGTACTAAAATATTCCCTTTTAGATAAAATGAAACTTTTGAAATTACACAAGCTTCTAAATAATGTGGGTAACATTTTAAATAACTTCTATTGTTTTTTATAACAAACTAAATAAGAGGATTTCAAATTCCTCTCCCTTTTTTTTTTCTTTTTTTTTTTTTTTCGTTTTCCAATATTTTCTATTATTCTAAGGTTATGTTTGGCTCCTAGAAAATGTTAAGAAAAAAAAATTAAGAAAAATGATTTTTTTATATTTAGTTTCATTATAAAAAATACAGAAAAAATCTAATATAATTAAAATTGATTAAAAATTGATGTATTTTAAAATTATTTAATCTTTATATAATAAAGAAAAGTAAATGAAATGAGTTTAAAGAAATATATAAAAATTAATTTATTAACTTTAAATTTTTTTGTATTTTTTTTCTTTTTCTTTTTCTTTTCTTATACTTTTTATCTATGTTTACTTCCCCTCACAATTTTTTCCTAAATTTTTCGAATCAAACATAACCTAAAAAGTTAATAATCGCTCATCTCTATAACATTTTTATTTAAGCATCACCCACCACATCCAATCATGTTATCCTCTTGATTCAATCTTTATGATAATGTATGTGACTTTAACACATTAATTTTATAATTTTACTTGAATTATAAAATGAATTATAGTATAATTAAATGTAGTGGATGATGTCCACTGACTTCTATTTGATACATATACTTGATTGATTTGTCTTTTCATTTGATTCTCCAAATAAAGTAGTGGCCTTAAGGAAAGGCATACCTATTTCCTTTAAAGGAGTGGTCAAAATAATCTTTTAGTAAGCTTTTGAGATAAGGTATAGATACCAAAATTTGACCCCCAACTATCAATTAATTGCCTTAGTCTATTATGGAATTATGCTCTTGGCTTATTTATTTATTTATTTTTAATTATTATTATTTTAATGGGATTCTACATTTTGACTGCAAGGCTACTGTCTCTACATGATCTTGAGAAGGTTTTAGCAGTTTTAAGTGTATGATTGGGAGTTGTTGACTTTTTAGTATCATCATCATCACACCCCATGTGCTATATGGACTTGAAAAATTAAAAATATAAAATAAAAAGGAAAAATGGGAAGTAGATAAAATTAAAAGTCATTGCCTAATCATTGGATGGACTAAATAGAATTAAATTTTTGGGATTAGGTGTCAAATGTTTATTGGTGAATGAGAAAATTGCATTAATTAAATGGTTTGAAAATTAAGTGATTCTCTACATCTTTTTAAAAAATTCAAATACCTAATTTTTAGGTGTATGGAAATAAAACTTCATGCCAAGGTTGTGATTGATTAAGTTTGGCCTCTATGCACTGAATGCATTGTCGCCCAAACACAACAAAGATGGGGCAAGCCAAACAGTCCTTCCCAAGGGCTAGCATATAAGCAAAGTACTACCATAAAAATTGGTTGGCCTATGCCATCAAGAGAGGCCATGGCAGCTTCAAATGTCTCTTGGTGGAATGGTAGGCCATGGGCCAACTTGGAGGTCTTTTTCAAGACAACCCCATTTGTTTTAATTATACCATCCACTCGAGGATTTATAAACCTACAAGTATATGACTAATGATCTTCTTGTAGATCAATTGAAATAACTCTAAACTTTAGTTAGGCTCTTTTATTTATTCTTTAATGTTATTATTATTATTATTTTGGGTTTTTATGAAAAAGTAAAGCTCTAATAGAAGCAATGATTTCAAAAAGGGAATCGTGTTTATAAAATTTTATTAAGCATGAAACAATTTTTTATATAAGTCAAGTAGGCTTGTCACGGCAAAGAATATTGTTATTACTTCTATGTTTGCTTGTTTTTAAATTTAGAGACATTTTTAATAAAATCATTTACATATAGAAAATTCAATGATATATTAGAAATGTGTCATACCGAAATTTCGTTCATTCATCATATTCTTGTACATATTATGACCACTTTTTACTTTATTTATATTCATTAAATAAGAATATTATATATGATACCAAAAAGTGTTTTTTCAATATCAAAGATTATTCTCGACGATGGTGGATTGCTTCTGCATTTTTTTCTATAAGATAAAGATTATCAGAAACATTGAGTTAAATAAACTCAAGATGGATACCTTAGTGTCGAAACAAAATAGAAATGCTGCATTTGTAAATCTAAGTGCATAGACAAAAAGGAAAAAAAATTAAAGAAAAAATCATTACAAGCAATGACTTTGATAGTTTTAGGAACCCTAATATCAAGTTATGAAATCCTTCCAATTCTTTTTCATTATCATTAACTAGCCCTTTGAATTGAGTCCAACATAGAGTTGTCCTTAAATTCTTTGAAAAATTATAATTTTTTAATAAAATTCTTTAATAAAATAGATAAAATAATAATATATTTGAAAGAATAATCTTTATATTCTAAAAATATCAAATATAATTTTTTTTTCTTAAGCAAAAATGCCCTTTTTCAATTTTTTTTAGCGATAACCGATTAAAAGAAACAAAAAAAAAAACATAATTGTAAATCTAATCTTCCAATTTTTTTACCCAAAAACATATCTATTTTATACAAAAAAAAATGCCCTCATTTTTTTCTTATAAAAATAACATTTTATTTTAAAACACACATGTAAATAATAAAACTATTGAGAGTATTTATATAAAAAATAGGTTACTTTTTCAATTCAAAAATAAGAAAGGTTAATTTTACAAACTTGAGATATTTTTATCAATTTTAATCAATTAATCCTTTTTTTAAAAATCCAGAAAGCTATATGTTTTCTTTGATTCATTACTTGGTAAGCAATGAAGAGATTTTTGTATTTTTTGTTTTTTTCTATTTTAAGAATCCTCCACTGCATCTATTGGAAGACAACAAAGGCAAAAAAAACCAATTGGTTCCAACAGAAGCTATGTCTAGAAATGAAGAAGTAAAGTTGCAAAAAATGAAGCAACAACAATGGGTGATGGAGAAGGATTATACTTTCCAAAGGGGAAGAAACAACTAAAATTGATGAACAAGCAACCACTAGGTGACTATAATGGGAGTCACGTAAGATTGGGAAAGGATGATATCACTGATGTTACATCTTTCCTTCCATGTTTTCAATTTTATAATCTATCTTCATATTATTATTTTATTCTTAGGGATTTAGCTACTCGGTTCTAGAAAAAAAGTAGTGTCAATTACGAGACATATTATATTCATAATTATTTTTTATTTTATTTTTAAAAAATATTTCTATAATGTTAAGAGGAACTTATACTTATATAGTGTCAAACATAAGGTCTTCATTGTGTGTTCATGTGATTGTAAATACATATCTTCACAGTTCACACGATCAAATAAACTCCTACACTAGGGTTGATTGAAAATTAACTCTAATATCATTTGTAACGACTCATACCCAATTATGTAAATATTGTATACTTATGCCCCAAAGAGACTTTGACAACTTTTAAAACATACCTATAAAATTAAGAAGAATTCATACTTATGTAATAATAAAAATTTTATTGTCCATCTTATGTGAGATATCACAGTTGTACCCTTCAATGATTCTAATTTTATAATATATTCAAACGGTTTAAATCATGTGTTTAATATGTTATTAAATCGGTATCATAATTTTATGAATAATTATGATAGTTTCTCAAACCTATATTTATTATATCGAAACGAATTTGATTGAAAATCTCAGTTTTAAAAACAAAATGACATTTACAGTAAAACAAACATCAATTTTAAATACCGTCTCAAACTTATATTTAAAGTTACTTTTTTGCATATTCGAGAGCCACTTGTTCTTATTTATTTTTTAATTAGATTGAAACTACATTTTTTTTAAATGAGGTTTTTTAATTTAAATTGCAGTTGCATTTTGAAAATATGGCTTCATATTTTGCAATGAAGCCGCAATTTCAAATTATGAAACTACTTAAATTTGAAAGGTTAGCCACATTGGACATCATGTGACCAAAAAAACAAAATTGAGCTCAAAATACAAAATTCCATGTTAGACGGCCTTAATTTGGGAGCTTTTCAACCTTTTCGTACCATGGTCCATGGCGAGGCCCTTCTCATTATGATTATTATAGTTTATAAAATTAGGCTGTTGGTACACGCATATCCCACCGAACTCGTGAAAATTTAAAAAGAAATAATAATTGGGCGGTGGTGGCTGATGAGACCCACAAAAAGTGGGTGGCTAGCTCAGCTTAATGTCCAACCCACCTTCTTTGTCGTCTTCTCTCTCTCTCTCTCTCTCTGTGAGACTGTGACTGCCGACGATTTTTGCGTTCTTTGTCCTTATACTTTTTTGGGACTCATCATCTCATGTGAATGCCTTCACTTCTTCCTACTTTACACACCCAATCAAACTCCCTTCCCCCGTGACATCAAAACATTAGTTTTCTTTTTCTTTTCTTTTTTAATAGATTTAGTTAAATGGGAATATAGACCCTATTTAGTAATTGTCTTCCAAGATATATTTTTTTTCTTCAAAACAAAAAAAATAATAATAATAATAAAACATGGTTGATATAAACAAAAAAATAATTTTTTGTTTTTAAAAATAAGAAATAAAGGTTGTGTTTGACAATTAATTTTTAAAATGGTTTTTTATTCTTAAAAACAAAAAAAAATATGGTCTTTTTAAATAACATTTTTAGTTATATTTAATTATTTTCACTTATTTTCAAAAAATTATTTTAAAAAATAATTATACAAATGTAAAAGGATTAAAAATAAAACAATTCTTATAAAAATTATTTTTAAAACATTAAAAATATTTTAGGTTTTGTTTTACAAAACATCAAACAATAATTTTCAAAAGTTTTTCTCAAAAAGTATTTTTCAGAACTATTTTTTAAAACTATTACTAAATAAGATCATAGTGTTTTCGAAGAACATTTTAAATTAATTTTATTTATTTATTGAAAATTATTTTTAAAAATAATTATATAGATTTTAAAAATAAAATACTATATATAAAAGTCATTTTTAAAACATATTTAAAAAATACAAAAAAACATTTTAAGTTTACAAAACAATTTTTGAAAATGGTTCTAAAAACTGTTTTAAAAAATAATTACCAAATTGACCCATAAACTATTATAAAACGTTCAAAAAAAGTTTTCATTTTTCTAAAATAATTCAAATAAAACTGAGAGGATTAAATAATAATGCATACAAAATTCATATGTACTAAAAAGGAATTTTGTTGAACCCACATTAAGCAACACAAAGTAGTTCAAAACAAAATATTAGGTTTTAGTGCATGTTGATATGATATATTATTCGATGACTCATCCCAAAGCACTACCATTAAATTTACATACTAATTCATAGAAAAGTCATGGAAACTAATCATTCATTTCCTTAATCAATATTGATTTGACAAAATCATTATCTCACCCAAAAAGCCACTTAGATTTTGTATAACAATTTATAGAAAACTTCTAAAATCTAATTACTTATTTGCTAAGTTTTTGTATGGATGGAACAAAAACAAGATATTATATTTAAATTTATATCAATTATTGGGTAATTGTACTTTTATTTTCCAAAATAATCAATCTTAATTAATTACTAAATTTAATAATTAAATTTAATTTTCATACATTTAAAGGTGTAAGAAGATAAAGTTAACTTCTTGTGATTACTTATTTTTAGAAAATTTGAAAAATATTTAAGAAAAATGATCCTAAACCCATATTAATGATTTATGATTTGTTGTTTGAGATGGAAAATTTTGGAATTTAAAAATAATCATAAAATAGAAATTCTTTAAAAATAAAAAATAATTCAAATTTTATATCGTCAAAGTATATATATTATTAAAAAATAGTATCTTAATGGTCAATGATATTATCTTTGATCAAAAAGTGTATAAAATGTTAATTATTTTTAAATAATTACTTGAAACTTTTATTTTATAAATTTAAGTTTTTATTTTATGATTTTTTTAATATGGATGTATGAAAATATATTTTTCTCAAAAAATTTTATATTAAAAGTGACAATATGAAAAAAAAAAAAAAAGGTAGTAGTAAATGTATAGATAATTTGAAATATACATTTTATTTATCATATTTTGAGGAAAATAAATAATAAATTGATTAATTATGTTATATTACCATGCTAATATCATGATAAATTCTAAATTAAGAGAGTGACGACGTGGCAGAAATTCATTGCTTGAATCCGTGTGAATGTTTCACACGCAAGAGGCTTTAAGGCAAGCGAATAAAATTTGATATAATACAGGGAAGGATAGCTAATACGTCTCTCTCTCTCCTTCTCTTTCCTTTCTCTCTCTTCCTTCTTTGCTTCTCCTTGGCAGAGAAGAGAAGAGGAGTGCGTAAGCTTATACAGAGGTTTTTGGAAAGGATTTTTTGTTCTATTTGCTGTGTTGGTGGTGGTGAAGATGATGGTTGCAAATAGTTTTGATCTATGGCAAAAAGATGCATTCTTTTCTGCAGCTGAGGAGGTTCAGGAATCTGCAGATATGTATGTTTGTTTGTCATGTTATGGGATTTTGGGACGAGGGTGTGGATTATTTTGCGTTGGGTTTCATCTAATTGGGGTGTTTGTGTTGAATTTTCTTCAGTGGGGGTCTGTCTTGAGTAATTTTTTAGCGGTTTTTGTTCAACCTTTCTGTTGTTTATGCGTTGATTTTTCTGGGTCCATTTGGTTTTTGTACGTGTATGTTTTTTCTGCTTTCATTTTTCTGGTTTTGGGGCGATTGGTGGGCTTAATTTTGGGTTGGTGTTCTTGTTGTTGAAGTGTTTCGGCTGAATTTGGTTCATTTCTGGTTCGGATTTTGCAACTTTCTGCCCTTTTTTTTTTGTTAATATTTTGTGCTATTTCAATAGATTTTTCTGGGTATTGGTGAGTTTTTCTTTTGGCCGTTGAATGAGTGATGAGATTTTAGGTTTTCTTTTATGCTTTCTTTTGGTTGCCCAGAAAAGGGAGGAAAACTCTGAGAAACTATGGAACTATACAACTGGTTAGGAAGGAATGGGTGGTTGTGGGATTTGAAAATCTAGAAAAGTAATTTGTGTGATATATAATTCAGAGGTTTAAGCGGTTCTTTGATTTTCCCTTTTTTCAGAATGGAATCAGCATATAGGACATGGGTAAGAGAGAGGAGAGAAGGACTAACACATGAGGATTTGGATGAACTCTATAGAGAGCTGAAAACTGCTTTGGGTACAGCAAAATGGCAGGTAGGTTACTGCTTTTGTTTCTCTTAATACTTCATGTGATAATTGGAAAACCTCAATTTTTTTTTTCTTAATTAAGGACTTCCCTTTTTTTGACATAGTGGTTTTGTATTGTTGAAATTGGGTTGTTCAATCAGTTGGAAGAGTTCGAAAGAGCTGTTAGGTTGAGTCACAGGCAACGCTGTGATGATAATACAACAGCAAGGCATAGGCAATTCATTGCTGCCATAGAAAACCAAATTTCTCATGTTGAAGAAGCATTAAGGGAATCCTTTAATGAGGAAGGTAAGCAACCCCCTCAATGGGTAAATTTGGATCAAGAAGAACGGGATGATTTGGCATTGTTTCTCTCTGGCACTTCCGGGACCTTGCAAAATGCAAAGGAAGAGCATGTAGAGCTTGGACATTCCATGAAGGGCTCTCCTAGGGAGAATCATTACAAGAGAAAAGAGACGGATTTTAATCTTAATGCTGCCTGCAACAGAGATATGCCTGATGAAATCAAAGGTTTTAAAGATGTTGTTACAATTAATAAGGATGCTACATATATCATAGAACTAGAAGCAAAAGAAGCTCCTGGAACAAGGGATGATATAAACTGTCAAGCAGATAGAACAACTGGTACAAGGAGAACAGGGAACTCACCTCCTGGTTCTTGGAAGATTGTAATTGCTGATGAAGATGAACACAGCAAGAAACTGGTGCCAAGTATTGAGGCCACACCGAAGGGGAAGGGATCCAAAGCAGTCCTCTGGAAGCAAAGGTGGGGAGAACATCCTCAGGCGAAGAGAGGAATTAATTGGTTCAATCAGGTTTGATTATAATATTTTCAAAGGGAAAGCTCTTTTTCCTTCCTTTCATGTTGTTTTGTTGTGTTGGGGGGCTGGGCTGTAAATTCTCACAACATCTGACAAGTCCAATGTTCTGCAGATCTTTGGACGAGTTGGTGGGCTCCAGAGACAATTACAGAGTCCCTTACAGTTGCAGTTTAGTTGTTCAGTCCAACTTACAATTGCATTGATGCTAACTATCTTTTTGATCGGTAGGCTCCTGACCTGCTTCATGTTTTAGCATTAATAACTGCCTAGTCCTAATGTTTATGGAACCTTTGTCTTCTCTCCTCAGTGTTTTCTCGTCTTGTAGCCCATGGTAAAATTTGCTAATTTATAGATTGGAGATCAAGATAAAATGCAATGTAGAGGAAATGCTGTTATTTTCTTAGATATCGCATAAATAATACTATGCTATTTACAAGTGCTAAAATCATGACAAACCTAATTTTCATTTTGTTAACATCGTTTTAAGCTTTAAAATTTAAAAGGATAGGAATCAGAATATATTGTTGATGTTAAAAAGTCACATTTTCTGTTTTTCTAATCCAAGTAAAATTTGTAAAATTTTAGGATTTTAGTTTCAATTGCATTCTTTTTAATTCTCAAAATATGTTGACTAGTCATCGAGATGATTGGACTGTTTATCTATGTATGTCAAGTGATGTTGCATTATACGGGTGGTGCAAGTATCAAAACCTAACGAATTGTAAAAATTGTAAATCTGGGAAACAATTTAACATTTGCATTGAGTAGGAACCTTTTTTTGTTTCATATATAGAATTTCTTCTATTGAACAATATTAGATTGTATAACTTGCCTCACTTTTGTATCCTCAAAATCTCAGAGAGTTACTTAGAAACTTGCACAGGAAAAAGAGTCATGCCAAAGGGAAGGAAATAGGAATCCCATGTCCAACACTGTGGATTGTTGGTGTTCACCACTGATTGGACACAAGGCTTGACTTGTTATAAGTATGCTCATAGCATGCATTTGAAGTTTTCATTCTTTAGATAATGGAGTTCCATTTTTCAGATGCAATATGTGTTGAATGGTTTTCTTTTTTTTGTTTTCATATGTCATGCTGCTAAAATCTGTGCTTGGAATGCAAATTCAGAATGTCTTCTAATGGCTCAGCCCTTGGGGCTGAGATTAAGGGGCAAGGGAGTTGGATCAGGGATGGGCATGGTTCTAGGTTCAATTCCACTACACCCTCCAAAAATATTACTTTATGAGGGGGGGTAGGGAAAGGAAAGAATGCTTTCTAATGTGTCACTAGAATGATATCTTGTGGCTTATGTGTCACTTGTTCAGATATCTTTTACATGTTATCCGTATCTGATAGACATATCCATAAAGTACCATTCTTGATATGGGATTTATAAAGTCTGTATGAGACATTTCTGTTTACATAGGATGTCCTTTCAAGAAACCTCATATTTCCAAAATTTAGTGGAAACACGGAGTAGAGTTTTATAAATCTAGTTTACTTTATCCTAGCCATATGCATGATGGATGTCTAGGTTTTAGAAGCAATCTTCAATATTCAAAGTTTAGGATCTCAGTAGTCATTCTCCACTTATGCTGCAGCATATGAAGAAGAACCATTATCATTTGCTGTTATTATCATTTTTAGCTTTGGACCATGTTGTATCATTAAGAGCAGATAGCCTTGACAGCGGCTCTCCTTCTTTTGTTCAAACAAGGAGTAAATGAGCTTTCTAAATGTAGGATGAGTTGAAATTGAATTCAAACCTGTAAATCTTAGATATAGGGTGATATTTGGTTGTTAGTCAATAATCATGCTGAAGTTTTGTTAAATTTGTCTGCAGTGCCTTTTGTACTCTATTCAAACTGAGACTGAAATGGCTTCTATTGCTCGGAATCAGGATGTGAGGTATCTATTATTTCCTTCAAAACTTATTTTATTCCATAAATAATCACATCTAAATGGAGTGCTTATGCACACTAGGTTTTGAAGTCAAGACAAAATTGATTATTGGCTTAGTACCATTTCTGTTTTGCGCCACTGAACGTGAGCAGTATCTCACTGTAATCTTACATTTGGCTTTGAACCGGAAATAGATATTTAAAAATTATATATGTTATCTTCCATCCTTTTTCTCCTTTTCATATCCTTCTCCACGACAAATTGGGCAAGTATTTGTGTGGAAATTTGGGTAACCAGTTTGACTTAAAGCATGTTCATTGGCCATGATTTTCTCATACCTTTGTTCATGCAGGCTACTGAAATCTAAAATGCTAACATATTTCTCTGAGTTCTAAAAACAGCAAGGAGTAATAAATACCTATGACCTAGAGTTCTAATAATCTACAAGGTAGAAAATTTGTTAGGCATGTTCAATATTTCTCCTGCCTTTTAAAAAAAATTTATTCTACAAATTGGTGCAGGCAAGAGCTTCTGGCTGTGCTTGAAGACTTTTGGAATATCATTAATATTTCAATCTCATAAGCAATTCAGAGATGCCTTAAAGTGTGAAAGATGAATCTTTGATAACTTTAGGATTCACTATATGCGACACTAGTTTGGGCTTCTTAGTTGTACTTCCATTAGCCCATGTTCCCTTGTGATGCATTATTAAATTCAGCATTTAGAATCCCTAACAGTACCTTCTAATTGATGATGAATGGGTGATCCATGGTTTAATCTTCACAAGTTAGTCAATAAATTGAGGCACCCTCCTTGTCTGCTTATTCAAATAGCTTTCCTCTTCTCATTCTGAATGGTGAAGTTAGGATTAAGGCCTCGGCCTCTTCTTGATTGAATTGAATCTACAGCCAGAAATCCAATTTCATTTTTTATGCTAGATCCTGAAACTGGTAGAATGAAGTATTTACATTATCCCAGGACCGAGAGAATGAAGTATTTAGTTGAAGATACTCAAGAATTAAGCGTTGCCTGGCTAGCTTTTGGGAAATATTTTTCTTGAATCTGAACTCAATAATTGCTGTTATTTTTGCTCCCAGAAGCACATAAACTTCTGTATAACTATCAAACTATGCCAAATTTCATATGCACAGTCTGGACAAAGAATTCCGTTTATAAATTAGAAAGCAACCATATTGTTAGTTTCACTGTTTATCTGTAGTAAAATAGAATTAAGAAGGCACTTCTTGACATTAAATCTTGTTTATTCACAGGTGTCAAAGCTGTGGTCAAGTCGAGGAAGATCTTTTCAGAATTTCCTGGTTCTACAAGCTGGGTAAACCGTCCTAAGGTTAAGGAGTATTACAGGCAACAGTAATAGTGTATTTTTTCTAGATTTGCCTTTCACACAAAATGCATATGTATCATCTGTCATCCATGTAGTCTTAACCAGAAGCTCCCAGAAATATGTGGTAGCATATCAATCTCATTTGAATGTGAACTCTAAATTTTAGAAGTGAAATCATAGTGGGATTGTCATTCCTGGTGTGTTTAGGAGCCAAAATCATGGTCAATGTTCTATCATACCACCTGCATTGTATCCAATAACTTGTAAAAAAAGGTTTTCTTTTTAACTATTTGTGCCGTAATTATGCTTTGATTTGTGTTTGTGCTTTTTAAAAGTTTCTCATAGTAGAGATAAGAATACATGAAGAAGAAGAATATATAATTGTCTGCATTAGAACATGATACATGTTATAAGATGCAAATCCTAACTGCTTAAACTTTTAGGAAAGTTGGTAACTCAACATGGTATCACAGCTCTGATCAACTGGAGGTGATGACAAAGTCGTGATTGTTACATGTGCTTTCCATGTGTAAGTATGGGGGCACAAGAAGGAGAGTGTTAAGAGTATAATACATATTGTGAGCTCAAATCCTAACAGTATAAGCTTATAAGAAAATTGGTTGGTTAACAGTTTGGATAACTGGGTCTCGTATCTTCCACAATTTGCTCTGTTTTCTACTTACGCGCAATACATGGATCTCATTTTGCAGATTGTATTATCAATTATGTCACCAATGTGATCTCTATCTATTTCCATTTGCTTTAAGAGTGTTGGGTGCATGAACCTCACATTTGCAACTTGCAAGTGCCACGTTCATGCAGGGGCCACCATTCTTAATGCTGCACTTCACGATCCACATGATTTGCCAGGTTGGTCTTTGTTCTCCAGCAGGATGCCAACCTGGGCGGTGACCACTGGTCATGTTGAATGTGGATGACTAATCATATGAGAACTCCACTCTTTTACTGTTCTTTGTGATAACCCATCTGGAGTGCAAAGCAGAGTTTGAAACCTAGCCAGCTAGGGTATGTGTCTCTTTCAGGGCACCAAAATTGTAGATGTTTTTGTTTAGAGGTCTTTGTAAGGTATTGACACGTGTTGAACATGGCTTTTCTAGTAGTTGGTGGGTTATTGGAGACAAGTGCAAGAGAGCCCCCACTACACATGAGTTTGGCTGTTGGCAAATAAGGGGTTGTGAGTGGGGTTCAGAGATGGGTTGTGGTTGGGATGGGGGACCCTCTTTTTTTCTTCTTAACTTGTTCCTAAGACAAGGTTGTAGGCTTGTCGTTCACTTCTCCAACAGTGACTCCATGGAAGAAACAAAGACAGTAGAGCCCAGCTAAGGTGTTATTTAAGCATCATTCCTTTTCAAAGTTCCTTACATCTTTGTTTTTTTCTAGCCTGGCTTGGTATATAAATTGCCTCTATTTTGTCCATCTAGTACAAAGCCTATGAAATCATAATGAAGGTTTTCACCATGCATATTGGATTGTTTTAGGTTTCACTTAGGTTAATGTTTGGTTCCAAAAAGTTAAGAGAGTGAAAGCTAAAGAAAGAAAATAAAAGGAAAAAACAAGTGAAGGAAAATAAGAAAAAAGATTTAAAATAAATAAATTATTTATATATATTTTAAATTTATTTCACTTATTCTACCTCTTTAATATTAAGAATAAATCATTAAAAATATAAGTTTTTTATAAATTTTAATTATATTTATTTTATTTTATTTTTTCTATCGTATAACAAAAGATGAAAAATATATATATATATATATATATTTCTTAATACCTTTTGAAAACCAAACATTACCTTAATGGTCAACTCATCCTTATTCAATAAATCTTGCCCACCCATCATCCATGAGGAATAATTGTAACAAAAATATAAGGAATTATTTCACAATACTTTCGAAAGCAATTCTCAAAAATAATTTTTAAAAACAATTTTATTTTTTATCAAAAATTTACTAGATGCATTTTCTGAATTTAAATAATTGTTTTGAAGAATAATTACCAAATAGGTCTTACAATTTCTATATGCTTTACAAAAAAAAACTCATCAAATGATGACTCAATCTCTAAGGAGATTGCTTAGCTAATTGCATACTCTTTTGAACAAGGATTGGCTTTATGCCAATTACATCTTCATTGTGGTGGAATCTTTGGCATTTTTCTTGTCACTTAGCCTAAAATACATACAATTATCTACATGTTAGTTTAACAGTTCAGACCATGAGCGCAAAGAAGGTTCCAAAAATGTCATTCAGAACAATTTCTATAGACAATGCTCTGATTTTCCTTCACTTTTTCCATTTGCTCCTTTTGTGAACTCCCACCTTCCCCAAGGGCAGAACTCAGACCTTTCCTGAAAACAGCAAGGAGATACCAGACCATGTTAGCCATTTAATCAAAACAGATTAAACCAAGTATATTATAATATTGTGACCAATTATATTTTGCTTGAGGGCTTGTACTACATCAGGGAGTAATCCAGATCAGATATTGTCGAATGTTCTGCACTGAGCTGCTGAAGGTGTATTTGTGATCAAATTAAACTACTGTTGAGGACATCAAAAAAGACAAAGAAAAAAAAGAAAAAAAAAAGAGATGATAACTGGTTAAATGCTCTGGATTACCCTGGTTGTGAAGGGTGTGGTCAACAGCCTGAGGTTTGGTTTCTCATGAAGAGTTCAAAGGGTTCAGTCATAGAAGATTCCTCAATTATAAAAATAAATAAACAACAAACCTTGTATGCACAATTTAGAGAGACCTGTGACATTGTTATCAACAACAAAGAAGGAACCCATATTACTAATTATATGAGTTAACCCTAAACCACAAACCCTGAGCCCCCAGCAATCTAACCTCTACATATATTCAAATTGCTAGTGAAGTGGTTCTGTCCAACCTATTATGAGATTGGGCAATTGCACAAGCTCATAAAAAAAAAATAGAAAAAATACATAGCAAGTAATCATCACTTCTTCTGTGGGCAGACAGGGTCTAGTTTCTGAGATGTCATAGCATGCTGCTTGAAGTTCCTGGAGCAGTAGCTCTATGAAGTTAACAAAAATAGATCCAAAATCTATGGATTAATTTAAGGGCACCTATTAAAAAGGGAGCATAACCCTGATACAAGGAAAACAAATACATGGATTAATTTACTGATGCTATCAACAGAAGGTTAGGGGATATTACCTGGGTAGGCAAACAACTTCAAGTTATACATTTACTGGGTTAACATACAGTCCATCAGTAACAAAATTGCTCAGACTCAACCAAGGTAGATAAAATCACTACTGAAGATGAACAATTAGCTATTGAAAGTTACATGCAACCAGAGGCGGCAAGGAACTATAACATTTAAGCATTTTGAGATCATTGATCCCATATTTAACTCTCAACTCATGAATATTTCTAACCAACATCTCTCTGGCACCCCTTCACAAATGAAAAAGACCTCCACTGGAGTTCAAGACATCTATTTATAAAAGTATTGTAATCCACCGATTAAATTTATCTCAAAACGCTAGGATCCACTAGATCTCGTCTAAAACCCATGAAGTTGTTGGTATAAACCTTCCTTCATAGGTAAAGGATCTAAATATTTGATTTACGAGGTTTACAGAACTGAACAGACCAAACACCACAATGTGCCCTGGGAATAAGAATATTGTTGAATGTAACAAAAACAGCATGTCTTGTGAGCTGAGACAAACTACTATAAAACCTGGTGGTAGACAGTGGCACCACCAACAGATCAAAGATTAACATTATTTTTTCAATGCACAAATGTACAATACATCTTTTGAAGCTGTCTACAAAGAATAAGTGTGAAGACAACCATGATTGTTGCAAGCAAAGCTCTAGAAGGTTTGTATGAGAACAGCTGGATTTTCACCACTGACAGGGAAGATATAGGCATCTGGATAAATTTCAAGCTTATGAAGCCTTAAGCTTCAGTATCTTTCCAACTTCTAAACGGGTTTCAGAATTTTTTTATTTTTAGATATGCTTTATGTTTAAAAATAATAAACCACCAGCAAATGGAATTTCAATTCAATATCAAAGATGAATCTGCACCTACTACTATTATGAGCCATCAGCTGCCTCTTTGTTGGAGCCAAAGGCAGTGATACCAGAGGCTAAGTTCACTTTCCTATGGCATCAGCAAGCAGGCATTAATAACAGAGTTTGTTTTCAACAAACAATTCCACTCCCTTGAAGCCAAATTTCGATCTACAGTTGTCATATCCCCAGTGAGGCAATCTGTTAAGGCCATAGTGAAGAGAGAGGGGAGGGTACTAAAGAACAAGTAAAGCTGAAGACGAAGAGCATTATGAGCAGCTACTGCAGTTGCAGATTTTAACAGCTGTGTAGTGAATACTAATATCAGTTGCAGAGGTGGCTTAGCAGAATCCTCTTACCTTCCTTTTTACATGTGTTAAAGATTAATCCAGTCCTCTCTAAACAAAAGCATTGAATGTGACCACATGATCAGCAAACAGCAATTTATAAACAGCAGCAGCAGAAGCAACAAAACAAACAGTGAGCAGCAGCAGAAACAACAGCAACAGTGACCAACAATGATCTTTACAACAAAAGGGACCAATATTACAACAAAAAAATGGGTAATTACGATTTTTATCCAGCAACATGATTAAAATAAATAAATAAATAAATAAACATCTCTCCCTCCTGCACAAAAGATAAAAAGGGCAGATGAAGGCACAAAAATCAGAGTGGAAAAGGGAATGCGGAGCAACACTACATAGTTCTTTTTTTGACAACATTACATATTGAAACTGCCACTGAAACACACATTAGCCTTTTCATCCCATCTAGACCATATTAGTTTACAAGAAGCTAAAGATGAACTGTGACAAACTAACCACAAATCAAACAGCTCAGCTCGTTTATGAGCATCTCCATAGGGATGGTAAAAGGGGCTGCTATCCTCAAAAAATAGCATAACCTTTTAGCATTCCTCCCCCATTGGCAGCTGACATTATATGGTACTTTCTGATACCAATGCTATATTTGGCATGGCTTTGGCAAAACCACCTCCGCCAGCAAGCATCTCAATTATTTTTTAATTATTTTAATTGCATTTTTTAAATTTTCTTTACTATAGTTTTTGGGAAAATAGTAGTCAATAAAAAAATAAATGTAGTTTGAAAAAAAAAATTAATTAAGCATAGCCCTCTTTAAGTATTTTCACATTAAGGTGCTGTGCTAAAATTTAGTATTGTTATTTTAGCATGTGCTGTGGAGAGCAATTACCAAGTTAACATAAGTTTGGCACTATTGTCATAGCACTTTGAATTGGAGATTCTCTTACTACAAGGATGAAAGATATTAACTTGTTCTCAACTTTAAAAAAACAAATTCCTGAAAAAATAATAAAGATCTCGACAAATTATTAAGTATATTAACATAGAACAGTTGCTTTCTACAGGACAAATAGAACAGTTGCTTTCTACAAGATAAATCATCAAAATATAGATTTTCTGCTGAAACATGATTTCCATATAAAACAACGTAATCATCTTGACAACATAATCAATGAAACAGCTATTCAAGCTAGCTGAGAATTTGGAAAGAAAAAAACTGTCTCAAAGTGACTCCAAGAAACAAAGGGACCTTAACATGTAAAAAAATTACAGTAAGCACCATTCAATAGGCGAAATGATCACACCGAAAAATGTTGTACATAGACAAATTGAATAATTTAATTTACAGCATCTTCTGTCATCCTCATCCTATTTTTCAGTTCCATCATCCAAGAAATAATCTATAAAGGCATTAAACCTAAACAAGACAGCCTTTGGTACTATGATTATGAAGAAACTTACCTTAAGCACCAAAATGGAGGAAGGCTGTGTTGAAAAGGGAAAAAAAAACATACAATTCCCAATATTCTTCTCCTCCAGAACCCCATTTAAATAATTGAAATGAAGTTAAAAAAACGAGTCCACGTCTTTTGTCTCTTCTGATGCCATCCCTTTCAAAAAGTGATCACTATCTCTCAACTCCGAGAACCCCTTCTCTTGAGATCACAAACTCACAAGACGATTCGGGCAAATGAGGTGCAAAAATAACATGAAGGTGCCGCCTAGTTAGCCTACTAACCGTATCCCCAGCTCCCACACCCCCCAAACCAGTCACTTCTCCCACAATCTCCTCATTCCTCGACAAGAACAACCTCGAGTTCACACAATTGGCCCAAGACAGCCCTAAAGCCGCACAAACCCTCCTCCCAGATGACCACAAACTCCCCAAATTCCCAACCCTGAGCCCATTCAAGCCCCCAGCTTGCCCCACAAAATCAACCACCTGATTCGTCACCACCACCGCCAACCCAAACCTCTCAGCCAGAGCCTTCAACTTCCCCGAAATCTTGAAAAACAGTGACGACCTCCGCTTTAGATCAAAAGGGGTGTTCTCAAATTCACCCCTGAACAGAGCCGCAATAGAATCAATCACAATCAGCCTAACAGGCAACTGGGTCGGCGGACGCAAAAGAACCGAATCCATCTTGAGCAAAACATCAAACAATTGGTCCGCAGACTGAACTCCGCGCACTAACACGAAATCAAGCGGATTATACTCGGAATCCAGAACGTGGGAGTAGGAAGAGCGAAAAGATTGAGAGAGCTGTTGAAGGCGGCGAGAGGGGAATGGGAACTCGGAGTGGATGTAGAGGGAGGAGGCGGCGAGGCCGCCGAGGGAGGTGGGGAGCTGGGCGGAAAGAACGAGCTGGAGACAGAGCTGGGTCTTGCCGGAGCCGCTCTCTGCGACTAGCTCGGTGATGGAGTTGCAGGGAACGCCACCGGCGAGGCAGCGATCGAGGATGGGGCAGCCGAGAGTGCACTTCTGGGTGGTGAGAGCGAGCGGGTTTTGAAGGAGGTTTTGTGGAATCATTCTCTCTTCTTCAACATTTTGGAATGTTGGAGGACTTTTGAAGGCGGAAGTGGCGCGAAAATCTTCTTCTTTTTGAATTAATTGATTAAAAGATGAAATAATCCCATGTGTGAATTTAACTTCCCTCTTTTAAATAAATAAATAAATAAATAACTCATTTTTTACATAAGCTCCTTAGTCATTTCAAATATTTATATATATTTTTTAAAAAATACTATTTTATAAGAAAAAAATGAACACATTTTTATCAAAATGATACTAAAAAATAATGAAGGATTAGTTTTCCAAAATTAAGTTTTTAATAACTTTTATAATCAAATACTTTTTTTTTTCTTATTTTAAGTTTTATTAATTTTGGTATTAATATAATATTTTGTTAGCCCAAGGGTTCTCCTAATCAGGTTTTGATGATAACAAACCGTGGTTAAGTGACTAATTGCTTTAAATTGTTAAGAATCTCAGGTATAATCTCAAGGACCAAACGAATACGTGGTAAAGACCATTTGGAAGACTTGTGATCATAGGAAATGAATGTAAGATGATAGCATGAGTGCACTTAGGATGTTCATACATTTTCATGCATCTTAGAAAACTCGGTTTATTCTTTAAAACTTGATTTTCTTTAAAACCCGAGTTTTATCAAATATACCTTAGGCAAATTGACTCAAAATTGACATATTAACTCTCCTAAAGACCTTGCCTAAGTATTGGAAAAGAAAGAAATAAAAAAGGATAGGTTTTCAGGGCCAAAAGGCTCATCCGGTCGAGGCTATGGCCAACCGGCTCAACCGGTTGGGGAACCGGTCGACCGGTTTCCCTTGTCCGGTCGAGGTCCGGTCGAGGGAGACACAAAAACTTTCTCTCTCTCCCAGTAGCTTCCTCTTCCCGGTCGAGCCTCACCCTTTGTCCGGTCGAGGTCCGGTCGATGTCCGGTCGAAGTCCGGTCGAGGCAACGGTAACCTGCTATGCATTAAATGCTCCAACGGCTAGTGATCCGGTCGACCCTTTGCTCGTCCGGTCGAGGCTACTTTCTGCTGTTTTTGTCTCCCGAGCTTAGAAACCTATATATTGAGAGCTCCTCTTCATTTATGACCAAGAGAACAATTGCATTCAAAGCCTACCTACCTGTTCTTAATCTAAAAAGCTCTCATCTTCCTTCTTAGTGCATTAAAACCATCAATTGCATATTCTTAGTGCACTCTTGCAATTCATCCTAGTCTTCTCTTGTACTTGAGCCTTCATTAAGCTAGGTTGAGTGTTTCATCCTTGTGTAAACTGAGTGTGAAAGCCTTCAAGTGGTTCAAATCTTGAAGAGATTGTGTAAGAGCCCATTGGAGCCGGAATCCAAGTGTAAGACGATTGAAAGCTTGATTGTAGCTTCAAGCTAGTGGAACCCTCACTCGGTTAGGAGATTGAGGAGAGTGGACGTAGGCAAGGGAGTGCCGAACCACTATAAATTTGAGTTTGAATTCTCTACCTTTATCTCTTTCCTTTATTTATTTTGTGCATATATTGTTGTGTGGAAAAAGATTTTGAAAAACCCAATTCACCCCCCCTTTTGGGTATTTTCCTTAATTATTCATAGCCTTTGTTTTATCATATTTTAATTAGAAATGACAATGAGGTGATTATTTTCGTCTGATAGTTGTTTATAGAGTTAATTTCATTCATCTTTTCGAGAGGAGGTGAGAGAAAATAAAAAAGTAAAAAGAATAAAGAAGTCATTTGATGTCAAACCAATGGAGACTAGATGTATTTAGGCATAACCTCGGGAGCTTTGACCCAAAATAGTGTGTTTTAAAAAAGAATTCCAAAAAATAAAGTTGTTTTGAAAATAATGCCCGATCTAATGCGTCTGTGCCACATAAGCTGCCACGTCATAAAACCGTAGTTGGTGACTACGGTTTTAACTTTAAGTTTAAAGCCGTAGTTGGTGACTACGGCTTTGACTTTTTTTTAAAATGGTCAAAGTCGTAGTCACCAACTGCGGTTTTAACTTTATATATATTTATATATAACTTTAATTTTTTTAATAAAAATATTATATTATTTTGATTTTAAATATACTTATTTCATTATTTTAAAAATAATAATATATTAAATTAAATAATTGATATTTTTAATTTGATATAAAAATATATTTTTAAATTTTATTAAAACAATAGGCACTATATTTAATATAAATATAATTAATTAATTAAAATATAATATAATAAATTATATTTATTTAAAATAAATAAATTATAAATGTCTATTTAGAAAAATAAAAAAGTAATATAAATTATTATATTAATTAATAATTTTTTTATATATTATATGTAAATAGTATATAATATCACACATACATATTTATATATATATATATATATATATATATATATATATATAAAAGTTTAATTTAAGTTTAAAATTTAACATATTTATTTAAATATATAAATAAATTATTATCATATCGATATAATATTATGAACTTAAATTAAAATATGATAAATTTTAAACTTAATTGAACTTATATACATGTAACATTATATACCACTTACATATAGTATATAAAAAATTATTAATTAATATAATAATTTATATTATTTGTTTTTTAATAGGCTTTCATAATTTATTATATTTTATTTATATTTAAATATAATTAACTAAATATATTTATATTAAATATAGAGTAGATTATTTTAATAAAATTTAAAAATATATTTATATCAAATTAAAAATATCAATTATTTAATTTTATATATTATTATTTTTAAAATAATGAAATAAGTATATTTAAAATCAAAATAATATAATATTTTTATTAAAAAAATTAAAGTTATATATAAATATATATAAAGTTAAAACCGCAGTTGGTGACTACGGCTTTGACCATTTTAAAAAAAAGTCAAAGCCGTAGTCACCAACTACGGCTTTAAACTTAAAGTTAAAACCGTAGTTGGTAACTACGGTTTCTAACCACTTTAGAAAAATAAAACCGTAGTCACCCACTACGGTTTTATGACGTGGCAGCTTATGTGGCACAGACGCATTAGATCAGGCATTATTTTCAAAACAACTTTATTTTTTGGAATTTTTTTTTAAAACACACTATTTTGGGTCAAAGCTCTAACCTCGGAGAGGCGAATGAAATTAACTTTTGTTTATATATATTAAAAAGAAAATGATGAAAGTTATAATAAGTTTGGAAAAACATAATTCAAATAAGGGTTTTATTTTAAATCTAGTTTAATTTATTTTATGTCACCTTTATATATAAAATGAAATTAAAATTTAGTTTAATTTCTTTTTTTTTTAAATACAAAAATTAAAACAAAAGTTAATTTCGCTTTTTAAAAAATATAATATAAAATTTATTTAACCATAATTGAATTATTTAGGAATTATATTTATTCTATTCGAAATGATAATTTTCTTTGTTGTTGTGGGCTTGAGAGAAGATTGAGGGCATACTTAGATTACAAAGATCAAGTTTAAGAAAAATTGATTCATTAGGTTTGGGCTTGGGGCTTGATTAATATTCCTTATTTTGATTCAAATTGACATAAATTGAATTTATTTATTTGTAATTAAATGTAATTTTAAGAAAAATAAATAAATAAATAACTCCCTTTTTTATTTGGTAGTTAATGTCTACAATATTTTAAATATATAAAAATAAACATTAAACATTGTGGATTTTCTCACTTTTTTTAATATAGTTTTGCTATGAGGAATTTTTTTAAAAATTAATAAATAATTTTCCTTATCAAGTATAGTGTCATAGGTCTTGTTGATTTTCTCAACTTGTGCATGATTTTGCTCTGCCACTTTGAAAAGAACAATTTAACGAGTACAAATAATTTTCTGTGTCCAAGGATAATGTCACGTTAGTAAGTAAAAGATGTTAGCAAGAGGTGCTTTGGAAGGGATCCTGGGCCCCAAATCCCCCTACCTCAACTGATCATTTCTGTTCTTCAAGGTTGAGAGAAATGAGTCCAAAAGCAAAAATTTAACGCATCAAACAAAAAAAAAAAAAAAATCAATGCATATCACACAGAATGATAATCTCCCTCTTCTCATGTATGACATTTCAGAAAACAAAGTTTTGATATCAGTTGAGTTGGGGCCTCAAGATGCAATAAGGGAAGAAGAAACTCCATGATCGGATCACTGTCATCTTCAATAGGGTGTACTGAAACTGCAATAAGCAGTTGAAACGCATTTGAATCTGTATATGACCTTCTTGCATTGGGAAGACGATGTCCCGGTTTTTAAACAGAGGTAGCATGGGTTGCAGTCAGCCCATCTACCCACTGCTGGTCACGGCCGCACATCTGCACATTTCATTTTCTATGGTCTTGAGACCAGAGTGACATGATGTTAAAATAGAGGAGATGATCCTCCTTTGTATAGCCTTATACTCCATGGCTAGCTTCACATCCCAACTGGAGTTTCTCCTGCAAAAGAAGAAAATTACTTCTTGAGATTTTAAGCAGTTTCAGGTACAAATCAAGCAAGAAAATCAAGTGCTAATTGTTTCCAATGACTTGTTTACCGGTTATCTTCTTCTGTGTCATCAATACATTCCATCAATGTTTCATAGGTGGAAAGGATGTCTCCTAAAACTTTCTTTTCAACTTCCAAGTTGGCCAGCGTCTGAAAAATAAACAAAATTTTGAAAATTCTATATAAGAAAATACACGAACAGATTGATGGATTAAAATACCAAAACTTAAGCAAACTGAAGAAGAAGCAGAGACCAGACAGGCTGCCCTTAAACATAAAGAGTAATAGAAGAATGGATTACAGGGGTCTTGAAAGGTGGCACAGTACTCCAAGCACTCCGTAGATGATCTAAGAGAGGGGGTGGCAAGCCATAATGGAAGATCTCATGATTGTTTGAGAGCCAAGTACCCCGCACCATGTGAGTGGCTGAATCAGACATGGGGTGGAACTCCTCAGGACAATCACCCTGAGGATTATCGATCTCTGCATTAGAGCAAGGAATAATAAGTGGGAGCACCAAAGAAGAGTGTGCAGAAAATAAAAATCTTGATTTGGGATAGGACGGTTACAATCCCTATGTAAATATGCGTACAGAGGGAATGTAAAAGAGTAAGATAATACCCAATGGAATCGTATCATAGAGGTTGTCTCCCTGTGGTATGAAACCATAGAAGGTAACTAAATGACTGCTGGAGAAATTCCCGTAGCTAAGATAGCATTGCTCCCCCATGTTGCATGGTTTGGACACACAGAATTTCAGGGAATTTGTCTTAGAATCCACTTTGCCATAGTGCATTATATGGGGATATAGCTGTAAGGGTGACAAAATGAGAATATGAGCAAAAAATATATTTCACCAAACAGTTAAAAATACAAGAAGATATCGACCATTTGGCAGCAGGAAAACGTCACCAACAATTCACAAAAGCGTATCGAACAGATGATTCTGATCAAGTGATTGTGTTGTTTTCCTTTTTGTCAATACAAGCGATAGTGTTTATTTTTTTAAGAACAGGATACTAAGGAGAAGTGCTCTGCAGAGTGTGGTGTCTAGTCCAGGATGTATGTAGATGTGTGGGGCTAGTGCTAGGTTTCCTCTTTAAAAACTCAGCACCTCAGTTAAATGTCACCATATTTTAGAATCTTAAGGTCAAGCTTTATCAGTTTAACAGCATGAGGGGCACAAAATGCAAAAGGAGAGAAGAATGGCGTACCGAATGATTAAGAAAGCCTGCAATAGGAATCAAACATGTCCTTAATTTTCCATCAGTGAACATAACCTGCATGCCATTAGAGTACCAGAGCTCACAAGCCCATAAGAACTGCTCCTGTGTGTAGAACTCTGGTGGAAATATATCGGGGTGATCTTTGCATAGGGCAGGAACTAACTCCTCATATTGGGCATTCAAGTGCTGTGGCAAACAAAAAAATCACAGCCTTATCAGGAGAGTAATATGAATTTTTTTTATCAAGAAATGTCTACATAAATGTTTGATGTTACATGTGAAAACCTCCTAATAACTTACTATTTCAAAAAATAATATGCAAAAAGAAAATCCCAAACCCATCTCCAAGCTTGTGCAATTTTTAACAAATACTTCATCCTTTTATTCTCTTTCTTCTCAATTTTTTTAGGTTTCATTCAGTGCTAGGGAGGAACTACTTATAGGAAGGGATAGACTTGAAGTACAGCAACTACAAGCGTGCATCACAAACAGGTTGACACCTCATCAAAAACAAATTCTATATCCCCGAACTTTAAGGAAGTGAATTCAGAAATGGAGCACAAAAATGTCAACAGGTTAAATTGGTATGAGCAATAAACTGAAAAGATGGATAACCTTTTTCGCTTCAATTATCTCTTCCAACAGCAAGGTTCCAGCTAAAACCATGATTGCATCAAATTCAAAGCTCAATCCTGTAGCAAGAAATAATAAAACCATTAGGACAAGGAAAAACCAACCTTACTGTCAGTAGAAAAATGATATAGAATGCTGATCCTCTTTATGCATAACCACCTGTATTGAATGCCTCAGGTAATGCATTGAAGTAGGTGTTAAATTTTGAATTAGAGTTGTGCTTCTCCTTCATGCTCCACAACAGTAACATCGTCTCAGAGGAAATGCCATCAATTTTTTCCAATATAGGAAACTGCAATCAAGAGAAAATGGTTGCTCATATCTGAACCAAAATTTGATTCGTAAGATATTTCATACTAAAATACTAATTGAGAAGCAGGTATGTTTGTGCCTCCTTTCAAGAATGTGAGTGACACAAGTACAGTGCGTATGAAGGGAAGCAGGCATTAACATATACTCCACTACTGTACATGACATAGCATGACTAGGGAGGTGGACCATATAGGTTATACTGCAACACCAGCTTCATATCATGGAATGGTCGTCAGGAACCTCAAGTATCAACACTGTTGAAAGAGAGAGAGAGAAAACCTTAATTCTTATTCATATTGTTAACTTCTTACAATAGAGAAATATATATATAAGGCTAGGTTGAACTAACTATCATATATGTGACTTATATTAAGAAAGGAAAGAAAGATTGTACACTATAAATACATTATATTCAACACTCCCCCTCAAGCTGGAGCATATATGTCATATGCACCAAACTTGTTACAAATGTATTTAATCCTAAGATCTCTAAGAGATTTAATGAAGATGTCTGCTAGTTGATCATTTGAATTAACAAAACTTGTAGCACACACCCTAATGTGATCTTCTCTCTAATGAAGTGACAGTCAACTTCAATATGCTTGGTCCTTTCATGAAAGACCGGATTGGATGCAATATGTAATGCGGCCTGATTGTCACAGACTAGCTTTATCTGTTCATCTTTTCCAAATCTCAATTTCTGAAGGAGTTGTCTCAACCATATGAGTTCACATGTTGCCAAAGCCATAACTCGATACTCAGCTTCGACGCTTGATCTGGCCACTACATCTTGTTTCTTACTCTTCCAGGATATTAAGTTACCTCCAATAAAAACACAATACCCTGAGGTGAAACGCCTATCTGAGGGTGAACCAGCCCAGTCTACATCTGTGTAACCAACAATTTGGGTATGACCCCTGTTTTCATACAACATACCTTGGCCTGGTGTTCCTTTAATATATCGAAGAATGCGGATCACAACATCCCAATAGTTGTCACATGGTGACTGTAGAAATTGACTAACCACACTCACAGGAAAAGAGATGTCTGGCTGAGTGATGGTGAGGTAGTTCAGTTTGCCTACAAGTCGCTGATATCTCCCAGGATCTCTTAGAGGTTCCCCATGTCCTAGTACAAGTTTGACATTTGGATTCATAGGAGTGTCAACAAGTTTACATTCTAACATACCTGTTTCTTCCAAGATGTCTAAGGCATACTTCCTTTGTGACATAACCACACCTGAACTGTATTGAGTTATTTCAAGTCCCAGAAAGCACTTGAGTTTGCCCAAGTCTTTGGTTTGAAAGTGGTTGAAAAGGTGTTGCTTTAGTCTTTGGATACCCTCCTGATCACTGCCTGTAATGACAATGTCATCCACATAAACTACCAAATAGATGCACTGGCTTGAAGAGTTATGATGATAGAAAACTGAATGATCTGCTTCACTCCGAAACATTCCAAACTCTTGAACAACTGAACTAAAACGCCCAAACCATGCCCAAGGAGACTATTTCAAGCCATATAGAGAGCGGCGTAACTTGCACACTAAACCAGACTCCCCCTGAGCAACAAAACCAGGTGGTTGCTCCATATACACTTCCTCGAGAAGTTCACCATGAAGGAAAGCATTCTTAATATCCAACTGATAAAGAGGTCAATGATACATAGCTGCCATGGAGAGAAATAAGCGAACAGAAGCAATCTTGGCAACAGGAGAGAAGGTGTCACCATAGTCACAACCATAAATCTGAGTATAACCTTTAGCAACCAAGTGAGCCTTAAGGCGATCAACCTGACCATCAGGACCAACTTTAACAGTGTAGACCCAACGACATCCAACTGTAGATTTACCAGGAGGTAAAGAAACAAGATCCCATGTGCCACTGAAGTGCAGAGCAGCCATTTCATCAACCATTGCCTGTCGCCACCCAGGATGAGAAAGTGCCTCACTAGTGCTCTTAGGAAGAAAAACAGAGGATAAAGTAGAGACAAAGGCATAATAGGATGAAGATAATCGATGGTAGCTCAAAAAATTATAAATAGGATGAGGATTACGAGTAGATCGATTATCTTTTCAAAGAGCAATAGGCAAATGGTCAGTAGATGACAAGGTCGGGGTAGGAGAAATCGATGGGACAAGAAGTGAGTCATCAGGTACCTCAGCTGAAGAGAGAGGAGGAGCAATAGCACGATTTCGACGATGATAAACCTGAAGAGGACGAGAGAGCGCATCTGAAGAGGGGGATATATACGGAAGTGACAATACTTCAGAAATGGGAAGAGATTCAGAGGATGAGAAGAATGGAGAGTCCTCAAAGAAGGTGACATCAGCGGAGAGAAAATAACGATGAATGTCAGGGGAATAACAACGATAGCCCTTCTGAAGTCGAGAGTATCCCAAGAAGATGCATTTTGTAGCCTTGGCGGAGAGCTTGTCCTATCCAGGTGTGAGAGTATGAACAAAACAAGTATAGCCAAAGACACGAGGAGGAAGGAAATAAAGAGGTTGAGTAGGAAAAATGAGGGAATGAGGGATTTGGTCATGTAATATAGATGAGGGCATACGATTAATCAAGTAACAAGTTGTAAGAACAGCATTCCCCCAAAAACGAAAAGGAACATGACTATGGAAAAGGAGGGTACGAGCTGTCTCAATAAGATGTCGATTTTTACGTTCAGCAACCCCATTTTGTTGAGGAGTATGAGCACAAGATGACTGATAGAGGATCCCATGTTGGGACATAAAAGAAGTAAAGGGTGTAGAAAAATATTCCCGAGCATTGTCACTGCGTAACACTCGAATAGAAACATTGAATTGTGTTTGGATTTTAGCATAAAATTTCTGGAAAATAGAGAATAACTCAGCTTGATTTTTCATTAAAAATAACCAAATACATCTTGAATAGTCATCAATGAAAGTGACAAAATACTGAAATCCTAAAGTAGATGCGATCCGACACGGACCCCAAACATCAGTGTGAACAAGTTCAAAAAGAGACTTTGCCCGATTATTCAAACACTTTGGGAACAAGACATGAGTATATTTCCCAAGCTGACACGACTCACACGCAAGCGACGACAAAGTGGAAAAACGAGGGACCATCTTCTGGAACTTGGAGAGACTAGGATGACCCAGACGATGGTGAATGAGAAGAAGAGCATCGGTGGAAATGCAAGCTGCAGGATATGAAGGTGATGTGAGGTGATAGAGGCCTTGAGACTCACGCCCTATGCCAATCGTCTTCCCCGTACTCCGGTCCTGCAAGATCACAGATTTATTAGAAAAAGTGATAGAATAGTTAAGAGTGCGAGTTATTTTGCTGATGGAAATAAGATTAAAAGGACACTCAGGGGCATAAAGGACAAAATGGAGAGGTAGGAAAGGGAGAGGATGAGTCAAACCAATACCTTTAGCCATAGTTTGGGAACCATTAGCTAAAGTAACAGTAGGTAAGGCAGAGGTAGTAGTAATAGAGGAGAAAATGTGTTTATTACCAGAGATATGATCAGATGCTCCAGAATCTAGAATCCACGGGTCAAGAGAAGGAGACTGAGTAAAGTAGACAGAGACATTACCGGTTTGGGCAACAGAAGTAACAGAAGCTGATGTGGTTGCTTGATATCGGAGATAGGCATCATAATCACTACCAGTAAGGGTGATACTCTGAGATGTGGAGCTCGCAACGGAGTCAGGTCGAGATAGCAGAGGATCAAATGATTGAGCAATGTGGGCAGTGCGAGGAGGCCGTCCATGTAACTGATAGCAACAATCTTGAGTGTGACCAAGCTTATTACAATAGGTGCACTGAGGACGTTGTCTTCGACCCCGATTGCCACTACGTCCTCCTCGAGAGTTAGTCTGAGAGGCTAACACAGATGAATCTGAAGGACCATCAGTCGACAAGGTCTGAGTAGAGGAGAGGCGTAAGAGACGAGCAAACACATCATCCAATGATGGTACTGATGAACTAGCAAGAATCTGATCTCGGACATACTCAAGATCTGGACGGAGGCCAATGAGGGTTAACACCATAAAGAACTTGTCAGTTTGTATTTGTTGAGCTTCAACACCATTAGTGAAGGGCATCAAAGTTAAGAACTCCTCCTTAAGAGACGCAATCCAGCCAATATAAGTAGACAGATCCATGTCCTGCTGTCTCACATGAACAATATCATAAACCACCTTATAAAATCGTTGAATATCATTCGTGTATAATCCTTTAGCCTGAGTCCAAAATTTAAAGCAGGTTTTGTAGGCACGAAGATGATGTAAAATTTTGGGATCAACAGATTGCCATAATACGCTGCATAATTGTGCATCGATTTTCTTCCATTGCACTTTGTCAACATCAGGTATAGCATCCTCAGGTGTAACAAGATGATCCTCATAACCTTGTCCCATAAACCAGAGTTCCACAAACGCTGACCAGGAGAGATAATTCTCACTACCAATCAATTTTTCCGATGTGATAGTAGGAGATCTAGAGATGACGGATGTAAAAATAGGATTTTTAGTCGCCATATCCACTTCACCTGAGATTGAATCACGTTTGGATCGAAGAGAGCCCTAAAGAAAGAGAAAACCTTAATTCTCATTCATATTGTTAACTTCTTACAATAGAGAAATATATATACAAGGCTAGGTTGAACTAACTACCATATATGTGACCTATATTAAGAAAGGAAAGAAAGATTGTACACTATAAATACATTATATTCAACAAATACCATAGATTTCTCCTGTATACTTCTATTGTACTTGGGTTACCTTTCTGCCAGGGCTTACTAGTATATCTATTTTTTGCCCTTAAAAAAAAAATTCAATATCATAGATTTGTGCATGAGTTTTCTCCAAAGTCCTATAGAGGGCTACATAGTAATACAAAGCCACTTCTATTTCTGTAACATTGTAGGTTTTGAAGGACCATGTCATAGACACATCACAACATCTAGTCTACACCAGAAACCTTGTCCTTGAGATATAGGGAAAGTGATGTTGTTCAGAAAAGTGGTACCATTGCCAAAAAACTAACTTTTTATTCTTCCTAGTGTTGTGACAACTAAATTTAGCTCCCATTCACTTCTAAGCATCTTCACAGAGAGAAGAACTAGCTCCCTCGACCTTGGGAGTATAGCCACCTCTAAATGAAGAAATTGAGAAACTCTTCTCCCCTGTAAGCAAATAGATCGTATTGATTGTCTTCTATGTTCTATGAGTTCTTTAGAACTGTGGTGCACTTTTTGTCCGAAGGAAAGTTCACTCACTTTCTGAAAACCACACAATCCTCCATTCAATTTAATTAATTCTTTTCAAATGAAATTAAAGAGGCTGAAGTTTGAAAAAAAGGTAAAACTTTAAAGCCAACTACTAATATTAGCCTTTTCAATAAATGAAATACCATGTCAGATTCATGCACAAGCTCCTCAGAAATGACTATGGACATTGGGATCTCTAAAGCAACATCTCCAACTTTAAGGTCTTCTGTGGCAATAGCACCTCGTCCAGCTCCTTCAACATCTATGTGATGAATTAAGCATGAGAAACACAATACACACACACACACACACACATATATATATATATGTATATGTATATGTTTGTATGTCTATATTTGATAGGCAAGAAACACAAAATACTGAAAATAAAAAATTTAAATATCAGAAACTACAGAAATATCCGTAGTTGAATCTTATGGAAATTCGGACAAAAAATATATGTGAGACAGAAATTGATCAAAACTCATAAAAATAACGGAAAAAAACTTTAAAAAAATGATAAAACAAGCAATAAGACATATTGAAGTTGTTTTATCAAAGAAAATAATATATGAATGATAAGACAATAATATGCAGGACTTGAGAATACATTTAATAATAAAATAATGATTCATGTGGTCCAGATGTATTTAATAGTATAAAAGAAATGATAATATTCGAATAACTATTTCTTGTTCAAATTTTTTTTTATAATTTTATATATTAGTATATGTTTCTCTATTTAATTATAAAAGAAAACGTTCTAAATTCGATTAAGAAGTTCAAAACATAGTTTAATGGAATTAAAAAAAAAAAAGATAATTAAAATTTATTTATTTATTCAAGTTTGTTTTTAATTTTTTATTTTTAAGATGGTTTTAAGGGAGAAAATTACATTATATATTTCATGTAACAATGTAAACAATTGGAAACTTGGTTTGTTGGTTAAGCCTTTAGACTGCCACCTTTGCATGCCCAGGTTCAAGCCTTCTACAATTATGCATTTTTTTAATTTCAAAATGGGTCATGAAGTGCTACTGCAAGGGGCAACTTGCAGACTTTCCATTGTGATTTTCGATTCGACACTAGCCAACAGACGTTCAATTAATTGGTTCGAAAGTCGGTGACAGTATCTGAAATTTTAATCCTTACTGAAAACTAGCTTCCTTTATCCTGTTTTTTGATATCTTGGATATTTCAAAGAGCGATTAAGATTTTTCTAGAAGATGCTTGAGAAGAAAGACAGAGTAGACCAATAATCATAAAGGTGAAGACTTACAGGCTATCTTCAGCTTTGTTCTAACATCGTTTCTTTCACCCCACTGTAATATACACTCCTCTTTTTCAATGCTCAAGTCTTCAACAATTCTAGTCTCCAGTCTGTTCTTGTCACCAACTTCTTGAATCCTATCAAGAGTTGCATTGCATAATTCTTGCAAGACGTCCATTCTCGTGTGTTGACAACTTGAGCAAGAGATATCAATGAGGGAGAGGATTGAATTGAGAGCCTCCAGCTCATTCCTGTGACTGTAAAATTCTACAGATGGAGATACAGGAACTTCACCAAAGTAAAGTTCTACCTGCAACTCAGCCCCATTTTCATCATTAGTGACTTTATAATGTAGGGACTGTCTGGATATAGCCTAATTTTGCATGCCTGTGTGTTAGAACAGGCCAGAGAGAAATTGAAACTACCAGATTCACAGAGCTAAATTAGCAACTGTGCCAAACAGCTTGGCCCGTATGCTGACCAAAAAGGATGTAGGGCAAATACCAGCATCTTCCTTCAATATTCAATAAGCCTTAATGACCTACTTAGAACATACTCTAGGATCAAGACTATACAGTTTAGAAAGCAGAAATGCAGTTACCTCATCCAAATGAATGATTCTCGCTCTCTTAAGCATTTTTTCCAATGTAGTATTTGTCCAACTAGAACATGAGATGCTATTGAAGTATACACGTTCCTTGGTATCAAAACCCTTAGCTTGTAGTACTTTCTGGCAAAGAAGGCAACATTAGAAGCATGTTCAAAACAATGTTAACACATTAACAAGTCTTAGATCAATAGAAGCAATCATTTTCTGTTCATCAGGCACCAAACAATCCAAAACATCAGCAACATAAGCCACAACATTTATAAAAATATATGGTTAATTTACTCAGACTCCCTATGGTTTGATGTAAATATACGTGACTACCATTGATTTCAAATTTCATCAATTAGCACCCTTATTTCATTTATTTTTAAAGAATAAGTGTTAACTAACAAAGTTTGAAACCAATAGTGGCTTAGTGTATTTGCACTAAACTCAGAGGGTGTAAATGAATTAAACCCTAAAAATATACTACAAAGTGTTTAAAAAGAAAAATATAGATGAATAGAGTGATGTGTTGTCACACTGGTTAGTATACACTTTTTATCCTCTCTCTTAACCTGTTTAACCAATCACTAAGAGTATCTAATGAAGATACATTTTGAATAAAGATGGCAGCATTTCTTAATTACTAAACAGTGTGCCTTTCAAGTTCTGGGCTATATAGTACATAGAAACACAATAGAAGCAGGAAACCGTTATCCATAATATCTACTTCCCTTTGTTTTTTCAGGACCAGCTATATTCTATACTTTCCCTCAGCTACATACTTTATGGTTCTCAAATTTCTTATAAACCGGTTAAAGTTAGGATTTTAATAAAAAGATTTGTAACCCGACAAAATGGATGAAGAAAATAAAAACAGAACCAAAAGATTGTGTCTATTTATAAATCTTACCTTCTTTTTCTCAAAGAGAGGATCATTTTCAGGGAGTTCAAATACTAATGAACAGTCCCCATCAGCCTCTGTCATCTTAATGGATGAATATAACTGCTACAAGCAAAAGGGAAATTATCATTAGGATTAAGGTTATTGTTCATTTGAAAAATAATATGCAGGAAAATATAACCAACCACATCAAAATAAAATAAAAGCAACGAGTTACAATTAAACCGTAGAGGAGTCTCCTCACTCTCCTTGTACTCAAAACACAGAGAATTCTTTATATGACCGTTGGCAAATATCGTATCATATGCAGTGTATTTTACAAATCTCATGAACAGAAGCCATTAGTACTTTCATACCTCTTTCATCAATCCAAATAAGAATTCCAATTGGTGTCATTTAATATCATGTTTTACCATGGACCAGTTGATATTTACAAAAGGTTGAAGGGGAGTGGGGTTTATAGGGAAAAAGGAAGTTGGAAGAGGATATGGGAACTGAGCTCCCAATTATCAGTTCTGAACAATAAACACTGCAGAAATCACTAAAATCAAGAGATATAAACAGATCAAAATGGATTGACCTAAAAAAGTAAAGTGCTTTTACTTTTTTCTTTCATTTTCCTTTTCATCAGAAATGTATAATAAATCATCCAAGTCAAGATGTTTCAGTGCTTAGCTCAACAAAACGAGCCACAAAACTCATAGCAAGAAACACAAAACGGGGCAACTTTAATAATAATATATTTGTATCAAATTCTTAAACTAATACACCAGTCGCAATGCACACCCCCGTTTGGTTAGCAGGAAAATTAACTAAAATTGACGCATGGAGCCTTTTTCTGCTTTTTAAAACCTAAAAAAAAAAAAAAAAAAAAAAACTGCAATGCAACTGAACTAAGTTAGTTACTCATATGAAGCTCAGTCCAGTCCATTCTTTCATTCCTTGGAAAACCAAAGCAACTGAAAAAGGAGTTCCAAAATTTTCTCTTCTTTTCCATCGGTTTCGCAGCAACCAAAGAGAACATAAGAATCCAAAAACAAACAGACTAAATTGACAACAACAGGTAAAAAGGACAGAAACTGAAATAATAAACAGTAACATCGACAACCAAAGCTCTGTTTGGTTGCTGAGAAAATTAGAAAAAAATAAAAATGAATAAAGGAAAAGAGAAAAAGAATGAAAAGAAGTTGAGAGCCTAGGGCTGACCTTGTCATTGTCCATGAGGTCCTCCATTCCACGGCTTCAACAACGCAAGGCAGAGACAGAAGAGAAGAGGAAGGGAGCGTTCGAAAATATTTGTGGGCTTTTACTTGGATTGAGATGGAAGGCCAGGCCAAACCCTAGGCCCAATAACTACTTTTTGGGTCGCGAGTTGTTGGTAGATTCGAGCTTAAAAATGGCTTGTGGGATCATGTGAGAATGACGGGTAAGGACCACTAAATTAGTCAAAGAGTAGTTAGTATTTTTAGAGAGAGTTTGGAAAATATTTCTACCCTTTCTAATATTAAAAAAATAAAAAATTTGAAGTGTAAAAAAATATTAAAAATATTTTTTATAATTACTTCTAAACACACTCTAATTGTCAAACTTCTAGAATCACTAAGTCAAAGTCTGTCGGTACTGTCTTGTTCTACCACTTTGAGTTACTTGAAAGCCCTTCTCAATCAAGCCATGTCCTCGTTTGGAAATTACTCATCCATTGCTTTTTTTCACACATTAGGCTAGATTTCATTTTGCTTAATCAAAAACCGCATATGTCAATGAAGCAAACAAAAGCCTCTCTAGGGCTTGAACCAAAGAGTTGGTTTGTCCTTTTGTTTTCACTAAGCAAGCTCCTGTTTTGTATTATAATTAAATCCAAATATATAAGTAAATTATACTAGACATGTTTATTGTATCCCCCAAAAGGACTAGAAGGAAAATGGACCTTATTGATTAAAGTAAAGGACCAAGGGTTTAGCGCTTTTGTAAAAGAAAATAAGAAAACATAATTCACATATTTTCATAATTACTTTCAAACGAATTCGAAGAATAATAATTTTAAAAGAAAAAAAATTACTACAAATTTATTGTACCCTGAATGGTTTAAGGCTATAAGAATTTCAAGCATTAAATATTGAAATATTAAACTCGATTATTAAGTATATATATATGAACATTTTCTTAATCATATAGATACATTTTTACATCGTAATCACTTTATTTCCACAATTCATAAAATCTATAGGAGGAACTAATCATACAAGCACTCGCCAGTGTTTCTGGCCCACGAGCCCAAGTGGTTAAGTTTGGGCGGGTCCTTCCTAAAGTCCGAGCCCAAAATTACTTTTCCTCATCCTTCCTCGTCTCTCTTCGAACGACTTCTCATCTCTGCAACGCTTTTATCGTTCACTTCAAATATTATCTCAGAAACAAACCTTAGATCCAGATCCAGATCTGAAGAGTTCCGATTCATCGGGAAGGAAAACGATGTCATGTCTAGCGCTTTCTCTCCAACCCGCCAACGGACCTGACATATTGCTCCAGACCCGGGAATGGTTCCCGCCGGCGAGAGCTCTCGTCGCCCTCTCTGCATTCCGTCAAACTCGACAAGCCTTCGCGGCTGGAAAACACCAATCCGCCGAGGACGGCGATTCCTCCCTTGGCGACGATCCCCTCGCAGCCTCCAGCGGCCAATTAATCGTGGGCGTTGAGAGCCGCTATCGCGTTGTGTACCGCCTCGTCAACGGCATCTACGTGCTCGGGATCACCACCGTGGACTACGACCTCGGCGTCAACAACGTGTTCGAGTGCATCGGGATCGTCAACCAGGCCGTCAGCGTGGTCGTCGCAGCGTGCCGCGGCGTCGATGTGACGCCGGATAAGCTGAATCGGAAGTACGCCGAGATCTACATGGCGTTGGATATTGTTTTGAGAGGCGTTAGCAGTATCAGGCTCGCGGCGATGCTGGCGTCGATGCACAGTGATTCGATAGCGAAGATGGTGCATTCGGCGATTGACACCGAGAGCAAGATTCGCGGTGCTGAAAATTGGAGCAATGTGGAGATAAACTCGGTTGAGCATTTGGCGAGTGTGGACGCGTTTTCGAATACTAGATTCGAATTGCCGGCGGATGTGTTGGCCGCTGGCGATGAGGTGGTGGCGAGCATTGTCCCGGTGCAGAGCGTTGCGGAGCAGCAGGATCAGCCGGAGAAGAAGGCGGAGGAGGAGGTGGAGAAAGATCCTTTTGCGGCGAGCGATGCCCTAACCAAGCCTGAATCACTGGTTGGGGATTTCAAGAAAAATAAGGATCAGGCGGCAGTGTCTGATCTCACGGTGGCGTTGGCGGGGCTGGAGGTTACTACATTGCCGCCGGCAGCGGCCACAGACTCCACTCATATCGGCGTGGAAGGTTTTGAGGGTAATTATGGTGGCATAGAGTTCGGTAACGAGGAGGCCTCTTTGGGGGAGACTTTTGAAGGTTTTAATGATGCTTTTGGTGGTGGTTTGGATGCTTCAGAGTTTGTTGGACCGAAGAAAGTTCCCAAGTCCCAAGGGCTTGGTGGGCTTGAACTGTTACAGACAGGGAGTGATGCCACAACTGCTGCCACCACAGCCCCTGCTGCTAGTGGAGCTGCCACTCCTCTTGAGGATCTTTTGGTGAAGAAGAGTGAAATGAAGGGTCCTGAGATGTATATTGGTGAAGTGATCAGCGTGGAGTTTAGGGAATCTTTGCTGGCTAGAGTGGGATTAATGGGTGTGGTGTATTTGAAAACCTTGCCTCCCAAAACTTCTGATAAAGAAACTGAGTTTTCTTTTAGGATTGATGGTACTAGTGGGGTTAAGAGATTTGTTATGCAAAGTTCTCGGGTTAGCAGTCTCGGCAATGGGATGTTTCATGTGAGGACTGCACCTTCGGAGGAGCCTATACCTATTTTGAAGTATAGCTTGCTACCCCGTTTAACTCCATTGCCTTTGAGGGTTCGTCTCATAAAACGTCACAGTGGGACTTTACTTTCAGTCATGATACAGTATGTTTCAAATCCGGATTTGCCAGCACCCTTGACTGATGTAACTTTTGTTTTAAAATTGCCGGTTGACCCATCATTGTTGAAGGTTTCGCCAAAAGCAGTCTTGAACAGGTCTGAGAGAGAATTGAGATGGCATGTACCAGAGATTCCCCAAAAGGGTGCTCCTGGTCGACTGAGGGTAAGGATGCCTGTGGATTCTAATGAGGAAGATGGTGGAGAAGAAATTGAAGTTGTTGGTTATGTGAAATTTTCTGCACAGGGAATGAGGTCATTGTCTGGTGTCTCATTACGGCCTGCTTCTGAGGGTAAGACAGACTTTTATGAGGTTAATCACAGGTATGAGAGTGGTGTTTATATGTGCAATTGACCATGGATGAGATGGTTGTTTACTTACATCTTGTGTACTGTTCATTTTATCTTCCATATTTGTCCATGCAGCTTGTGGTTTTGGTGTGTTTGTAGCATTCTTTAAAATGGAGCTTGTAACTTAGATTCATTGTTCTTAAATGAAAGCCTTGTGTCTATGTCATAGGCCAGTATTCTTTCTTTTTAAGTAGAAAGTAGACAATCCTTATACGTTTGTTTCTCTCTTTTCCTTTCCATTTCCATTGTTGTTTCATAGTCTTAAATTCATTTGAAACTGTAAAATTTCAAACAGCTTATTTGTTGTGGTAAGGATTACCAAATTAGCTGTCTGCCAATTATTTGACAAGAAAGCAAAAGTGTTGTAGATTGGTATTTTCTGGGATATTGGTTTTTCATTAGTGGAAGTCCTGTGCTTGCAGCAACTTTGCACCTCAGTTTTCTTAAGGTTAGTCAGTGAAAAGGTCTGCAAGTGCACTCTAGTTGGTAAGTTCAGTGAAGGTCATACTCTTTAATGAGCATCTTAAAGCTCAGGATTCTTGTTCTCATATTGATAAATTAAGAATAGAGTATTTGGAGGACTTATTATTAAAAAAACTACCGAAGTTGAGAATCTTTCTTCTTCTTTTTTTTTTAGTGCAACCAGTGCACAAGAGTACACAGGAGACAGGACGTACACAATGAGCACCAAAAGGCAAAACAAAAAAGAGGGGAAACAAAAAATACTGCAAAACAAAAAATACTCTCTCCCTCAACAAGAACCAATCCAATCTATAAAATCAACAAAAGGCATAGTACCTCCACCTATATTCACCTTAACCCATAGAGATAGATTGTTAAGGAAACTGCTTTCAATGTCAGTGAAGGCTGAACCAAATAAGTTGAAAAATGAATGAAGCTATTTGTGTGGATATTCTAATCCCAGTTTTGTGAGGCTTCTGTCACTATGATTTTGTGGTTATTTTACATAAAATCAAACAAAAAAAGGAAAGAACCGATAAATGACTTTTCTACAACTGAACTGCAAGCTGCCATCATACAACACAATCACTTAAGTAGAATTTTTTTTTTGGATAGGCTAAAATAGGTGGGAAATTGATATAGGTTAATTAAAATGTCATTAATTTGTGATGCACAAAACTAGTGATAAAAAAAGTCAATGATAGGGGAAAACATAAATTAGAAACAATGTGATGTGAAGTGTGTAAAATGTATACTCTGTTAGATATTTATATGTAAAAATGAACAAAATTAGTTGTTAGTTCTTATTTGATCTTGTAATTTGTTGTGTAGGTTTTTAACTTATATATACACATAGATACACATATATCATTGTAGAATGATGCATACAAATCATCATGCAATTATAGCATACAAATCATCATGGAATTATAACGTACTAATATGCAAAGCTAAATGCTATATTCTATCACTATTAAAAGTTTCACACAAGAATTATTCAATCATTTAGCTTATAATTCAAGATGAGAGAATGATAATAGTTGTGTTTTAAAAGGCTATTCATCTTGATGCTTGCCTCAAGGTGAGGTGCAACAAATTAGCCTTGAGGTTATAGCCTCAGTACAACGTAACCGAGGCTTAGGCATCGCCTTGTGGAGTCTTACAACCTCAAGGTTATTGAGGTTAAGCTTCAAATATTCAAGGGATTTTAATGGGTGTTAGCCTTTTGGACTTTTTGGAATATATTTTATAACAGCCTTAAATCTCAACATTCAATGGGTTTTAAATCTCAATAAGGGTTTAGCTAGCTTCCATTAACACCTTCAAAAGAAAAGAAAGATTAAGACCTTCTAAGAAAAACCGAAAGATTAAGAAGAAGAAACAACAGAGTCTTTGACTGTTGTAGTGACTTAACTCATATATGATTATTAAGTTACTATTGATAAATAAATGAGAAAGACTATTGTTTATGTTTTAAATGGTTAATGGCAGTTTTGAGGTGTCCTGCCCAAATAAGGCAAGGAAAAATTATTGTTTATCATTTTGAATAGTTTCTAGCTCATTTTTCTCTCTCCAGAATTCTAACTGATGACTCTATCAAATAGTTCTTCAACATCGTCATTACAATCACTAGTAGGATCATCTCAGTAATAATTGTTGTATTTAATTTGTCGATCATCCTCCCCATAAATATTTGGTGTCCACCCATTCTTCTTTTTCATCTGTCAACTTGATGCAAGATTTTTAGATTTTCAACACCATTGAAGTTTCTTGAGTTATAGAATAAGATGAAAGAGTCAAAAGATGACTAAGAAGAAGAAAAGAAATACATAACAATCACAACAAGGTTCCTTAGTAAGAAGGTTTCTTAAGCCGTTACACTTAAGAACAGGGCAATCAAACACTCAAAGGAAGCAGAATAAATATTGAAAATTATGATAAAAATTTATTTATATTGACTCTTATGCCTTCTTACCTGATAGGTCAACTTTCATAATTTCCTTTCTTTCCTTACAAGAATAAGAACAAACATAAAAATGGGAATATTATTTAGAGTAAAAGAAATAAAAACTTTTCCTAACATAACAAGTAGACTAAATTAAATAGGAACTTGACAAAATAAAAACTTTTCCTAACATAACAAGAAGACTAAATTAAATGGGAACTTGACAAAAATTAACCTGTTAACTAAAATAGAAACTTAACAAAATACTCATGCTCTTAGCTAACTATTTTCTAAGAGAAACTTTAATAATTATTGTTGCCATAGAGAAACTTAAATTATTTGTGTTCCAAATTGACACTTTGATATTGGAACTAATCTTTCCCCTTCTCGTGTAAGTCTTCAAAGGATATTTTCAACATTTTTCCCCATCACAATTGCAATTTTGTTTTCTTTATTATTATTAATAAGATAATAATTATATATGAGCCTAGCCATTACAAGGTTAAATGGAAGTTGGGTAAGCCCTTAATTTATAAAAGATTTAATTCAAATCTTGGAGCCAAGACCCAACACTTATAAATTCCCAAAGTCCAAACCCATTAAAGTCCATGAATAATGAGGCTTAAGCCTTTTATAAATATATAGCAAAAACCCACATAAGCTTAAAGCCCTTTAAAACCAGTCAAACATTTGAGGCTTAAGCCTTAAATACCCTATATTGATGCTGTATAATCTCAAGGCTAATTCATGACTCCTCAACTTTGATACAAGCCTCAGTATGTAAACCTCAATAGCCTTTCAAAATGTTGGCCTCTACTTCAATGAAAGCTAGCTTCTACTTCTCTTCCTTCATCTTTGTTAGTCCTTCGTGCTTAATGATCATCATATAGTGAGAAAGTTCACCCTTGCCTTTAGATGATAAAGCACCTTTTTTAAGGCATTAGACGAAAGAATAAGAAATGCTACAACCCAAACAGCAATACAGAAAACAACAACAAAAAGCCAACTAACCCCATCTTAAACTATCAACGAAGTCTAGTCATGAGTAGTTTGGTGTCCCCAATGAAGCCCTTAACCACTCCATGAAAAACCTCCTTAAAATTGTCTGATAAAAAAATAAAAATAAAAACCTCAAAATTTTGATACAAAAGCTCTAAGTCCTTGATGATTTGGCTACTGTACTCTTTTCAAATGTACCAAAACAAATGGAGGGATATGCCAAACTTCCCTTTGTTGCTTTTCCCTTTCCATCCCATAAGAAGCTCCTTAAATAACTCTAGAAAAACCCATTGAATTCTAAATCTAGCCAATAAAAATTCTCACAATAGTAACGTGGAAGAATGCTTGGACCGCTGCCCCCTCATGTTTGTTTTAAATTTTGTGGAAGGAGAGAAATAGGAAGGCTTTTGAAGATGTGGAGGAGTCTAATCAAGCTATAAAAAACTTTTTGGTCTGTTTATTGGGTTGGGTCAAGCTGTACATAGATTGGATGTGCTTAATGTAAGGAGAGAGATGTTGTTTTTTGTTGTCTCTTTCCCTTTTTTATTGGCACTCTTTGCATACTTCGTGTGTATGCTTGTGTGCTTTTTTTGGTACTTTTAATATATTCTCTCCATTACTGATAGTAGGGTTTTATCGTTGTGAATGAGAATGTGGTTTACTAATTCATTATTTAGACTTGCAAAGAATATAGCTTTTCATCAATGATGCCCTTGAGGCTTGGCTCAAGTGGTAAAGGGATGAGGAGGGTTTGTGGGAGGTTCTAGGTTCAAGTCCCAATGGAGATAAAAATTTATCTATTAAAAAAAAAAAAAAAGCTTTTCATCAAATGACTTCCTCCTCACCAAGTTGTGTAGGGTTAAAATCTTACCATATACCACTTCCCAAGCAAAGGAGCACACTCAAGGAGCACAAGTGCCCCAAATCTCTCATATGAAGGGTTCTGAGTTCATTTTTTTTCAATAGGTAAATGCACGGAAAAAAGTTTATATATAAAAAGGAGAAAAGGGCATCCAAAGGCAAACCCAAAGCATACAAGAAGTATACAAGAGGTACCTAAAGGCAAGAACAAAAAAGAAAGAGAGGATACAAAAAATCTCACTAGCCTTCATCTAGAACCCAACCAATAAAAAAAGTTGATTAAAGGTAAAGGTCCTTCATCAATAAACAACTTAATCCTAAGACCACCAAAAAATAAAAATAAAAGAATTTTTCATCATTTGAATCAACAATTACTCATTTTAAAAACAATCCTGTTACTTTCCTTCCAAATCGACCAAAAGAGGCATAAGGAAGCTGTCATCCAAACCTTTCTATGCTTCTTGCCCACAAAGGAATCATGCCAATCAAGGAGGGTCTCTCTAACCGAAAAAGGGAGGACCCACATCACATCGAAAAGAGTAAATAATAATTTCCACAAAACCCTAGCATTGGTGCATTGGATTAGAATATGATCAATAGACTCTTCTTCAACACAAAGGAAACATCTGTTGGCTATGGACCACCCCCTCTTTTTTAGTTAATACAAGGTTAAAACCTTACCCCACAAAGCTTCCCAAGCAAAAAAAGGCCACCTTAGTAGGAACACAAGGGGTCCAAATGATGCTATTCGGAAACGATACTGCACTTCTAGGCTCAAGAGCACTATAAAGGGACTTAACAAAAAATTTCTCATCTTTAGTCTCTTTCCATAGCACCCTATCCTCCATATTGATAACTATCCTCTTTCCTTGTAATGTCAAAAGGAACCTCTCCACCACCTCACCTCCCAAACATTGAAAGGCCTAGAGAATCGAGGATTCCAACCCCCCCTCCTCACCCATAGAGTCCCAAAGCTCTGCTACCCACACCTCTTTTGAAGCCACTAAGACATACAAAGAGGGGAAAGAATTGCATAGAACATCGTTTCCATACCACTTGTCCTTCCAAAATCTCATTCTTTTATCAAAGATTGAAAAAGTCTTTTGTATGTAACCTGTGGTCTTGGTATAGGGCATCTGTAGATATAAGCCCCATTTCTCTTGTAAGTTTCATTGTTTAGGCTCTAAGTAAGTGCATGTGATGTTTTTTGCTTCTCTCTCTCCCCCTTTGGTTTAAGCCTTTAGGCTTTTTTTTTTTTTAATATACTTCCTGCATACTCTGAGGACATTGTTTTTGGTGTCTCCTCTTTACTTTTTATACGACTTTTCTTTACCTATCAAAAATAAAAAATAAAAAAATAAAATCTCACTCTTCTACCATCCCCCCACAAAAAACACAGTTTTGTAGTTCAATAAAGACTCTTCCTTCTTGATTTCCTTCCATAACCTCACATAATACTCATTCCTCACTTCTCGGGTACACCACCCCCTTCTTCCTCTGCAAACTTCCTACTAATAATTTGCTTCCAAAGAGTCTCTCTTTCTACTACAAAGCACCAACCCCATTTATATAAAAGGGCCCTATTAAGTGTAGATGGACTTCTAACACCCAAGTCACCCTTCCTTTTATTTGAACAGACAATCGCCCACTTCACAAGATGAGACTTCCTCTTCAAAGCTCCCCCACCCCAAGGAAAGTCCCTTTGTATTTGCTCTAATCTCAATCTAACCTCTTTTGGCATACGCATCAAAGGCATGAAGTAAATGGGTATGCTAGACAAACTACTTCGAATGAGAGTGATTCTTCCTCCTTTAGAAATAAATTGCATTTTCCACATGGCTAAGCTCTTCTGAAACCTCTCTTCCACCCCATCCCAAACTGCCACAGGTTTGTCTAGAACCTTCCCCCCCTCCTTTCCTTTACCCAATAAAAATTCTCTCATGGAAAAAAGGATAAGACTCATCTGGAACCTCCCCCCTTCCTCTTCTTTAGCCGAAGGTTATCCTCCCCTTCTACATTTTAAAGAGTTTTGGAAAAGCCTTTTTCAAAGAGCACTCCCTTATTTACCTGTCCAAGTAGAACTTGGTCCCCAAACCATTTTTTAATAGGATGGAGGTTCTAAGACTGAAATCATCCCACCATATTCTGATGTCTTTCCACAATCCCACCCCCAAAACCATCCTCACCTCTCATATATACCATCCCTCATCTGTTTCTCCAAACTTGCCTTGAATTACCCTCTTTCATATGCTATTCTGCTCATTGCAAATCTCGAAAGCCATTTACCAAGAAAAACACAATTTTAGAATCCACCTTTCTAATTCCTAATTTCTCCTCCCTTGATTTTTATGTGATTTTGTTAGTAATTTTTTTTTATCTCAAGTTTTATCTTATTTTATTGTTTAAGTTGAGGCTTATCCATTGTTCCAGCCCTAGACTTACACTCCAACTTGAGGCTTACACTTCACCTCATTTGGACAGAAGATCTCAAGGCCACCTCTAACCTTTTAAAACATTGGATAATAGAAGTAAATCACTTTGACTAATGATCTAATCTTACCAGTGTTCTATAAAAATAAATGTTGACCATATTTACCAATATAGATACAAGGTAGCATCATGTATCACTGATGGTATGAGACAACTCCTTTAAGATGTTGATATTTAAGATAATTCATCCATAACTTTGCCAACTGTGTGATAATTGAGCTATAAGCTGGATTAGACTCAACCAAACTGATAGATCCAGCAATATTTATTCTTCAAAAAAAAAAAAAAAAAAAAAAAAAGATCCAGCAATGCAACTAGTTCTCAGCCTGCACCTAGATCATTGCTGATTGATGTGGATTGGGAGCTGGTAATCGAGCTAGGTTTCCTCCAATCCTGGATACTGCACATTCTATTCTATTCTTGATGAATGAATCAACATTTTGGGGTTTGACCCCTTTTATTACTCTTATCAACTTTTTTTTTTTTTTTTTTTTTTGTGTTTTTGTGAAAATTGTTGGTTTTTATTTATTGATTTATTTTTTATTTTTTATTTTTTATTTTATTTATGGGTGCTTAGAAGGGTGACTTTGTGGTTCAAATGGTTACATGTGATTGTCCTTTTAAGAGTGCCGTCTAAGAATCTTCTCTCTGCTATTGGATTAGGAACCGGGGCTAACTTTGGATTTTGGTCCCATGATGTTGATTTATGCATATCTAGAAGTGGTCTCACATGATTTGCAGCTATCTAAACTATTAAGATCCCTTTGTGTGCCTGAAACCCATTTTCTTGCCACACCAACTATGAGTTTCTTTGGTGGTTGAAGACTTGGTCCCAGCTCAGTTAAGAAATTTGTTCCCCACTACGGTGAATTTGGATTTTGATTTCTCTACCACAGAAAGATGTGAAATAAGACGATAAATGCGTGACAAAATTTGACAAAAATGTGGGTGGAGTGGCTTTTGAGCTTTTTAGCCTTCTGCCTGACATCTATTGTTTGGATTTTTGTGAAGCAAACATGCAACCGTGATGCCAATTATTTAGCTCTCATGAAGAAAGCTGTGGCTCTAGTGAAAAAGAGTAATTAAAACTGTAGCTTGCAATAGTGATGAGAGCTTAAGTTTCTGGTAGTTGGTGGATGGTATGGGTATTTGAGTGCTTAGAGATATCATTACTTAAAAATTATGTTGAATGAGGAGACAGGTATACACATTTTATTTTGAGATGTTAAAATTCGAACTTGTTAGTTTTCTTGCATTTAACCTCCAAGTTTATTCTAACTAATAATCTGTTATGATTGACACACAAGCAGGGGCAATGCATATTTAAACTGTAACTATATGCTTTTGCACTTTTTGACAAATACACAACAGTGTGGGTGCTCATTGTCTAAATGGTGACTAGGTCATTGGTATTGAAGTTTCGGAACATGAATTAGGTGGGTTAATGTGGTTGGTAATTTTACAAATTTCTGGATTGCTGCAAATTGAATTTTTTGGCGATTTTTGCTACTATTGGTTCTATTAAAGCTGAGTGTATTGAGGTAATAGATTATTTTACATGTTCACTTCTGTTATTTTTCAATAGATTGCCCTTGTTGTTACTGGCTTTGATTCTCATGTCAATCAAAGCACTCTGGTTGTGAATTATCTTTGGTATTAAGATGTCACTTATTTGAATCCATGTGATTATTCCTTACACCTTGCATTTACTGGAAATGGACAATTGACACTCAAACATTGTACAATATGTGTGGCTAATTGTCTTTGAGGTTCAGCAAACTATAGGTGATATAGTTTCTTTATCCCACTTCTAGATTAAAGGTCATTCAGCTTGTAATCTGAAAAAAGGGTGGACTTCAATTAGGTTAGCCTGTTAAGAGGCTGAAAAATGGTGGACATTAGACTGAGAGCCTTAGTCTATGTTTGGTTCCCTGAAAATTCAAGGAAAATGCAAGGGTAAGAAAATAGTGAGGAAAAGTAAAAGTAAAGGAAAATAAAAAATAGATTTAAAGTCAATAAATTATTTTTATATATTACTTTAAATTTATTTTACTTATTTAACTCTTTGATATAAAGATTAAATCATTCGAAAATACATAAGTTTTTAATCAGTTTTAATTATATTTGATTTTTTATGGTATTTTCCATAGGACAACCAAACATGATATTCATGAGAAAATTATTTTTTTTCTTTCCTTTGTATTTTCTGGAAACCAAATATAACCTTAAAAAGTTTGTCATATTGGTATATGATAACCATGTGAGAATAATGAGACTTTTCAAACAGCATGATTTGGATGCAGCATTGGACTACTGCTGTGTATGCTTTAGTTATCGCTTGATTGTACCATCAATGTTCCTAAGAATGACTGAGGAATTCTTGTAGTTAGGTGTGGATCTTTCTTTACCGAATTTATGAAATGTACCCTCTTAACTTTTGCTTATTCTGAAGTCATTTCTCTTCCTGGAATTTCTCAAAGTGATTGGGTGAGTATATGGATTTCTTTTAATTGGAAACAGGATGCTAGCCTGTGCCTATCAGGGTAAAAAAGAGGGAAAGGAAGAGGATGGTAGTCTGGGATGGTGGGGGATTGATGTGGGGTCAGACTTGAGGTAGAGAATGGAAATCTGTATAAAGTTTCATATTGACCTCTTGATGAACAATTTGTTGAACAGTTCCCAACGGTTATGATTATATTTGTTGCTTGAAAATTATTTAGCTATATTCATGCAAAACCTAGGTCTGTGTAATCAAGGTGTCTCCCAGCTGCAGTTCAAGCATTGGATGAGGGCTCATTGCTTCTTCTTGCCTCTCTGTTTTTCAATCTTACCAAGTAATTATAAACCACTGCTTCTCTCCCACACATTTTGTGTGTTTAAACTTCTTCTAGAATGACAGATTTGGTCGGGAGGAGAATAATACTCTACGGTTCTTGCATGTGAAACATCCTACCGGAGTTTGACATTCAGCATTTGCAATTCTGTATGCTTAGTCTTCTGAGTTAATTCTGCAGTTTTAGAAATTCCCCCGCGGTCCAAATACTCTTGGAAATGAAAATAAAATCACTAGATCAGGATGCAAACCACCATTCACACCTTCAGCTTCAGATTTTTCTGAGGCCATTTGTGTCAACCGCCAAGTACAGAACTAATTCAGATTAATCTTGACAGTTCTTTTCTTTTGCTAATAATGCTGAAGCATATACAGAAGATTGGTTCCACCAGATAGTTCCCGTCAGCACACCGTCCGTCCGTTTACATCAGGTGCGTCCCAATTTTTATTAGGTCCCTTTTGTGGATTTACCTTTTGCCTAATAAAAGATTGGTATTTAGGTTTAAATTTGTATGACTATGCTTTCTAACAGTATGACGCCTTTTTTTTTTTTTTTTTTTTTCTCTATCATAAAAAGGTGGAGAAGAGAAAATTTGAAGGTAAATTGACAATAAGCATAAACCATTTGTGTAAAAGGTTAAAAAAACTTTCAAATGAATGCAGAGCCTCTATGTATAATTCTTGTAAAATATCTTATACAAATGAACAATTGTTAGAAGTTGTAAAATATTTTACCGAACGTGTAAGTTGGATTAAAATTTCGGTGAAATTTCAGCATCCGATGATCAGCAAAATGAACAGAAAAATCGGTGAAATGTTGTCAATATTTCCTTTTCAAAGAAGATATGATATCTTTTCACGAGTTTTGACTTTTTAATGTTGGTTTTGGGAAAATATTAAGCAAAGATTATTAAAAAATGTTAAAATGTGGAGGAAAATTAAATATAATTAGAATTAATTAAGGATTTATATATTTTAGATTTAAAAAATAATAATATATAAAATAATTTATTATTTTTTCTGTTGCTTATTTCATAAAAGAAAAATAGTGAAGGATGCCCCATATAAAATTCTTAAAAGTATTTTTCATATTTGTTGTTCAACATAAAGTTAAAAAAAAAAAATTACTTTTGTTTTCATAATTAACTATCAAAAATTTATTTTCTGTCATAAAGTTGTTAAACGTGTTTTTGAGTTAGAAAATCATTTATTTATTTATTTATTTTTTAATACCAAAAAAAAAATATTTTCAAGAAACAGGGCCTATCAGTTCTTTTACTTCTCCTAGGCCCCATCACATTTCATATCATTATCATTATTAGTGTTTCCTTAGTAGCATTGGCCTTCACTAATCAAAGTCCCATTTTGTTTGTATATGATTTAGACTCTTTCTGTTGGGTCGCGTTATTACTAATTTACATGATTAGATAAAAATCAAAATTTAAAATTAAATTATTTTATTTTCAGGGCATAATTTAGAATTAGGCATCCATAACTTTTAGTTAATTATTTAGAAATGTTTGTAATTTTTTTCAATATTCTTTTCTAAAAATTGTTTAAAAGTTGGATTAGGCCTTAGGGTTGCATCCTCAAAGTTCATGAACAATGTGGATCATCTTTTGATGTGCTCAAGAAACCATAAGCAAGGCACAAAAGAATATGGTGAGTCGAACAAAGCATTCCACCTACAAACAATAGTAATAATAAAATACAAACATTTCCATGATACACATGTTAACCTCAAAAACCATCCAAACACATCACAAACCATTGTTTTCTTCGACTATCCTTCCAAGAAAATGGTGAGGAAAGAGGAAAGAGGAAAAAATATTTACAAAAGTGATGTTCCGACATTTTGATATGACAAAAAAGTAAGAAAAAAAAGAAGGAAAATGTTTGGAAAAGTCTAGAGAAATGTTTTCTTTATATATTTATTTCTTTATTTCAATTTTTTAATTGATAATCAAATAAGGAAAGAAATTATAATTTATTTTTTTTTCTTTAATTTCTTTTCTTTTCTTTTTTTGGCCACAAAATGAGGAAAATAAAATTTAAAAATAAAATAGGGAGAATTGAGTTTTACACCCACTTGGGCTTGAAAATTGGCCCAAGGTCCTCATATCCCTTGTATTTAAGTCCAAAACTTAATAGATGAGTGAAAATTGAGTTGAAGGAGTGGTTCAAAATAGATTGAAATCTTTTATAAATGGTAATTTTATACACTGCTTGTACACTTAATACATTTCCCTTAATACATTTCCCTTGTACAGTTAGTAAATACTTTTATACAGTGACACAAATTTCATATCCTCGTAGTGCATGTATGCCTATATGTGTATTGAACATGATTCTAGTAGTTTGATTAAAAAAAAAATGAGGGAAAACTTAAATCCATTTTTTTTATGAACACATTACATTTTTGTGAAAAAAATATATAATTGACCAATTCCTTTATTTAATTGTGAACATATTATATTTCAAAAATAAAAATAATAATTAATAAATGAAATTTAATTCTTTTTATTATCTTCATATAAAAAAATATAGTATTAAACAAGGTCTTCAATTTTCATTTTTAAAATTAGTTTTCATTTTTTTTAATTAAATGTATTTTCAAAAAGAGACTATATAAAAAATAAAATTATTTTTAAAAATAAAAAAATAAAAACTAGAAAAAACATTTTAAAACCAAACTCAAACATAATCTATATAATTTTTAACTACTTGTTTTCATTTAAAATGAGTAAATATATCATTTAACCATTTTATATGAGAAAAATTCAATTTTTACTGTACTATGTATTGATATAATCCATTTCTAAATACGAAAACATTTTAGTTGGATATTTAAAATAAAAACTCCTCATCTATCCTCTTTCTCTCTTTTTCTTCTTTCTTATTTCAATAAATTTTCAATTAATTCAAATCATTAAAAAAATTCCTTAGTAAACAAATTTGGAACATTCATATAACTTATTACCAAAAGTCTATATTCAAAAAAATATTAAAATATGGAAGGAAAAAGATTAAAAAAAAACTTTAAACTTTTTATTTTATAATAGTGAAAAAAGTAAACTTTAAAATACTTTTTAGTATAAAAGAAAAAAAAATAGTAAATATATTTATTTTAAATAGTGTTTTAATAATTAAATTATTTACTTCTAAAATGTAAAAAATAATTTTTATTCATTTAAATTAATATTTTTTTCGAAAGTATTTTCCTAAATAATTTTTGAATCATTAATATAATTTTTTTATTTATAATTTAAAAATAGAAAATAATGCTGATTTTTCAATTATTTTTAAAAGAATTTAAAAAATAATGAAAAATTAAAAATTATTAAATAAAAGAGAATTTTATGGAAGGAACATATAAAGAGTGGTGGTATAAAGACAAAAATGACCGATGTAAGTCAAAAAAGTATTTTTGTCTATTCCAATCTTATATTCTTGTAATCAATTATGGGTGTTTGAAGGACCTTTTATTAATTATCAAGCCCAATTAGGTATAAAACATAATTCTCCCTAAAAAATAAGTGAAAAAAAATAAAAAATATTTAAAATTAATAAATTATTTTTACATATTTCTTCAAAGTTATTTTAATTGTTTTTTCTCTTCTTTAAAATTTCAAAATACATTAGATTTTAATTATATTTATTATTATTATTATTTATTTGTTATATGAATCCAAACATGAAAAATCGTTTTCGGCCTTTTTCTTTTCTTAGTACTTTTAGGAACCCATTTGAAAACCAAACATGGCCTTACTTTATATCACTATTCCCCTTTATCAATGAGAGGGGCTCTTCTCCATAAAGGAGGTTGGAAAACCTAATTTGAGATGGTTTGTGTATGTTGAGTGGGGCAAGGTAAGAAAGTGTTTTTAGGTGTGGCAAAGGTTTTCAATGCCTTGACTACACAATTCTCCACACTTTGTTTCAACTTAAAGTCATCTATATTTGGTCAATGTAATGATACCATATCTTCATTATTATTATTATTATTATTATTATTTTCAATACAATAAATTTTAATTTTAATTGTTAAATTCATAATAATTATATTAAAAAAAATTCAAATCGAATTATTTTCCAAATATCATCTTAGTTACTTTTAAAAACAATCATATTATAATATAAAGTATTCTTCCCTTTTATTATATCATCAGACTAATATATCATTAATAAAATAAATGATAATTTGAAAATAGATGATTACTTCATTTTTTATAGGACAATGATCTAAAGATTTCACCAAAGTCATTATTATCTCCTCATTTTATGGATTTGTTAATATAAACGTTATTAATGTAAAATAATTTATTTGAAATAACAAAATATTAAATTATTAAATATGGAGAATCAAAATAAAAAAGAATTTTTTATTTTTTATTCATATCTATTATAATAATGTTTGATATTAGAGTTTGTTTGATAATGTGATTTAAAATAGTTTTTTATTTTTAAAAATATAAAATTGTTTTTATAAATTTGTAATATTATTTTATTATTATTTTTTGGAAATAATTTTTTGAGAACAGGGAAGAATTGTTTTGTTGTTGGAAATGAAACTTCTAAAAAAATGGAAAAAAATTCAAAAGAAATGGAATAAACAAGGGGTGGAGATAACAAAGCAATAATGTATTGTCTCTAATATGAAAAAAGGACAAAAAGAAAGTATATTCATAAGCATCATCCAACTTCTTCTATATAATAAATATTCAAAACTAGGCATTGCTACTATAAAAATAATTAATAAATATGTGCTATTATGTCTGTGTCGGGACTCTCGTGATTTTCATTAACTTTCCCAGCCACCAAACAGACAAAAAGAACTTGCTGAAGAGAGGACACCATCATCATCCATGTTTCGCCACTACACTCTATCTTTTCTTCTACGTAAAGCCTCAATCATAGAAACCTGACATCAAAGCCACTCCAATAAAAAGAAAATATTTTGATTTAATGACCGATTTGCCCCTGGGCCGCCATGGGTGAGGGGTTGAGGCAGGTGAGGGGTGAAACGGTAAATTAGGTAGAGGCACGTGACGTGGATCTTCACGCACGAGGAATACAGTGAAACGACGCCGTTACAGCGACGCTGGCGTCCTTGCAGCTCAGTGCTCTGAGGATTCCCCAAGAGCACTTGCCGGAGCTCCGTTTAACCGGAACTTTTACTGAGGCGTCCAGTGAAGGGAACAATGTCGATGGACTTCGGCGAACTTGACGGCTCTTGATGTCTCTTAGCTCCATCTCCGGTGGAAACTTCACTAGCCCAAACATCAGTAGATACCACCGAGATTTCGGCACCTTCCGGACCGAAATATCGGACCTCCCCGAGCTCTTATCGGACGAATTCCGATCCATTTCGGGGCCCGGCGAGGTCTGCGAGCTCGACGATCGGTACAGTTTGCGGTAATCCAGAGACCGGCTGTTCCTCACGAGGCGGCTCTTGGCGCTGTTGCTCCGAGACGTCTGCAACTCCGAAAGCGACTCCGATCGCCGGCGAAGAGTGCTCGCCTTCTGAACACTGCCTTGCTTATTATCCTGAATTTCTCGAGTTTGAGCGTCTTTGAAAGGCACGAGCTTGCCGCAGAAGATGATCTCGTCGGCCGGACTCATCTCATAGCTCAAATTACTGAAGAACTCGAACAGCTCCGGCGGCTCGGACGTCGAGCGGCGGCCACATGGAGAGAAATCCTTGCCGCTGGTCTCACTGGCGGAAATCGGAAGATCGCAAAGCGATAACGCCTCCTCCGCCTCTTCTTCTGAGTTTTGAACATTGGCAACAACATCGTTTGTCTCCATTGAGTTCTGTGAAGATTTTCTAAGGAATTTGGAGTTGATTTTGGAATATATATATATATAAAGCAGCGGAAATATCTGTGGTGTTTGAATTTATTAGGTTGTCGCTGGCTTCTAGAAGAAGACAAGAGGCCAGGCTTCTAGAAATAGAAGCACAAAGCGAATGGACGAAGGACTAGGCCAAATGGAAGATGTGAGCTCCTAAAATTTATGAATTTTACGTGGGCCCGGTTGTCCGATGTTTAACGGGTCAGATTAATTAGTTTATATCACGTTTATATTTAAAATTTCGATCATTTGTGTTATTTAAAAATTACGGGTAATAACAATTTTTAAAAACAGTTTTTAAAAATAGTTTGAGAACAAAAACCTATTTAAAAATATGAGAAATAAATTTTATATATAATATTTTATTTTTAATTATTTTATATGCTTGTATAAATAAATAAAATATTTAAAAATATCTTATTTTTAATTTTTAAGAATTGAACAGAAAAATAAATTTTGATTATGAAATATGATTTTTTTTTTATTTGAAAAACAAAAAATTGTTTTGATAATAATTGTTAAACCGATACTATATTTTTATGTATTTATTTAATTAAAATATAAAATTTGTATATTAAGAACATGATTACGAGCTTAAAAATTCATCTTCACCTAGAATCTTAGGTGACATGAAAGGTTTTGTATAAATAGGTTTAACATCATTTATTAATGTAGATGAATGATAAGTGTAATAATAAATGGAAAAATGTATTATCAAAATTGTAACTCAATTTTTTTTTTTTGAGTGGGAAAATATTATTGCATTTATTACTTCTTATGACTTGTTATTTAACATAATAATGAGATATTGACGTGTTATGGAATTAGTATGATTTATTGTGTCTGACTTGTGTGACTATTTGATTATTTTGTAAGTTAAAAACTGATAATGAAATGGTCCTTTTTTTGTGATGATGAAAATTACCACCTAAAAAAATAAGAGAAAAAAAAAAAAGAAATAAAGAAAAGTATAGACCTAGCTTCTTTGTTTTGAAAATTTTTTATGGGCTTGGGTTGCTTTTGTGGGTTGGTGATGACTAAGAGTGGGCCATTTCCATCTCTTATCTCTTATGGCTAAAAACAACCAATAGAGACTTGACAAAATCCAATCTCACCCATCATATATTTTCTTATTTAATGGAATTTATGATGGGTAACTTTGAATTTTTCATATGAGAATCTAGAACATCTGAACTCGACTTTTTCTTGAGAGAGAGAGAGGAGGGGGGGTCTCCTCAAGTCTCCATGGGAGTGGTTGGGTGTTAAAGGGTTAATTGATTCAATGACTCAATTTGACCATTTAAGAGTCTTTACCTTTACCTATCTTATCTGCAGGACTAGTTTCTATTCATCTATATATTATCATTAATGCCTTATTACTTAAGATATTTGTTAGGATAATACTAAGCTAATTACAAATTTACAACCACTTATTTCTAAGATACATTGAGAAGACATATTCGGATTAGAATGTATTTTTCATCCCACCTTTAGGTACATTTGACCTTTAAGCCCAACTCCAATCCAAGTGCTTCAACTAGTCAAAAGTGAACTTAATTAGAATTTAGATGTAAGAAGAAAATTGGAGAGATGGTAGAAAAGTAAGGTAATGTGTTAATACATGCTAGTAATGTGAAAGGGACATGCTTTCAAAACCTTTAGAAAATTTCAATCCATCTAGACTTGGAAAATGTCATATGAATAATACAATAAAAGCAATAGTTAACTCTTGTTCGATATAATTTTTTGTTTTTGGTTTAATTTAAAGTTGAATTTATAATTTTAAAAGAGTAATACGAATGTTGTAAAAGTTTATTAGCCGTTTATGAAAAATAACTTTTTCTTAATTTCTATTTTAGAAGTTCTTTTACTAAAATTCTCTTAATGGGTAGAGAGTTCTTATTAGTTTTTTTAGTACTTTTCATAATTCAAATAAAACCTAAAGAATCTAAGTTATTCATCTAAAATAAAAATGATGAATTGAGCATTGACTAAGTAATACTCATCCATCTAGAATAAAAATGATGAACTGAGCATTGAACAAAGTAATTTACCGTTGTATGTTATCTTAATTATTTATTTTATCTTAAATCTGAAAAGACCTTAATTTAACTTAAGTTTATAATTTAATCTTATTAAGTGTTTAGTTATTTATTTTATTAAAGTCTCAGTGTTATTATATATTGAATAAACAATCTTATCCTTACAAAAAAAAATTATTATTTCTTCTTATATTATATAATTAACATAAGATATTTAAAAATAGTAATTCAATATATTTCTAGATATTTCAAATTACTAAAATTTATTATGTTACTATTTTTTATAATTAAAATAAGATATTTGAAAACTAATAATTTGAAAAAATAAGAGTATTTAATATATTTCCAAATTTCCAAAAATACCAATACGGATTATGCTAACAAAAAAGTTTATAAAGATAAATTATGTAATTTGTTTGGAAATTGATAATTGGGAGTAATTAATAAAGTTTCCTTTACAATAATATGGCTTTGTTAACCTAATCCTTACCTTCAAAATAGACATTGTTGCCAAAAGTAAATTTTGAAACACTTAAGGGATTTTTTTTGTAATTTCATGGAACATATAAAACACATACCATTTCCATACGTATTCGATAAAATCCATAGATTTCGATCTTGTTCATTTTGATATCAACCTTTGTAGTGACATGATTTGAAGCTTCTAAAATTTGGATACCAATAGTCATCACAAACAGTTTCAAGTGTTGCTAGCATTGTTGTCATGCCATGGTCCCTAGAGATTATGAATTCCAAATTTAAGATGGACTTGGAAACGACTGGTCAAAGTTATGAAAACATCAGCATACTACTTGTTCAAACTTGCATAAAGTTGAAATTGTGGCTAGTTATTGGAGTTCTAGAAACCTCTTCCACCAAAACATAAACCATCATTTCGACTTCCACCTCAACCTCCAAAACCAAAACCTCTTCTATTACTATTAGGAAAGTCTTGTCCTTCACAAAAGTTGTTATTGTTATAGTAGCCTTAACTACCAAAGTTTTACCCATGGATTGGATGTTAATTATGACCACCACTATAAAGCAACGAATTTCTTTTTCCCTTGTTATGAGTTTTATCCTCAAGCAGCAGGCTAGTAGCAATGTTTTCTATACTCAATTATGATGAATTAAGACACTTGATTTTCTTCTCGACTCGAACTTCTTAGGTTAACAGGGGAGATTTAATCCCATCCATTGTATAATTATTTGTTCATGAAGTCACAAAAATGAAAAATATCTTATATTTTAGTAGCAAACGTTCGAGAATGATATTAATTTGATTTTTGGGAGGAAGAATACGACCAACTAATTCCAACTAATGTGAGTAAATCGACAAGAATATTTCTAATCCTAGGCAAGTACTCATCAATTAATAACAAACTTTTCTTGATGTTTTGTAATTGCATTTTGAACTGAAAGATATTAGCTCAATTTTATGCTACGAAGTAGACCTATAATGTCTTCCACATCTGCATAAGGGTCTATCAATTCGCCATTCATGTAAGAACTTTTTGAACATAGAAGAGAGTAACCATCACATGAGCAATTGATTTTGTTGCTTCATCTAAGAACTATAGACCAATCTTTCATGCTCGTCATCTTCGGGCTCTAAGAATGAGAGCAAACCAACATTTATAAAGCTCTACAATTTGTGGCCTCAAATTTTCATGAGGGTTTGCATTTTGCACAAAAGAAAATTGTTCCTATGAAGTTTGATTAAAAAGGAGTATTGAACAATACACCAAAAAATCTTGATGAAGATGAAGAAGCTTCAATGAAAGATACTAAAGAATTTTTTATAGCTAGAACAATAGGATTTGATACCATCTTATAAAAAAACTAAAAGAAACAAATTTGATTTCTGAATGTTGATTTTTCTTACAATGAGTAATAACCCTACTCTAAGACTAGTAACCCTTTAGTTACCATAAAACCTCTAAATTGTTTTTCAAAAATTTCAAAATAAGTTTTTGACCTTATAAAATATTTCTTAAAGCCTATAAGTCACATATGGATCTTAAGATATTGAGAATGGCTCTTGATGAAATTTTTATTACATAGAACCTTCATTGAGTTGCCCAAATGATGGATAGGGTGTTGGATCATTTAGGCATGTTGTTACATGGACTTTAATAAAACATACTAAAATCAAAGGCTTTTCATATGATATGGAATTTTCTGGCACATTTTTTGGTATCCAAAATCTAATATCATTTTCCAGTATAGTAATGACCAAATTGGTTTAATCAAAAGTATGCATGAATATACTTGTTTCTTTTTACTAATTGATAGCCGTATAACATAACATAAATGTTAATAGACTTTCTACTTATACCTTTCATTTATTTTATCCTTTTTTTTTCATACATTATTTATTAAAATTACTTTTCCTAGGTCATTCTATAGAAAAACAGTCCCTAAAGTTTCGCCGAAGTTGATAATCAATTCTTACATACTTGCAATGACAATAAATTTTTTATATCCATAAAATGTTTAACAAACTTTTAGATGGTAAGGTGTTGGATTCGTTAGACATATCATTACTCACGATTTACTCAAATATAGAAGTATATGTTCTCACGCTTCTAAGTGTAACATGTTCTAAACTCGAAAGTCTAACATTTTTCATTTTTAGTATCAATATTAAATTATTAATCACAAGAATTATTGGGTATGCTTGTTCGCTTAAATTAATTCATCTGTGTATTTCTTGGGTAATGCGTAAGAAAGCATTAAATATAATGCTTTATTAAAGTTTCATGCAATCAAAAGAAAAATAGAGTAAATTTTTATTTATGGAATTAACCCTATTTGAGGTATATCTTACCAAAATAAAACCAATATTTATAGTCTTGGAGGACGAACCCCCTTAGTCTTTCCACCTCCATTTCTATTTGTGCTATCAAAAGCATAAGGTCTCTATAAACCCAAAATCCCAATAAATGATTGTAATACCTTATATGGAAATTAACCTCCTAAAGTTTAGTTTGGTGGTAGAAGTTTTAATAGGTTTGAAATGTTGGAATAGAAATTCATTTTGTTTTAAATTTATTACAATGTTTAAACGACTTAGTGGAAATGAAAATGAGAATAAAAAATTTACTCATGCAAAGCAAAACTCGCTCACTTCAAGATTTGGATTCCTTTATCTTATAAGTGTGATTCACTATTCTTATTTTTATTATGTTTCCGATATAATAAACACACCCTGGATACATACAATTGGCTCATTGCTAAAAGTTTTAATATGAAAATTTTTCGTTGACTAAAACTTAATAATTTAATGAGTAAGATTCAAGGTTACAAAAAATAATTTATAAATATTTTAGACTAGCTTTTGGGAGTACTTTTTGGTAAGATACTATGAACATGTTTAGTAACGGTTTTCGAAAATAATTTTGAAAAATAGTTTTTTAGAACAGTTTTTGAAAACTGTTATTTGAATTTTGTAGAACAACAAAAGTTTATTTGAAAATTTAAAATGATTTTAATATTTTTAAATATACTTTAAAAATAATTTTTATATCTAGCGTTTTATTTTAAATTATTCCATATATTTGTATAATTATTTCCTAAAACAATCTTTAGAAAACAAGTGAAAATAATAAAAAACAACCAAAAGATATTATTTAAAAACATCATATTTAAAACAGAAAATAATTTGTTATTGTCAAACATATTTTCTATATTTTTTGTTTTTGTTTTGGAGAATAGAAAACTGTTCTTAAAAATCGTTCTCAAACAGACCCTATATATTATTAAATTTTTAACTTAAAAGATCAAATTATTAGGAATTGACTTATAATGTATATCATACCAATACCTTAATTTCCTTATAGTCAAGTTTATACCGATATGTGGAGACATGAACAACAAATAACAAATCACATAAACATAAATCATAAATGGGAAACCCATCAGATGAAGATATCATATTCCAAACTTCCAATTTGACCAACAAACTTAAATTATTATGTAATAAATCAAGTGTGCATTCAACTTTTTGTTTACAAAGGAAATTACAAGATTTCTATCAAAGTTTTGTAACCCAGTTTGCTTTATCAGCCTTCTCATTGAGCTTATTCTTTTCATCTTTTCATTCCTTTTTATAATTGCATTTGAGTAGTGATCTAGTCATCATCTTCTTAATTGTAAAACAAAGAAATCATTACTACAAAACACTCACTAATTAAATTGAATTAATACTTAAGAAAAAGAAAAAAGACTTTTTAAAAAGGTTATTTGTACCAAAATTTTGATGCACTTGGAGATTAAAAACTTTGGACTTAATTAAAGGAAAGCTTGAGAATAAGAAATAGCATTCATTTCATGTATGGCATATGTGGTCAACTTTAAACTCCTTGGCCCTTTTGGTATGTACGTCTCATTGTAGAGAATGTCTAGATGGATTCACATTTCTTCCCAACCATAGGTGTCTTAACTAATGACATACCCTAATCAAACAATTCAGATAAAAATTGAAACAATTAAGCTAGTTCCTCTTGATTCTTCTATTTATGAAGCTGGCTTTTGAGTTGATATTCCAAAGAAAATTTCCCCTTGTCAAACACAGACTTAGTAAAATTAAGAGAAAATTTGAATCATCCATATAGCAGAGAGAGAGAGAAGAGGAGGAGGAGGCAGCAAGACCTTTGTTTGGTTCCTGAGAAAAGAGAATATATGCATCTTTTTCTTTTCTCTCTTCAATAACTATTATTTTCCTGAACAGAAAATTAAGGGAAAAAGAAAAGTTATTCAAGTAGCCCAAAGAAGTAAAAAAGAAATTAATACTTACACCAAACTCCAAAATGAGGTCAGACTGCAGCTTATTTCTCTATACTGTGTTACAACAAACAACAGTACTAAAACCAAACAAAAAAACCAGCAGGAACCACTCAAGTCTTCTTGTCCGCAACCCAACATCAAACTGCACCATAAGAACTCAGAGAGAGCTTGCAGAGGCTGATCACAGTATACTTTCACAGTGGGGCTCGCCTCGGTATGCCCTTTCGGGGTCGGCGCCGCCCTTTGGTCACCGGACTGGTGACAGCAGGCTCCTCAGCATATACTTCAACTCCACCGGAGGTGGACTCTTCGACTTGATCAGCCTCCTCTATTTCAGTGAGGCATCGAGTCTTCTCCTTCTTCTCTTTGTTGGGCGGCTCCTTTGTGTCCTTCCTCGGCCTTCCTCTCTTTCGGAGCTCGGATTTCACGTTGGTGCTGTCCTCCACACTGGTCACACTGTCTTCCTTTTGAGCTTCCATATCTGCAACTCAAAGCATAGAAACCAGACCCCTCTAAAGATTTTGCTTAAATGGATGAAATATTAATGTGGTTTTAGTCTTAAAACAGAAGCTAAGCTCTAAATGAAGAGCTATTTTGGAAAGCCAAGAATGGTAAAAGTTGTCTTTTGCAGTTGGGGGAATTTATGGATGTGGCTCCAAGCTAGTGTTATGCCTATTCATTAGTATATCATTTTGGTTGGGGATGATGAAAAATATCATAATGCACTATGGTGAATTGAGGGATCAAGCAACCTTGTCCGATATTATTATTATCATCATCATCTATATATTAGGTACTAATAACTCGAGATTAATAGGATTATGAGCTCTAATACCATGTTAGTTTAGAAGGGTTCGTACTGTCCGAAAACTCAAAATTATTATCATTATTAGACTTTTGAACATTAAAATTTTAATACCATGTTATTTTTGAAATGGTCAAGGTGAACTTGAGTTGAGCCTTCATTGTTTATTCACTTCCATAAGGTCCTAATAGGGCTTTGGTTTTGTTTGAGTCTTAAGGCTAAACTCAAGCTCAAAAAATTTTAGAAGCATTCTTAAATTAAATTTAGAATTTAATAAGAAAATTTTAGTCATTCTATCATCTTATTTGGATATGGGTGGTAATTAAATAAAAGAATTATGGAATAGTAGATACATAATCCATATGCCACGTTAATGTGACTGAATTTACATCTAATTACCTTATATCTAACCTTGAATAATTTAGGTAAGGTGTAAAAATACAATAGGGTAGTGTTTTCTTGTTAATTTCCTTATGTTTAAGGGATGACTCTTCATTAAAGGATTTAGATATGATATAAAGTTGGAGGGATTAGATTTGCTACATCTTAAAGAGCAAAATAGAGGACAAGAGAATGTGTTTTTACCTTTTTTCCCTTTTCTTTATTAATTAGAAAATAATAAACTATTATAGAAAACCTTATATTCTCCACCCTTATCATAAACCTAATACTCAAATTATAATAATACCGTCATAAATAATCTTTAATATTTTAAAACGTGTACACTTCTATTTTATTTGATAATTGATACAAAAATGGTTCAAAGAGAAAAGGATATTGAAGATGAGAAAGACAAGGTAAGGTAATAGTTAGGCAAATTTGTAGGTGGAGTGTTATGAAAAGTATTATTTTATTTCTAAAATGTAAATCCTTAATCGAAACCCTAATCACAAAATCAAAATTGGTTTACGAATGAATCGAGTTGTTATATATGCAAATTGATTAGTTAGAGGGGAAGAAGTTTAATTTGATTTTGAGAAAGGAGAGAAATCAATGGAGAACTTGTCTAAGGCTTTGTGAATGCAAGAGCAAACTCCACGAAGGTTGCAACAACAACATACATCTTCTCTTCTTTCTTCTTGAAAAAGATACTCACCCCTCAGGTTCTTTCTATTTTTTTTTCTAAAAACCAAAGAGTGGAAAAGTGAGATCTTTCTTCACAACATTTTCTCCAAACCTACCACATCCATTTAAACCTACCCAAACAGCCCTAATAGAGAAAATAAATTCACCATTCACTAGAAAATATATTACAAGCCTTCATATATAAATATATATATATATATATATATATATATATATAGAGGTTTTGGTTTAGATTTTAACATGAAAGATGAATTTCAAACTCTTTTTGCAACACAAATCATAATTCCAGCAATATTCCAAGGAATGCAACTAAAATGCCCATATATCAAATCCCTAGCCGGGCTGTGAATTCTTGAGGATGGCAATGAATGACCATTAATGGAAGATGATGAGAATGAGGACGAGGATGAGCAACGAGGTGATGAATCTATGAACTCAATATCAGAGTTACACAACTCTGAGTTTTCAGCTCTTTCCAAACCCCTACCATCTCCATTATTATTCTTCTTGGATCCACCTTTAACCTTCTTACTTGGCTGATTTCTCTTGCTCTTCTTCCAAAACCAAACCCTAGACACCCTTGAACCAGTACTAACCTTGTGTTGGTCTATGCATGGCTTAGGCAGCCCCAAGCTCAACACCGCCGGCGGTGCCCTAATCGGCGGAACAACCTCCTTTCCCGGTGGATTTTTAGATTTCCCAGGCTGCATTTCCCACTTAAAAGGAACACCTTCTGCGCTTCGATAGTAAATGCGAGACGAGCAGCCCACTGATGATGACTCTCTTGAGATGATTCTGTTAAAGAAGAACTTGTCACCTTGGAGTACAGACACCGGATGTTTGGTACTGCAATCCTCGGAATCCATTAAACCTCTCGATCGATTCCACTGCTAAATTTTGATTATTTGTTTGGAGATGGACGTGGGAGTTTTGAAGCTAGACTTAGAATATATATATGGACGTGGGACTTGGAATTTTGAGGTGGTTGATGGAATCCTAGGGTGCATGATCCGGCTGATACTGATTTGTTTTTTTTGATATTTCATGTGGTAGTTTGCTGTGACTTGTTTGTTGAGTGAATTGCCTTCTTTTGTGATTGGTAAGCAAACCAAGGGGGGAAGAACAAGAAAGGAGAAAAGCTTGTAGGTATGGTATGAAGACTAAGTTTGTGTAGGAAGGCTTTTTCCACATGATGTGCAACTTACCAAACCCTTAAGGTATGCCCAGCTTTATTTTTTTAATTCTTTCTTAATTCTATTCCCACCCTTCTAGATTCTCTAGCACGTGCTTGAAATTTTCCTTGGAGTTCTCTAATGGGATCAAGGGTATAAATGTATTTCAATTCTTCAAATAAATTATTTAGAAGAGGTGATTAATTAATTAAACTTGATCAAGGGTTGAACAACTCTAGCCTACCGATTAAAAGCTCTTTCCTTTAGAGCAAGCAAATTTGCTTTATCGACCTTAGATTTTACACGAATCTTCTCTGTCACAATTCTTATTCTTTCTTAGGAGATACGACAATATCTCCGATCAATTCTAATCTATTTTCATGTTCTCTTACATTAAATTTTTTACCATTTACTTACTAAATAGAAACATTTTTTCTAGATTCAATTTTCCCCGTATAGATAGTTCCTAGAAATTGAGATTTTGCTATATAAGTCTTGGCAATTTTTATGCACTAAAATTATCATAATACCCCTACTCCTTGCCAAAATGATTATTTGACTTTTTGAGTTTTGTCATTTTTTGTGGGTTTACAATGGTATAGTTTATCAATCCTAAAATTTTTCATGACAAAGAAATATAGTGTAAGATTGGGAGAAACCTTGGAACCAATTGACTTCACACCTACTCCACATTTCTTTACTTCATTGACTTTCTTTTTTATTTTTTATTTTTTATTTAGGAGTTTTCTCTTTTTTATTATATTTGCATTAGACTTTCAACAAGCAAGTACGTAGTGACCATCATGTAATGAGAACAATGATTAAGCTAAACCAAAAGAAAAGAGAAACTTGGCCACAATCAACTCCATTTAATTTTAAATTCAAAAGCATATAGAGATTGGAAATTCCGCCTAGAGGATTTAATAAAGTGATAATCACAATTCTCACCCAACTTAAGGCCAACCCCATCATTGGATTGGCACAAATGTTGTGTCCAAACAAAAAGGTTTCTTGTTTGGAAAGTTCTATGTGATACAAGTCTCCATATCCCACAAAATTCAATTCCCACAATTGTATTCTTGAATCTTAAAGTGTGTCTCCAAACAAGGTCTTGTTTGAATTGATATAAATTTTGATCAATTGTCAATTAAAAGGAGATTTAGAAAGGATTTAAAAAAAAAAAAACAAAAAATGGGCCAATTTTAGTAGAAGTTCTGGAAACGAAATTTAAAATTTGTTTTTGAGACATGATTTCATTCATGGCTACTAAACAAGTTTATTATGTGTGCAGATTACATAAGCTCTTTGAAAACAGAGAACATCATTTGAATTGGCTACCAAACAGGGCCTAGGAAACCACAAGGTTTCAACAGCTTTGAAAAAAATTGTTTTTGTTTTCTTGGGAACCAAGCACACCCGCAATGTAAAGTTTCAGTTTTGCAAATTTTTTTGTCTTTGCCGATGTGGGTTTTGGAACAACAAAAAAGGACACTAATTTATTAAGAAAAACACAAAAAGATTAAAGTAAGAGAGAGAGTGAATGATGTAAGCCTATGACCACACACGTGGGTTGGTTTTGCATTTGCAGGCAGGAGACTCCGAAAAGGTTCCCCCAGGCTCAAAACACAAGGCCATAGCTTTTTTATTTGGAAACTCTTGGGTAATTTTCCTCACATTGTTGTCAAATTTCTTTGTTTTCCAAAAAAAACAGGCAAGAACACGAACGAAAAACAACTTCTCTGTGATGAATTAGACACCAAAATTCATTCCAAGCTAGGCCAAGCTTTTGTATAATTTCAACAAATCACACCAACAAATTTGGAGAGATTACTAGAAAGCCTATCATACAAAGTTAAAACAAATTATTATCAAATGCAATTATTAAAGAAAACAATAAACAGAAGTAGCTATGAGTTTATAAGAAACTAAAATCACTTATTAGTCGGGTTTTTTTTTCCTCATAAATCTTTATATTAGTTTTAGAATGATCAGAAATAGCTTATAATCATAACTAGAGATGATAAATAAAGAATCAACATCTCATCCCCAACCCTAAAGAAAAATTATTTGTTCGAATCCAAAGTCAAAATGGGGTAAAATCAACATTTTCATACTCATTTGCCGAAAATAAAACTATGTCCGTCTTGCTTTAAAAGCAAAGAAAGGTAAAATGAAAAATTTTATATTACACCCCACATCACTGTCATGCTTAGCAACCAAATAGAGAAAAAACTTTAAAAGAAAAAATGGTAAAGAAAATACTACAAATCATCTTTAAAATCTTCTCAACAATCAAAAGAGAAAATACCAAAGAAAAAGGGAAACATTATAAATTAATCAAGGTAGAAAGAATATACCAAATTGGGAGATGATGAAAATGATAGTGGTAGAAAACGTTGATATGAGATCCGGTGGAAACAAAGCTAGATCGATACTAAACTACAATTGTAAGAGGTTAGTCAATACAATCATGGAAGATGATAATAGCGATGAGTAGTTGTGAGAAACATGGAGGTTGTGGGTGGTTGTAAAGGTTGCAGAGATATAAATGAATAAACGATGGTGTTGTAACGTCAATAATATGGTCACAAACGATAGAGATGGCAATAATGGGAAAAAGAAACACAATTAGGACATATATAATGTAATCGAGAATGAGTTCAAAATAATGACACTAAAGTAAATTACAATGTATCTAAACGATACAATCCAATACCTTACTTCATCCTAAACCTAAGTCAGGTTTTACAATTTATCCAACAAGGGCATACTAAGAGTAATCTAAATCTAGTTACCTAAAAATTCAAGAAAAAAAGGAACTTTCATTTCTAACCATAGTGATAAATAATTTTAAGTCTTTAATTATCCTAAATCCTCAATGATGAACCATTTTTTCCTAACTTCTCAAGAGTAATTAACAAAAAATTGTTAATTCTAAACATAAAATTAATGTGATTTCCTAGTGACTAAATACACTAGACCTATATCAGTCACTCTTTTTGAATTCCTAAGGAGAATAACTTTCAAAGGTTAGTTATGCTAAATCCATATAACAACCCTTCTTATATTTCACCTACGGTATTGAACTCAACTAAGGTTGACTTTAATTTCTAGGTCATTCTTTAGATTGAAATTATTGAGCCATTATTAATTCATGTAAGGCCTCAGACAATTGTCTTAAGTATTAAGAAGATCATTCAAGAATGTAAACCTTAGGGATAATGGTATCGCCTAGTTGTAAGGGAAAGAATTATTTACTTCTCTTTTTACCATAAAATCTTGATAAAACATATTAGTTAAATAATAAACCAGCAATGTATATTTGTGCTTGAAATAAATAAATGGGTGGTAAGATTTAAAGTTATGACTCACAAAATAACAAAACTTCGATACCATGTCAAGATGTCAATTGACTAAAACCAAACATTGATAAAATAGCATATGACAAGAATGTCAAAACATATTGAAATTGTTCAAAGGAGCTTCAAAGGACATGAGATAAAGGGAAATACACAAACGTTGAAGTTTGAACTCTTGACTACAATGTATATCAAGCCAACCTTAACATTGATAATGCAATGCTTGTGTAGAGTTGTCATTTGCAGAAAGTCAATCTTATGGAATGGTAACGCTATACTTGGTTCCAAAAATATACTAAGAAATACAAATATTAAGACATTGTTTTATTATATTTGATTTCACCATAAAAATAGGGGGAAAAATCAAATATAAATAAAATTAATTAAAGAATTATTTGTTTTCAAATTATTTAATCTTGATTTAAAAAAGTTAAATAAGATGAATTTTTAATATCATATAAACTAATTATTGATTTCAAATTCATTTTTTATTTTTCTTCATTTATTCATTTTAAAAAAAATGATAATGGAATCAAGAGAACTAAGAGTAAAATATTTTTGCTTATTTTGGTTGATGAGAAATAAAATCTACTTTTATATTGCTTCAAAGCATTAAGCTCCACGTTAATTAATCAATGATGATGTGAAAGCTTTTGGAGATGTGTCACAAAGACACAATGATCCCTCATTCTAGCCAAAAAACTAAAATCCTTAAACCAATCTCACAGTACTAAGTGGTGGAAACTCCACTATCTAAATGCATCAAGTCTATTTCGAATCCTATGAGCACTACTCCTAAGTCAGACAGATGTATTAACATTAAGGCATTGAATCAAGTGTGACACCTTCAAAGGGAATGCTGAAGATCATTTGACCACAAATATTCAATATACAACATCGCTCCTCTAACAAAAGAGAAACAATCAATATTTTCAGGTGCACATAATATCACCTTCACTAATAGGTAGAGCAACATCAACATTTGCACAAATGGGCATCCCTGTTCTACAGGGATCCGAGGATGGTTTTGGAGATGGGTATTTGTGTCCAAAATGATGCAGTATAACATAGGAGCTATATTAGGAAAACATAGATTTGTTTATGCATAGGAGATCACAAGCAACATGATTTGTCAACATCAACTTTACAAAATAAGACATTAACAAACAAGATCTAACAAGAATGTCAAAACACCATGTAGGTGTTGTATGCAGAAAATTTTCAACAAAAATCTTGAGCCTTTCACAATATATTTATAAAAAACCTAGGATAATTGAGATACACATGGAATAAGACTCACACTGATGCATCATAAGATGATCATTTTTCAGTTCCAAAGAAGTACCAAGGAAAACAATTTCTTATATTTGGATACCATGAAAAAAGGTAAGGAAAAAAAATACCGAGGAAAATGTCACAAGATTTTCCTCCCTTTTAAGTATAAGGAAAAAAAAAAGGTGAGGACATTTTACAAAAAGTACATTCCTCAACATTAGATTTTCTCTCAACACTTTTTCATGGACAACCGTATAGAAGAAATTTTTCATAACTTTTCCTTAAACTATCTTTCCAACTCCTCTTTTCTTTCTTTTGTACAAACCTTATAGGAGCCAAACATAGCCTAAAACAACCTAAATATTCCATGACATGCCACAAGTTGTGCCCCATTGTAACTATACAAAGTGTTGAGACAATCACAGTTTTGTTAACCAAAAGAATATGGCTAATAATCAAAAACACTAAAAAGGAATATAAACATTCAACCAGTAAATAATACATAGTTCTACAAGGCACAAGTCGGGCACAAAAGCCTCCTAAATCTAGATACAAGGCTCACAAACATAAGCAAAGTGAGGCAAAACCTGGTGCACACGTGCAATTTTATAGAATATTATAAATTTAAACCTGCAAACATTTATCATATGCTTATATGTCAGCAAATATGATCTAAAATTTCAATCCAAGCAACAAAAGAATCAAGAGTCCAACCATCTAAAAAGACGTCCAACAAAAACTAATGCAGTCGTGCAAAATTTCAATCTACAGTCAGAAATTTCAAGAATAAAATAATTCTAGGATTTTGGAGCTACTAAACTAAAAATCAAAAGAAAATATAAACACTTATAGGGTGTTGACATTTTCAACACAATGTCAAAAACACAACCATTTTTACCATCAGTTCACATTTTACTTTGTTCAGTTCAAAAAGGGGGCCAAAGGCCAAATGGGCATTGTTTTTGCCCTAAGTTTTGTTAGAGAAAGAGAGAGGAGGTCTGCCTCACCTACAAGATGCATGCCTTGGCAGTTGAGGTGCCAAGGCTAAGGTGTCGCTGCATCTTGGGCTTAGGCCTGCCTCTTAACAACAATGAAAAGAAATTGGCACAAAGTGCCAGTGCTTAATCATAACAATATTTTTAAACGACCATACCACAACCTGAGCAGGTAATGCTAGAGACTTCTAGTTTAGACACTGCAGTAAAACAACATCATTTAAAGAAGATAACCATCTGAAAACTGCACTTGATTTGATATGCAACTTCTAAAAAGAGAGATTGCAGCAAAGAGTCAGGCAATTAGAATGACTATAACTCAAATACTCAAAATTGGGTCTCTATGCACGCTGTTCCTAAAAAAATAACAGAACTGTAAGTTGGGATGCATAAAAAGAGTATTGAGCGACGGAATTATCTTCAAACTCAATGTTGCAGTCTCCCTAGCAATGTTACATAGCTGCCACAACTTAGCAATTTGCTCATCCAAGATATTCACCGAGAATTGTTGATATGGTTTAGAAGTTTGAATTTTGTACCTGTTACACCTATGTTTAGAAATCTCCCTGGTTGAAAATACAAGAAAAGTGTGATGGATGAAATAAAATCAGCTAGATAAAGATAATAATTTAAGTAAGCATAAGGAACAGCTAGATACTGATCATATTGACATAAAAGCTCAAAATTAAACATCCAAATTGACTGTTCCAGATCCTTTGATCAGAAATGAGTAAACATAGTATTACATGCCTCCCTGCAGCCACTAATCTCCACATAGCCAACTTTGGCTTGACCTCCATAAGGACCAAAACTTAGTGCTCATAACCTTACATGTTGATTTCATACGCCCTGAATAACAACAAATGTCTGTCAGACCAGCATCAGTAACAATAATAAGGAATATTTGAGTAAGCAAAATGAGGCACGAAAACAATCTGAGAGAAAAAACCCATGAAGTTTAACCATACTTCTTTCTTGGCCAATCAACTATGATTATGCACAGTTTATAATTACAAAAGTTGTGTTTGGTTCCTAGAAAATTTGAGAGAAAATACAAAGGAAAGAAAATAGAGAGCAAAAGTAAAAGGAAAATAAAAAAATAGATTTAAAGTCAATAAATTATTCTTATATGCTACTCCAAACTTATTTCACTTGTTTTAATTCTTCAATATCAATATGAAATAATTTGAAAATACATAAGTTTCTAATTAATTTTTATTATATTTGATTTTCTTTGATAATTTCCATAGTATAACCAAACATGAGAAAATCATTTTCTTTGGTATTTTTTTCTTTCCTTAGTACTTTCCGGGAACCAAATATAACCTAAAGGAAAATTTGGATTGACAATAGATTGATCGAGAAATTTCAGATTTTATGCATGAAAGCACCATAATTATATTTTAATTGAGTTTGTATTTTGATAAAGAAAAGAAAGCCAACTTTTTGATCTGTCAGTAGTAGTGTTTTAAAAGCAAACAAGACTGGACCAGCCAGTCAGACTGGCAACTGGATCCCTTTCAGGTCCGAATCAGGCTTTGGCCAGTTAAAGCTTGACCCAATAATGAATCAAACAACCTAACATTTGGACTGGGAAACCAGGTCAAGTTCAGAACCCGGTCCATTATTTTTTTATTTTTTAGTTTTAATTTCAAAACAACATGGTTTTTTTTATAGGCTTCAAAACAACATTGTTTTGGTCATAAATAATGTTGTTTTGCACCTACTCTAAATATTGAATTTTCAATAAAATTTTGCCAAAATTCAGGAAAACTCATCAAATAGAGATATTGTCAAAATTTTGCCCCAATTTATCATTTGTATGCATATCTAGTTATTTTCTTATTGATATTGTGAAAGTTAAAAAATCATTAGACAAGTATCTTCACTTTTAAAAGTGTTATTAATTTTTTAATTATATATATATATATATATATAAATTTGCAACTATTTTTAATTTTAATAAATATAAAGTATATATTCATAATATCACAATTTGAATGCAGTTGAAACAACAGTCCAATCAATAACCTGTGACCAAGCAACATCTTTGGTTCAATGATAAGTCCAGTCTAAAAACATTGGTTAGTAGATACTACATAATCTATTGGGGATTTTCTATTTCATCCTTAGACTAGACAAGTCATCTGCAAAGACCTCGCATTAAAATTTCACCTACACCAAATATTTATGGCTCATCATTACCCTATCCACAGCTTCACTTCATAATGCTTAAATGCTCAAGGAAAAGAGACTTCAAGATCATCAACATTTTGAACTTATTCTTGTGATGACATGACAAGTTAAGAAATTTCAGATAAAATTTTTCATACATTTGTTTTCAAAAATTGAAGAAAAAAGGAGAAGAAATTGAATTGTTTTAACCAGTGTCTCAAACCAGATCAAACTGGATAATTGGGGCTTCAGGACTGAATTGACTGATTTTGTTCAATGAATTCTAATTTTATTTTTGGAACCCAAATTTAGAGGTAAAATGTCAAGTAAAAAAAAATTTCTGATTCAAGGATAGTAGAAGCAAGCAAGCTAATCATCAGTAAGCACCCAATATTAACACCAAAACAATTGCCTATAAAAAATAAAAAATAAAAAATAAAAACAGCAAAAACAAGAAGCAAGATGAATGAAAATCTCAACAAAATATATTTAAGATTGAAACAATAGTAGAAGACAAGGAAGAAGAAAAGAAGAAATGATGAAGAATAAAAAATCTCAATAGGTTTCATGTTTTCTACCTCAGCTGGTGATGATATGATAGACTCCCTGTCAGAAACAAAATGGCGATTCAGTCTCCTATGGTAATTCAATATTAACTATTTAAAATGTGTATTTTATTAAGGGGAAGAAATAGGAAATACCTTGGCCTCTCAGACTTAGCAAGATGTTTAGACATTATCGACGCCTGCAGTTAAACCCATTATTGTATTACTGTCTTAAGTTAACCATGACAAAGAAAAAGATGAAGAGAGTAACACATTATTAAACTGCTAAACATACTTGAAATTTTCAAAATGTAGATAGTTAGACCCAAAGGAGCTTTTTAGGTGAGAAAAACCAGAGAACACATTCATGGCTAAAGCAAAGTGTCAGAAACAACTACAAAAATTGAGGGTGAACATACATGCAGAATATCATTTTAGAAACCATCATATATATGTGTGTTGTGTGTTTGTATGAAACTCATTCATCCATTTAGAATTAGAATTGAAATGAAAATAGACGAATCCAAGATCCAGTTTTGAATCAGCAATTTGCATAACCAGGAAAAGTACAGCACCTGCTCCTGGATTATGCTCCGTGCCTCAACAAGTTGAGCTTCAAGCTCAAGCTCCCTCTCAGTTGCTTCAGAAGTAACCTCTGCCCCTTTCTGTGCATCTTGTAATTGAACCATGCGCTCCTTTCAAATACAGCAGAAAAATAAATATTACAAAAAAAGTCTAGGTTTTGTTATCAATAGGAAATATGAGATAAAAATATGTAGAAAAAAACAACCTACCTTTATAGAGGTCATCTTATTTCTGAGACTTTCTTCTATTTGATCTCTAGCCATGTGGAACGGCAAATCAAAGACATCCTGCAAATCAATTAACTCTAAATCTAACATAGAGAACTAGATTTATCTGTAAATAATCCACTTGCATCATCCCATCAAATTCCCATACCGTCCTCCCACCCAATGGGGACTGTGAGGCATCTGTATCAAATCTTTCATTGACAACCAAAGATTGCTTGGACAACCCATTTGGAGCATTCAAGAAATCACGCATATCTACCTGCAAGTCAATCATACCTGTAGAAGTTAGAACCTGTTACCACATAAACAAAGATGACAGCTCCTTAGAACAATTTCCATTACTAATGATAAGAAAAATAGATGGAACTTAAGAAAGGTGCAGAAAATGATAAATCATGAGAAGAAAATAAATTATTAGGCGCTCATTATTTATCATTGTCATGACTCTCTTGCTTGGAAAGTCTTATGTTCCACACAAGAAAAGTACATAACACTCCATGATTCCACCTTCACCTTCATACTTTCGTGTGTGGGAAATAAGGTTATATGAATACACTTCCAATTAAGTAGGTTAGACTAGTACATGTGCAAGATCACACCACCTTTGGAATAATTTGTGTATTAGCCAATGCTTAGAGCATTGGTAATTAAACAACCCCACACAAACATTACACTCTCCACAATTCTCAGAGGATATATGTAGCTCAAATAACAAGGCATACAACAATTGTTTAGGTATCTATGGATATGACAATTGACTAAATAGCCACTGATATATCCATAGCAGGATGGATTGACGTTCCAACCAATATTTGACAACATCAACTCTCTTCCATCAAATCATGGTAGGGGTAAATATATCATCAATGCCACTAATATTAGGCATACAAGTGTACATGTATCGAATTCATATCAAATGATACTAGGTTTAAAACTTGTCCATATACACCCCTAAATAACAGTGTTATGGGACCCATATTTTGCTGAGCCCACTATTAGATTACGTTTCTCATCCATACCCATTATGCTCACCAAATATCAAGTGAACAAAAACTAGAAATTAATCCACCAATATAAAGCTCATATCTATTTCTTGTTTATATGAAGAAGCATGAGTTGAAGAAGCATGAGGAAGAATCAGATGATCACACATCTCCAATCAAAAGCCAACATGATTGGTTAGTTGAGGAGATGTGGATTGCACAAGAAGGTATCAACAGATGTGAGAATCGAATGTCTTGACCAATGTGCTTATATATCCCTTGATAAGTCTTCATGAGATACATATTTCACAAAGCCTACAGTTCCATTTGGTGTCCTTCAACTTTTCATCATTGTATAAATGTCAAGTTGATCAAATATCAGTGAGTTAAAATCTCTAAACACAACTTGAACAGGACAAGATATTAATGGGTTTGGCTTGAGCATAACTGTGTAAATCTCTTAACACAAACATGCGGATCCTTTGTACCAGTCTTTTGTGAATGTAGTAAAAAAGGAAGGACCGAGGAAAGGAGGCCTTGCTCCAATTGGGAGATGGGCGAGAGTTGTGGTTTGTGAATGTCCTGCTTCTTTTGTTAACTGGGCTAAGGTTGGTCGTGCTCTGGCGAAATTCTTAAGGCAAAAAGGCGTGGTGACTATCGTCCCTTTCTCTATCGAACAAGGTTTATTTTTTGTAGAAACTCTTGAGGAAGCTTTCTCTCTTCAGGAGTTCAGGTTTCTCAAGATTAAGGGAGGGTATACAACCCATTTGAGAAGGTGGATGCCAAGGGAAAACTCAGAAGTCGTGGGGAAGTTCAAAGGAGGATGAATTGAATTACAGGGTTTGCCCTTTCATTTATGGTCTAAGGAACATCTGAAGAAAATTGTGGAGCAGTGGGGGATAGTGACAAAGATCGATTGGCGAACGGTGAAATTGTATGATCTTTGTAAGGCAAGAGTGAGAATTTTAATGAAGGAATATTCAATTCTTCTTGCATTGATTAAGGTGTTAGATGGGGGATGGTTTTTTACAATATCAGTTGCAGTGGTTGAAGTTGAAGACGAAAGGCGGGGTAGAGAAATGGGTGAGTCAACTCGGGGGGATTATGAGTCTCACTCGTGGACAGGTGGCAGAAGGCTGGTTGAGAAGGCTAAATCAACGAGTAAAGGTTGGTCTTCTAATGTGGTAGCTGACAGATTGAAAGATGGAGTAGAAAGTCAAAAGGCTGAGGATGCCTCTGAGGGGACACATGGCAAGAGAAGTGCAGATGTGGGGAACAGTTGTTCCCAACCTTCCTCTCCGTTTAATTTGAATTCAAATAAAGAGAGAATAGGGTCCTTTGGGCCGGAAGGGTTAAGGCCCACTCAAGTGTTGAGGACTGGCACCAAGCCTCTAATGCAATGCAAGAGGGAAGGGCCCATTCTCCTCAAAAACCTAGGCCACTGGTGGAAGCAAATTTGGGCTAGGAGAGGGGTTTTAAATTAAAAGGCCAGGTGATGACTTTGGACCAAGAACGGGGTGGAAATCAGCCTAATTCTGGGAAGGGCTCTTTACGCAGAGAAGACTCCTCTGCAAAGGGAAAGGGGAATTCAGTCTCCGAGGACTCTTTTTCTCAGTTAGGGGGTTCCACAACTAATTTTGGTTCAAAGAAGTTGTGGACTAGTCTTAATCCTCCAACTTCTGGATGCTGACAAGGGGTTCGAAGACGAAGCGAGTCTCTAACGCAAGAGATTCCATCTTCAGATTTTGTTGCTCCTCCAAAGGACATTGCTTTCGAAGTGGGAACACAGATGGTGCGAAGGTTCAGCTCGAGTCCTCTCACTTTTAGTCGTCCGTTAGGGTTCCGAAGAAGTTGGTCTGGGGAAAGGGCTTTGTCGACAAGAGGTGATGCGGATAATCAACAAAGGTTTTCTCTTAAGGCTTCTATTCATTCAAAGAGGAAGGCGAAACTGTGCAAATTTTCTAACGTTGTAGACAGAGCAAACTCTGAGGGTTTTGAGGGTTCTGCTCATCGTGGCTATTCAATCTTGGTTTATCCTTCTAGTCTAATAACTAGAGAAAAAGGGTTAACCTCTGTGGGGACTAGTGGATTGATGGTAGTGGAAAACAATGAGGTATCTTCTTCTCCACTTTCTTAATCACCTTTGTCAATTTTCCCCCCTCCTATGGCTTGGCACATCCACCTCTGATTTCTTCTAATCCCGCTCTTCCCAGTTCAGTAATTCTGTCTCGGTCTCCTACGAAATCTCGAGTAGTTTCTGAAATGTTTTCAAAAACAAATGACAATGGTGCTTTATGTCAAGATTTAGTTGGCAATCCTAACCTAGATGTTGAGGAGTCCCAGTTAGCTTGTCTGAACCAAATGTCTGAGGGTATTAACTCCCTTAAGACCCTACCCAACATGCCTATTGAGGCCCCTAACCTTGTTACAGATTGCCCGATTGAAGTTGAGTTTTCCTCTTTCGGTGGACTCCAAATAGGTCTTTCTCCTAGCAAAATGGCTAGAGTTCGTGAGGTCTTAAGTTCTTTGGATATTAAGGTGTATTCTAGGCAGAAGAACAAATTCTCCACAGGTATTTAAGACCTGTAGGAATTGGTTTGGAGGTTTAGGGTTAGAGAGGTTTTTATTATGAAGATCATCGATTGGAATACTAGGGGTTTGGGATCTAGGAAAAAACAAAGGGTGGTTAAATATTTTTTGCGTCTTGAGAATCCGGATGTTGTAATGTTTCAGGAAACAAAAAGGGAAGTGTGTGACAGAAGGTTTGTTGGTAGTGTCTTGTCAGTTAGGAATAGGGAGTGGGCTTCTCTTCCAGCATGTGGGGCTTCAGGAGGGATTTCGATTATTTGTGACTCAAAAAAACTATGCAATGAGGAGGTGGTAATAGGCTCCTTTTCTATCTCAATCAAGTTTTTGTTGGATGGATGTGGACCCCTGTGGCTGTCCTCAGTTTATGGCCCAAACAATTCCTTACTTAGGAAGGATTTTTGGGTGGAGCTCTTAGACCTTTATGGCCTTTCCTTTCCTTTCTGGTGTGTGGGCGGTGATTTTAATGTTATAAGGAGAATTTCAAAAAAATTGGGAGGCTTTAGTTTAACTTCTAGCATAAGGGACTTTGACGGATTTATAAGAGATTGTGAATTAATTGACCCCCCTTTACCAAACGCCCCATTCACTTGATCAAACATGCAAGATTCACCTGTGTGTAAGAGATTGGACCGGTTTCTTTACACAAACGAGTGGGAGCAATTCTTTTCTCAAAGCCTCCAAGAAGTTCTCCCTAGATGGACGTCGGATCATTGGCCGATTGTTTTGGACACCAATCCATTCAAGTGGGGACCAACTCCTTTTAGGTTTGAAAATATGTGGTTGCAACATCCTAGCTTCAAAGATTGCTTTAGAAGTTGGAGGAGAGGTTTTCAGGGAGTTGGTTGGGAAGGTCATAAGTTTATGAGGAAGTTACAATTTGTTAAGGTCAAATTAAAAGAGTGGAATAAGGAATTTTTTGGAGTGCTAAAGGAAAGGAAAAAAAGCATCCTTAGTGATATTGCTAACATTGATGTTGAGCAAGAAGGGGTTCTTTCTTCAGAACTTTCAACACAAAGAGCTTTGAGAAAAGGGGAGTTGGAGGAATTAGTATTGAGGGAAGAGGTTCATTGGAGACAAAAAGCTAAACAAAAAAAAAAAAAAAAAAACTTTTTTTTGGTTGGTTGTCTTGGTATTCTTGGAATTATTATGCATTTGTCAAATTTGGTTTTATTGGGACAATTATTATTGTTCTTTATGGTATAATTTTTTATCTTATATCAATAATGTTGTCCTAGGCCCTTTTTTTAAATATTTAAATTTATTATGGCAATAAAGAACACTTGTTTGATTACCTATTGCAATTCCAAGTGTGTTAAGTTGTGCAAATTAAATACTTGAGTTTATCATGACAATAGTGAACTTATATGTGGTTGCCTATCGTGATCCTATATGTGTCAAATTGTCTTTGTTGAGATATTTTATCTCCCACTTTTGGTTGCTTTATTATTATGATTACTAAGGTCCATACGGGTATTGTAATTGTCCTATCGATGATTATAATACTTGGTAGGATGCTTGAATTGGTGAAGGAAATTAATTATATATTATGAACCGTACTAATTTTATTTTGCCCTTTCGATAATAAAATTAGTGCATCTTGGTTGTAATATTTAATTAGTTGTCCTTACCGCTGTGGAATTTCAAGATTCTAAGTTATTGCTAAATTGAGAAATTCTGGAAACTAGCAAATAGCATGATATTGTAGTAACATGCATATTATTTAATTTTGCTATTTTCCAGCTACTAGCAATCCTGGAATTACTCTGCAATTATCTGTCATCAAGTCTCTTATTGGAAATAACTTTGAGGAATGGTATGAGTCTTTCAATGTGCATATGACTGCACAATTTGGACTTGGCTTTGAGAGTTGATGAGCCAAGTAAGCCCACTGATGTGAGCTCTGCTGATGAAAGATCATTTTATGAGAGATAGGAGCACTCCAATAGGAGTTGTTTGATGGTGATGAAGTATACTATGGATAAATCTATTAAAGAATGTGTGTCAAAGACGGAAAGGGCCAAAGACTTTTTAGAATATGTAAAGGCCAAATATACCAAGATTGATAAGGCAGAAATGACAACTTATTTGAAGCTTCTCACAACCACTATGTATGATGGAGTAAGTAGGGTTAGAGATCACATCATCAAGCTAAAGCACTACTTCAACAAGGCAAATGAGATGAAAGTGGAGTTGAGTGAGAAATTCTTGAAATGGTTGATACTCGAGTCTCTTCCTACTTCCTTTGATGCGGTGAAGTTGACTTATAATGCCTTGAAGGAATAATGGACTTTGGAGAAGTTGATGTCCATTGTGGTGCAACATGAAGTCTCACTAAAGAAAAATGAGACTCACTCCCTTGCTCTTGTTACTGACCAAGTGAGCAATATGAAGAAAACACCTTCACACAAGAATTTTGGAGGCTCTAAGCAATTCAAGAGGAAAGGGAATTCGAATCAAGGAACCTCTAATGCATCTGCTTCTTCTAATGCTACAAAGAATGAGAGATTCAAGGGGGAGTGCAACTTTTGCCACGAGATTGGCCACAAGCAGGCTGATTGCTTCAAGTTTAAAAACGACGTCGTTTTGAAGCCTGTTCCTTTGAAAAAAAATACAAGCCAAAACGACGCCGTTTTGACCCTATTTTCCTTTCCAACCCTCTTTTCTGGTCTTTTTGAACCCAACACCACTCCCAATCGTGCCCTAGCCTTAGTCGTGCAGTGGAGAAGTGAAGAAGAAGAAGAGGAGAAGGAAAAATAGGAGAAAAACAACCGTGCAGTGGAATTGGATTTGTTTTTATGCTTGGAGTTCTTTATTTTTATGTTTTTTGTTGATTAAATTGAAGTTTTGGATGATATTTGATGATTTATGTGTTTAGGACAAATAAATGATTGTTAAATTTAATTATATGATATAAAAATATATATGTAAATTAGGGTGCTCCTTACTTCACTAAAGTCTGCGCCTTAGGTGCACCTTGCGCCTCAGGCTCCAAGACTACTTTGCTCATGGGTGCGCCTTAAGCCTTTTAAAACTATGTTTTGAAGACAACTCCTTCCTCCCCTAATTTTTTTTAGATAAATAAAGAGATTGTATTAAAAACCACCGAAGCAGTGGCTAAAAGAACAAGAAGGAGAAAAGAAAAAGAAAGAAAAACACCCCACGCTCCCTAGCAGCCTGCCAAGGAACGAAGAGCCACCCTATCCACACCCTTAACGGGAAGCCACCCACCCGACAAAATCAACTAAGGTCGAGGGACCATCTTTTATAGACCTCTTCGTCTCCGACCAAAGAAAATAAACAAAAGAAGCCTTGAGTCTTTGGATTGACAACTCCTCTTCCTCAAAAGCAACTTTGTTCCTTGTCTTCCAAACCGTCCAAAAAAGGCACAAAGGACTTGCTTTCCAAACACCCTTCCTCTTCTTCCCCACAAAAGACCCATTCCACCCCAAAAGCGTCTCCTTAACCGTGGCAGGCAGCACCCACTGCACCCCGAACATTGAGTAGAGCAGCACCCAAAGAGTTCTAACCTTTTCACAATGAAGAAGAACGTGATCAATTGATTCTTCATGTCTTTGACAAAGGTAACATCTGTTCGCTAGAGCCCAACCTCTCCTTTGAAGCTGATCCAAGGTGAGAGCCTTTCCCCACGTTGCTTCCCACCCAAAAAAACTCACTCTAGGCTGCACCGTAACTTTCCAAATAGCCGACGATGGGAAAGAGATTGGATGGCCTGATACTAATGATTTGTAGAGAGACTTAACCGAAAACTTCCCACAATTAGTCTCTCTCCAAATCACCCTATCATCCACCCCTTGCTGAATCTGCTTCCTATTTAACGCCACAAAAAAACTGCACACCTCTTCCAACTCCCAATCATTAAATGGTCTAGAAAACAACGGGCTCCAACTTCCCCCACCCTCATTGCACCTCCACACATCCTTAACCCACGCATCCTTGGAAACAGCCAATGCAAATAGAGAAGGAAAAGAAACACAAAGGGGTTCATCCCCGCACCAAATGTCTTTTTAAAATTTTATCCTTTTCCCATTCCCCACAACGAAAACAAGCCTACTTTTCACGACTTCCCATTCTTTCCTAAGAGTTTTCCACAATCCCACACCATGCGTCTCCCCCCTTGCTTCCTTTGAACTCCAACCCCCTTGCTCCTCCCCATATTTTCCCCTAATCACTTTGTTCCAAAAAGCCTCTCTTTCCATAGCAAATCTCCAACTCCATTTACATAAAAGAGCCTTATTGAGGATAGAAATACTCTTGACCCCCAACCCCCTTTTATCCTTCTCAAGACAAACCAGCTCCCACTTAACAAGATGGATCTTCCTCTCAAAGGCCCCACCTCCCCATAAGAACTCCCTCTGAATCCGCTCTAACCTCAGTCTGACTTTTCTAGGCATAGAGAGCATGGACATAAAGTAAATGGGCATATTAGCTAGAGTACTCCGGATCAAAGTAATCCTACCTCCTTTGGATATGTATTGGCTCTTCCATCTAGCCAATTTTTTCCTCATTCTCTCCTCCACACCGTCCCAAACAGCCTGCGACCTATACTGTGCACCTAAAGGCAAGCCCAGATAAGAGGTTGGGAGACTTCCAACCTTACACCCAATAGCTGCAGCCAACTCCTCCACATTATTCACACAACCCACCGGAATAAGCTCACTTTTGTCAAGATTAATTCTCAAGCCCGACATGGCTTCAAACCACATTAAAATCCAATTTAAATGCAGCAATTGCACCTTGGAAGCATCACAGAAAACCAAAGTGTCATCAGCAAACAAAAGGTGTGACACATTAACTCCCTCACCACCCCTACTTCTTGCCTTACAAGCAGACACAAAGCCCCCAGCTACTGCCTTCCTTAGGAGACTACTAAAAGCTTCCATCACCAACACAAAAAGATACGGAGAGAGAGGATCCCCTTGCCTTAAACCTCTAGAGCTTTGAAAAAAACCTGAGGAAGACCCATTCACCAAAACGGAGAAGCTAACAGTGGAGATACACCACTTCATCCATCTAATCCATTTTTCCCCAAACCCCATCTTCCTCATGACTGAAAACAAAAAGGACCATTCCACATGGTCATACGCTTTCTCAATGTCCAGCTTACACATCACAGCCTCTTTCTTGTTTTTTAAAACCGAGTCTAAAACCTCATTAGCCACCAGAACAGCATCTAGAATTTGCCTTCCTTGCACGAAGGCATTTTGAGCCTTGGAAACCACCTTCCCCACCACCCTCTTTAATCTATTAGCTAAAACTTTAGCCAACCACTTATATAGACCTCCCACCAAGCTGATAGGCCTGAAATCCCTTAACTCTTCTGCCCCTCCTTTCTTTGGAATCAAAACAATAAAGGTGGCATTAAGACTTTTAACAAACCTGCCATGGTTATGGAACTCCCTAAAAAACCCCAAGACCTCCTCTTTCACAAACTCCCAAGAAGATTGCCAAAAGGCCATAGAAAAACCATCAGGCCCGGGAGCTTTATCCCCACAAAAACCTTTAAGCGCCTCCATCACCTCTTGCTCCGAAAACGGCTCCTCCAAACTGGCTGCATCCACCGCCTCCAATCTCTCAAAAGACAATCCCCTTACGCTGGGTCTCCAACCTCCAGCAGAAGACAGCATAGCTTTAAACTCATTCACCACCCCCTCTTTAACCTCATTCTCCTTTGTTAACCAAACACCATTTATTTTGACCCGGGCTAACATGTTCCCCCTCCTGTGAGCGTTAGCCATCTTGTGGAAGAACTTAGTATTCCTGTCCCCCTCTCTCAACCAGATTTCCCTTGATTTTTGTCTCCAAGATATCTCTTCCATCAAAGCCCACTTCTTAAAATCCTCTTTAGCTCCTCTCCTTGCATCCACCTCCTGAACAGAAAGAGTCCGAGATAACTCCATTTTGTCCCAAAAATCCACCTGACTCAAAGCCAAAGCCTTATTGACCTCCACTTTCCCAAACTCCAACTTATTCCAATCCCTCAACAGAGACTTCAAAGCTTTCAATTTAGAAACCAACACATAGCTCGCAGACCCACTAAAATTGAGCCCCACCCACCACCCCTGCATTTTTTCTTTGAACCCCTCTTCCTTCAACCACATATTCTCAAACCTGAACGGCATCGGACCACTCCTTCCTCCCCTAATTGTCTTTTCTCATCCACTATCTCATTGGTTATAAGAACTGCATCCAAAATTTGTCTCCCTTGAACAAAAGCACCTTGAGTAGAATGGATAGTTTCATGTAGTACACCTCTTAATCGCCCTAATAAGACTTCGACTATTATCTTGTAGAGACAAGTGATCAAACTAATAGGTCTAAAGTCTGAATTTTTTTTTGTCTGGCTTTTTTTGGGCACAAGAATTATGAAGGTGGCATTGGTGCTTTGATTAATAATCCTGTTTCTGTGAAACTCTATGAACACCCTCACAAAGTCCTCCTTGATCACATCTCAACAATCTTGAAACACTGCAATAGTAAATCCATCAGGCCCCGACGCCTTATCCCTATGTAACTGAAAATGGCTTTAGAAATCTCTTCTTCAAAAAAGGGGGAATCCAATTTAGAAGTGTTCTCTGCTGAGATAGAGGACCAATTTAAGCCTTCTACTCTCCAAGACTCTCCAAGAGGACTTGAGTAGAGCTTTTCATAAAAAAGTAAGATCTCCTCTGTGATGCTATCAATATTATTTAACACTAAACCTCTTTCATTCTCCAAAAACTTGATGAATTTCCTATTTCGTCTGCCATTAGCCATTTTGTGAAAAAACTTTGAATTGCTCATGACGTCATCATGCACCGTTCATCTTTTCCACCGGGCTAAACATGACCTGGTTCTTTTAGAGATTTTTTTTTTTTTTTTTTTTCCCGGCCAAAATTTTGTGCATTTTCCGACGAAAACACTTAGGTTTCCATCCTCAAACATCAATCCTTCAAACTAAACCCAAAAATTACACAAAAAAATGCATAAAAGGAAGAACTAAAATAAGCCCTAATTTTCGAAATCCCATCAAATGAGCTCCAAAAACCATAAAAAAAAAAAGGGTTTTGCTCCAAACAATATTTTCTACAAGTCTCCAACATCAATTGGGCTTGAAAACCGAGAATCAACACCAAACAGGAAAAAAAAAAAAAAAAAAAAAAAAACATAAAAATAAAAAGGGCCCTCTGCAACCTAACGGCAACTGAAGAAGAGAAGAAGAAGAAAGAAGGTGTACCTGGCCGGAGGCGAGTCAGGTGACCGCGTCGCGCCTTACCGGAGGCGGGCGCCTTCGTGAAGAGGCGTCGTCTGCCTTCAGGTAAGGCACCGGAGGGTGGCGTCGCACCCCGAGCCTAGGCGTGCCTTTCACAACTATGCTTCAAAATTGACTTTGAAAAGGATTATGACCATGTGGATTGGGATTTTTTGGATCATGTGTTGGATAGGAAAGGGTTTAGTCCTAGATGAAGGACATGAATGAGAGGTTGTTTGTCATCAGTCTCTCATGCAATTTTAGTGAATGGAAATGTTAAAGGGTGGGTCAAGGCAACTAAAGGATTAAGACAAGGTGATCCTCTATCTCCTTTTCTGTTTACTATCGTCGCTAATGTGTTGAGTAGGATGTTGTTGAGAGCAGTGGAGAGAAGTATGTTGGAGGGCTTCAATGTAGGTAGGAATAGAACAAGGGTGTCCCATTTGCAATTCGCAGATGACACCATCTTCTTTTCTAGCACATGTGTGGAAGAACTACAAACTCTTAAGTTTATTTTGTTAGTGTTTGGGCAAATTTCTAAGCTTAAGGTCAATCTTGACAAGAGTAACCTTTTTGGCATCAACCTTGATTTGATCAGGATCATCTCTCTAGGTTGGCTTTGATGCTTGATTGCAAGGTTTCTGATTGGCCTATACTCTACTTGGGTCTTCCTTTGGGAGGGAATCCAAAGGCTTGTGGCTTTTGGGATCCAGTGATTGAGAGAATCTCGCGGAGATTAGATGGGTGGAAAAAAGCTTATTTATCTTTTAGAGGTAGGATAACTCTTATCCACTCATGCCTATCCCACATTCCTAGCTACTTTCTATCCTTGTTTAAGATTCCCGCTTTAATGGCTGCAAAAATTAAGAGATTGCAAAGGGATTTCCTTTGGTCAGGGGTTGGGGAATGTAAAAAAGATCATCTTATTAGTTGGGATGTAGTGTGTAAATCGAAGGCAAAAGGGGGATTGGAGTTTGGGAAGATTTCTCTAAGGAATCTCGCTCTTTTAGGGAAATGGTTGTGGAGATATCTTAGGGAGAGTTCAACTCTGTGGCATCAGGTCATTCTAAGCATTTATGGGACATATTCTAATGGTTAGGATGCCAACACTATAGTTAGATGGTCACATCCTTGCCCTTGGAAGGCTATCGCACAAGTCTTTCAGGATTTTTCCAAGTATGCTCGGTTTGTGGTAGGAGATGGGGAAAGAATTCACTTTTGGGAAGATTTGTGGTGGGGGGAGCAACCTTTGGGATCCCAATATCCAAGACTATTTAGAGTAGTCACAGATAAAAATATTCTCATACCTTCAATTCTCGGTTCTGCTCGTCCCTTATCTTGGAACTTTAATTTCCGTCGTAACCTTTCCGATTCTGAGATAGAAGAATTAAAAAGCCTCATGCGTTCATTTGATTGTTTGCACTTATCCCCATCGGTTTTAGATGAGACATCCTGGTCTTTATCTTCTTCAGGGTTATTTACAGTCAAGTCTTTTTTTCTAGCCTTATCTCACCCTTCTGATTTATCTCCAATTTTCCCTACTAATTTTGTTTGGAATTTTCAAGTCTCTTTTAAGGTCAAGTCATTTATCTGGTTAGTGGCACACAAAAAGGTAAATACTAATGACTTGCTACAATTGAGAAAACCCTACAAAACTCTTAGTCCTAACATCTGTAAGTTGTGTATGAAGCACGGAGAATCAGCAGATCATCTTTTCTTACGTTGTTATTTGACGATGGGATTGTGGCACAGATTATTTCAGATAGCTAAGATGGATTGGGTCCCCCCAAGGAGCATTTCTGACTTGATAACCATCAATTATAAGGGTTTTGGAAAATCCAAGAGAAGCATAGTTTTGTGGCAAACTACATGTATTGCTTTAATTTGGGTTGTGTGGCGAGAAAGAAATGCTAGGATATTTAAGGATAAAGCTAGGAATTTAGAGAATCTATGGAATACCATTCACTTCCTAGCTTCTTTTTGGGCTTTTTGCTCCATGGTTTTTGAGGGCATTCCCCTTAATGTGTTGCAACTAGATTGGCTAGCAATGCGTAGCTCCAATGGGATGGTCTAGCAAAGAGAGTTTGTTTTTTGTTATTACTATTTAGCTGTTTTTGTATTCTTATTGTTTAGTTTTCTTTTGTGGGAGGATTCCCCATCCTTCTTTTGTACTTCTTAATTCTATCAATATATTTCTTTGTTGTTTCCTATCAAAAAAAAAAAATGTCAACCCACATAAACTTTTTCATTGAATGTGACTTATTTGGGTTGGAGTCCTTAACCCATTTAACTTTTTTTTTTACTTGCTTAACAATCAAAGGCATTTAGGACCCAAGTGTAGTCTGTATATAGCCCATTTAACTCATATTTCTCCTAAATAATTTAAAAAATAAAACAAAATAAAACTCCAATTTAAAGCATAATATGAAAGAGATAGCTCTTAACAACCAATCAACTTGACATTCAACAAGCAAGATGAGCATTAGGAGACATCTTATCCAACACCAAGCTTCCAAGTAGATTAATCAAAAAGAGGTACTGAAGAGTGCAAGAATAAGAAATTCTACATAATTTGATATTGATATTAATATACAGCTATAAATAAACATACAATTTTTTCTATTTAGTTGATTATGCAATATGCCATATATCATGTGTTGCTTCAAACACTCAACCAGTTATTAAAATGCCAATGTCAAGGTCCACGCAACATTTCATGGAGGAATGCAATTTTTGCCTACCATCAATATCGTTATTAATAGTATTAAATTTCCTTTTTTTACCTAAATATAATTATTCTCTACTTTTTTACTTGATGATTGTTTTGATAATTTCCCTTTTCTCTGTCTTGTGCATTTAAAAATCTAACCGATAAGTTAATTAAATGCTTATGACAAAACTTATGGAAATTTCTATAATTGGGGAATGTCTATTCCATATCTAGTTTCAATAATAGAAAAAAAAAAATCAAATTTCTGAAAATTTATAAAAATTGGAAATTTAAGTAATGATAATTGATGCATTGAACACAACATGAGAGTTGGAGCCCCAAATGCCACAATAAACATTCTTTGTTCTAAAACTAAATCGAAAATAAACAAACCTAAAGTTGTGTAAGCATATTCAGTGATGACTTCAACAAGTTATTTCAACTTAAATGTTAATAGCTTGATAGTGCTTTGCAAACTAATCCTAGTCAGAATCATAGTTGTGAAAGGTGCACCTAGGCTCCGGGCGGCACGATGCCACCCTTCGACGCCTCGCCTGAAGGCAGACAACGCCCCTTCACAAAGGCACTCGCCTCCGGCAAGGCACGATGTAGTTCACAAGTGCGCCTCGATCCCCTACCTCCTTCTCCTCCTCCTTCTTCTTTTTCTTCTTCTTCTTCTTCTTCTTCTCTTCTTCTTCGACATCGGGTTGCAGAGGGTAGAGAGAAGCCCTAATTTCTTTTTTGATTTTTTGGGACCAAAACGACGTTGTTTTGGAGCTTGTTCCTTTAAAATAAAAAACAGGTCAAAACGACGTCGTTTTAGCCCTGTCTTCCCTTCCAACCCCCTTTTCTGGTTGTTTTCAACCAAACAACTCTCCCAAATTTTGCCCTAGCCTCAACCGTATAGTGGAGAAGTGAAGAAAACGAAGAAGATGAGGAAAAATAGAGGGAAAATAGGAGAAAAATAGAGGAAAAATATATGTAAATTATGGTGCGCCTCACTTCACTAAAGCCTGCGCCTTAGGTGCGCCTTGGTACACCTTGAGCCTTTTAAAACTATGGTCAGAATCATGGGTCAAAATGTCAGTTGATATAGGTCAGTATTGGCCAAGCTGTATCCATTTCAGCCATGGCTGTGATGAGTCTGATATGCAAGTCAATATCATAAGGTTCAACAATAACTTAGTTTCAACTCAAATATGAATCACTTGGTTCAGCCAACCCATAGGACAATTCGAAATCACACCACCACAACTCAAATCTAATAAAAATGGAAAAAAAAAAACAAAAACAAAAAAACCAAATCAGTAATGTCTAACTCGAAGATTCCTCTCATCAACCAAGAAAAGATACCTCAATACACAAGTAGGAACAAGAAATTCAAGCTGATTTATTTTCAAAATAATTAATTTTACTGATCACCTTTTTATCATTTCATTTTTTATTTTCAAGACATACAAATTATCAAAATTTGGTATTGGATGTAAAACTGAGTATGATAGAGCTTTAAAATTTTTAAATTCTTAGCACTATCATAAAACAATTTGAATGGATGTATTTATAACTATTTAGATAATGTTAAATGTGATAGATGTTTACTTATTAATTTGTTCAGACTATCGAATCATAATTATTTTTCTAAAATTTTCATTAGTATTTTAGATTTTTTAGAGCGCTTTAACTCGCACATATGTGTACTAACCAATACCCATCAGGGCATGGCCCAGAGGTAATGGGGAGTGTCAAGTTGTGTGGTTGAAACACATGATCTCGGGTTCGATTCCTACCATTGGGAATCCCTAGATTACCAAGAACTGGTTGTGGCAGATGCAATCAGGCTCCCCAGGGTTTGGAAACCATGGGTGGGTCTGAAAGGCCCTACTATGGTGGGGTTTCCCAGTCATAAAAACTATATATCCATATATCTTTGTACATGTGTGTCACCCGATACCAATTTAAGATACTGAGACTATTGTGCCTCGGGACCTGCTAAATCTAATCGATATTGTGACTTTGAACCATATACTAAGTTTTCATATCAAAGAGGAAAACAAATTTTGAGTAAATGCTGCTACATAACTGACAAGCATGGCTAGACAACAAACCAAAAAAAATTAGAGATAAAAAATGTGTTGTATTTCTGATTATTGCTGGATATTTCACTGCTTACGTTGCAGTGCTGCCTACAGCAGAGACAGCATCAGACATCAAAACAAGGTTAAATTTTTATTACTGGTAGATATGGAAATTGGAATAGCCAACCATGTAGATGGTTGCATAATCCAAAAGTGTTCAAACTCATGCTCTAACTCATACCATAGTTAGAGCATGTACATTTGTAAACAAAAATGTGCAATCCAATTTCAAACTTCACCTGCAATATCTCGGTAAGGTTTGTATTAACAATAGCATATAAAGATGTGAGTCACCACCCAAAAAAGATTTACAGAATCAAATATGCCAATTGCAGCTATAGGTTGTGTCAGTGTGATGTGTTGAAGCATTAGTTTAGGTTTCATATTTTTCACATAAAAATTCCAATCTTTCACCTCTGACCAGAAATTTCATCATGCCTTTAATTATATCAACAGTACAAGTACAATAATTAAGTTTCATTTATTGAAGTTCACATAAATAAATGGCATTAGATTCTTAGTACAAAAAGGACAATTATTTTTAGAGAAGGCAAGAGAAGATAGTTTTTAAATGCTTCTTTTAACCACAAGGTGTCTTTGAAACAATAACGCAATAATGAAAAAAATAAAGTAAAGCTCTTTTTTCTGAAAACTAAAAAAATAAATAAACCATAAAGCACAGATCATTTCACATGCTCATGTTGCATACTGTTAGTTACAGTCAAGATGCAATGCATATTTGTTATGCACATCACAGCGTGCAGAGCAGGTGATTGGCAGCTATGAATGCCAGCATCCCTATCATGGTTCCAAAGCAGAAGAGCCAACCAACACCTTGGAGATTCCTACACCTTGGTTTCAGGTCTAACCAAAACCTAAACCAGGCATCCTTTATCATTAGCATTCTCATTAATCATATGTTTATCCTTACAGCACCACCATAAAAAAAAATATTATATTGATTCTCATAACTGCACTAAGTTAGACAGCATGAATCATAATCTATGTTATAGCTATTTGCTAAGTACATATTGTTCGTTTGAAGGAACCCTTACTCATAGGAGTGTAAATGAAAAAAAAAATGACAGGTGCTGCTAGAAAGGATGTTGCAGGATCTTTAGATTTCTAGAAATATAGAAGTTTCATAAGTTATAGAATAATATCAAAGACAAAAGAACACAGAAGAAAATAAAGAAAAGAAATCATTAGCATCACATCAAGGTTCCTAGGTATTCACACCAAGAGTTTTCTAAGCAATCACACTTATGGAGAAGCCAATAACACCCTCAAAGGAAACATAATAGATACTGAAAACTTTTATTAAGATTCGTATTCTCCTCTATGAAAGAATATTAGGAACAATTTTCTTAATTTCTTATCTTTCCTAATAAAAAAAAGAATAGATATAGGAAAGGAATGTTATTTAAAGACTCAATGAAATATAAACTTTCCTAATATGCAAGGAAAACTAGGCAACAAAAAGAAATAGAAACTTGACAAAGAGTAAACACTAACCAAAATAGAAACCTAACACAAGACTTGACTTAACCAAAGCTAAATGTAGTAAGTTCCAACAGGGATTAATCATCATTCACGTCCTAAATTATGGCTTGGACATTGAGACTAGTCTTTCCCATTCTTGCTTAAGTTTTTAAAGGATGTTTCCAGCAATTTTCCACCATCAAAAGAGCATGAAAACAGAAATAAAAGTGAGATGATACAGTCATAACATGAAGACCAATATGAAGTCTATCCACCAAAAGATGAGACTTTGATGAAATGGAGAGAGTTTAAGACACTTTACACAGTTTGAGATCTGTATAAAAAATGGCCAAGAAATTTTGTTGGTATGTGTGTGTGTGTGTGTGTGTGCATGAGCACACGTGTGAGTGAGCGAGCGAGTGAGAGATAGAAACCAGTTTGACTGTTTTGAAGCATGATTTAGGTGCTAGTTTTTATCATGATATTAGATGTGATGAGCCTTCAACACCATAAACATAGAAAATATTTGAAATTTAACAAAGATAATCCAAAATCTTATTCTGATCCATCATCAACAATTTTTTGGCTCGTCTCTTTTCTTTTCTTTTTCTTTTTTTGCTTATGGAAAAATAATTTTTTAAAAATATGACTCAAAATTAAAACAAACCAAAATATCAAATCAAAGAAAATGTCTCCAAAAAGACACCTTCCACATAGAAACATAAAACAAATACTATGACGTATGAGTAAGGTTTTCCATATCATATTGTGACTCTTATACATTTAAGGAACTACAAAATCAAGCTTAGTAAGAATAATTATCTATGAGTGTATCACAACAGAGACATGATCAACAACATCATCAAGTTCTAAATTAACCAAACAAAATCGTATGATTTAGCTTTCATTCTGCATATGCATAACTTGATAGTTTCCAGCACTGAAGATTGCTCTCTTAGAAAACTACTAGTTTAATACACATATCTTGGAGGTAATGGCTCAACATATTAATCTTATTCTCTCTGAGTGGAATTATGTCATTCATCATTAGAAGCATTTCCATCCGAAGTTCCAAATGTTGGATTTGGACCATTGGAGACAATAAATATATCACCAAATTTAATGGAAGTGTAACAATTTGGACATAAAAAAAACTCATTTCCTCAATTCCTCAATACAATTGCATTATGAAACCAACAATGATCAAATGTCAATATTCAATTGTGGAACAGAGAAGAACTAAACATATAAAAATGCACTCAGAGCACAAGTAAACAAAAACAGTAGAATAGTTGATGCATACCTGCATTGACCGTAATAATGCCCTCAAATCAGTATTTTCTGCCATCAGCTCTTGATTTTTTGCCTCATAGGCATCCACCTGCCATCAGTACATAGTCGCACTTAAGTTAATCAGTGTTAATCAAAACTCTAATAAGCCAATCATACTTCATACAATTTTTTTATAGAAATCATTGTCAGTCTTCTTTCCATTCCATGTCCCACGTTGTCGCCCTTCTTTCTGTTTACACCAAGCACAAAGGCCAATTATGAAATGCTTTCAACCAAAAAAATTCAGAAATCTCAGAACAAGCAATTGGCAGACTGACACCTGAAGAAGATTCATTATCTCCATGCCAGACCTCGATTCCTTCTTTTTCTCCATCAAAACTTGGTTAAGCCTCTCCTGCAAGTGAAACACAATCATTCCCCAATTTCCTACTCATGAACTTCTCCTGTTCTCCATATATGTTGTCATTCATGAAAGATGTTCCCATTTGCTAACATGAGCAACCTTTAAGTTTCCCCTAAAAGATAATATCATAATAATACACATGGAAAGGATCCTACCTGCAATTTTATGTATTCCTTCTCTTTTTTCTTCATCTCATGAATTTGTTGAGTCCTCACTTGCTTTGGCACCATAAACAAATAGGATTGAATGCTTTTAGAATCTATGCATTTTCACATAACAAGCACTAACTAGATAATTAACAAAAGAGTCCTAACCTGATTACCAATAACCATCCTTTGAAATTCATCCCGCTCCTGCTGCAATTTTTCTATTTGAGCCTTAAAAGCTGCTGTAGCTTTTGCTTCCTAATCATACACAACTACTACACCGATCAACAAACAGACACAACTGACATAGAATGTCTAATAGGGTAATTCCAATTTCCTAGATTATTTCACTTTACAAAATTTAAGTGTTCCTAACCGTCCGGGTCATGGTTGCAATCTCCCTATCTTTTGCTTGTAACTGTGACTCAAGCCTCTCAACTTTGGCCTCCAATCTCGATATGTCAGATAGAAGTCTACATCATACAAAACAATATATTATTTTCCAAATAATGGAATTTCAAAATTCATCAACACATTGCATCTGGTGTGGCTATACAAAATAAATAATGTAATAAATTAACATTGTATTTATGTGTATCATCAACTATGGGAAACTACTGTGAAAGTGAAAACTATATGTAAAGTACAGAATGATCAACAAGAACTAAGTTACATTGTGGTACATACAAATATCAACAGGAAATGAAAACTATAAAGCAAGAACACTAGCAAACCCGACCCAGTGCCAGCATTTCAGTGGAAGTTAATTCGCTAAAATTGAGTTATCCCAATCTCTAACCCCAAAAAATAGCAAACATTCAAGCAAACCAACGAAAACAACCAAAAACATTACCGCTGTCTCTGCTCATTAGCAGACTCCCTAAATTCAACATCACGCTGCCTCTGCTGCAGCAGAGAGTAAATGCAATTACAGGTCCGCGCAATCGAAACCTACCACCAAAAGCGCAAAAACGCAACAATCAAAACCCCACTCCCAAAACCACACAAAACAATCCACAAACAACCACTCCGCACCGGATCGCCGGCGAACAGATCGAGCGAGGCCGGGAATCCGAACGTCACGAGCGTCTGGTTCAAATACTTGGCACAATGCTCCAAGTTTCCCGCATCCGCGAAGGCGCACTCCCTGAAAAACACAACCAAACCTTAGAGAAACACAGTTTCCAAGACCAGCCAACCCTAGCATCCACAAAAACAGAGGAAAGCGTACCCGATTCCGAAAGCGGACTGAGACGAAGACTGCGAAGAGTCCAAAAAGTGTGAGAAAATGAGTGTGTTGTTTTGAGCATTGAATCGTAACAATGTTAGGGTTAGAGAGAGATCGTACTCTGAGATCGAAATCTGTGTCAGTGGCGGGCATTGTTCTTGGAGAGAGCTTCGGTGTGGCGACAGTGGCGGATGAGAAAGAAGACGAAGAACAGGAGGAGGAGGAGATATTGAGTAGATATTAGGTGATGATAGATCTGGAAACGGTGGGGAAGTTTAAAACAAAATTTGAAGTTTGAAGATGTTAAAAGGTATTAAAGAAGGGGGTCCTTTTTGGCTTTTTGCTCGACAGTGGCTTCCTCCTTTCACCTCGGAACGGTCTCTCTTCGTCTCACGCTTCTCTTTATTTTGGGTAACGTCATTCCTCGGACCCTGTCAGCGGAGCGGTAGTTGCAAACTTATAAGGAGACTATGGCCGGATTTAAACGGGGATATTTGGTTAAAAGGGTTGAAATAAGTTTGAAATTTAAAAAATGACCTCCCTTCTTTCAATTTTTTTTTTTTTTTTTTTTTAAGAAATAACTCTTTTTAAGACATTTTTACCCTTTTCTAATCCCTTTAAAAACACCATTTCTCTCTCATTTTTTCTATTTTCATCAGGTTTCTTTACCTCCTTTTTACACCATTTATTTCTCATTTCTTACACATTTTCCTCCTAAGTTCAAATCTTAGAGTAAAGATCAATCGATTGAAGATTAGAAGTCTTACCCATATAGAGCTAAGTTCTCTCATACTTCTTTCGTCTTTAAGAATCTTCTCATCTTCCATTTTCTCTCCTTATTATTGATTAGAGTTTGTTACGGTTTCATATGAATTTCAATAATGTTGAAGATGAGGTTAAATAAAAAGTTGCTAGTGGTTAAATCTATATATTTTAGTTGGCATGGTTGGAAAAATTTTGAAATATGTTGATTTTTATTAGGTTCTTTAACGAATATTTTAAATTACAATTAACTGATCGAAGAATCATGCCTTTAACATTAATACCTCACAATTTTATAAATAAAATTTAAGTAAAAACATAACCTTAATCAAATTCTTTGTATATGAAATGAAACTTAACCTTAATTGAGTTATTTTAAAATGAATCTTACCTATAGTACAATTCAAAAAGACTAGTTAAGTTATTTATAAATGAATTTAATCATTATAAAAACTTTTTCTTGATTTATATCAAGTTTATGAATTGACAATATATTGAATAAGAACAAAAAGAAGAGTGACATGTCATCTATTTCTTTCAACGTTTCTTTTAATCTCATATTTTATATTTTAATAGTTGTGATAATGATAAGAACATGATTTACAAGAGAAATGAATTACTAGGACATCATGAATCATCATTAATTATGAAAGAAACCGAGTGAGATAATAAGTAATGAAAATGAGTTCAATGGTAGTTGAAAAATAAACAAAGTTTTGGTGTCGAGAGAGTAAGCTAAAAACGAAGTTATGTTGGATCTTTTGAGAAAGCAAGAGGTACAAATGGGTAGGGATTAGAGTCTGATAAAAAGAAATGAGAAAGAAAATAACATGCTTTTGGATGGAAATAGAACAGAAGGGTAAACTTGTCCAAATGTAGACAAATTTTAACAAAATTAATAAAAGAATCATTTTTGTAATTTGATGAGTATTTATCCAAATAACTCATTTAAATATATATTATTTAAAAAGAATTATTTGAAAAATAAATATAAAAATATTACTTTCCAAAATAACAAATCACTTGTTTACATTGAACTCATCTTTTCAAATGAAAAGTTTGATGAGTTGATTTTAAAATTAAAATTATTTTTTATTGAAGAATTTTTTTTAATAAATTAATTAGTTAAAATAGATTAAATAATCATCGAATTTGGTTTTTAATCTTTCCCATATTTTTATTTAGATCATAACTCATTTTTTATATAAATGGTTTTTATCATTTCAAGTATTTACATATAGATTTAAAAAAAAATAGTTATTTTTACGGTGAAAGAGTAAGGACATTTTTATTTTATTTTTTATCAAAGTGAGGTTAAAAATGAATTATAGGTTAAATTTTCAAAATTGGATTTTTAAAGGTACATTTAATCAAATAACCCTTTTTATAATTTTGTTTAAAATAACTCAAGTTATTTAAGATGATACGTATTACATTGTTTTATTTTATTATTTATTTATTTTATTTATACTAACATCATGTTACATTTTCAAGATGGAGGGAAAGTTTAATTTTAATATTTTTAAACCTTTTTAATATATCAATTATTTTCACCTGCAAAAGTGCAAAACAAATTGTCATTCAACGAATATTTATACACAACTAAAAATCTATAGCAACTAATACATAATCTAAAAGAGAGAGAATATGTAAGTATATTTAAGGCAAATTTTATCATGTCCTTAAATAAAAGAATCAAGTTAAATACCAAAATTAGTTTTAAAGCATAATAAAAGACTTTTATGATCTCTCATGCAAGCATTAAGAGACTAATTTAGATCATAATTTACATTTTATTAGGGATGTAACTTGGTCAAGTAAGAAGCTTAACCTACACCAAACTACCCAATCAAAATATGTAATCCACATCAAACCTAATTCATGTCAAGTCTGACCCTAACTCATTCAACTTTTACCTACATCAACTCGAATGATCAGTTAGATATGAGTTAAGGAGTCTAACACATTCAAGTTATCCTCATAGTCTTGATTTTGATACTAAAATCCTATTTGGATCGGCTTTTGAAAGTTCAAAACTCTTTTTAGACTCTAAGAGTTTTTATACTTGATTGACCAATTTTGTTCGAAATATTTATGACTTAAAAAAAATCTAATATGAAAGTCAAAAAATATTGTTCATTATAAAAACTGTATTTTAACTTATGTAAGAAGTGTTTTCACATCTAATAAAAACTTTATAATATCAATGTTGTCCAGAAAAATTGTAACTTTGCCTTTAACTTCATCTTTCAATTAAAACAAAAAAATAAAAAAGTTGAAATTTCTTAAAGAATTATTAAAAAGAAATAAATAAATTTTGACTTAAATTTAAGGTGGACCAAGCAAGGGAGTGAGGGTGAAGCTCCTTGGGGAAGAAGATTCATTTATTTTGTTTGATGATGACTACAATGGGCTCAACCATGTGATGGTACTCTAGATTTTGGAAAGTCGCACTATGAATAAATGAATCATGAATACGAAGAGGGGTACCTCTCCCTTGGGCATGCATTTACATGGGTTCACCATAATTTGATTGGCTTGAGGATGAATGTGGTGGGGTATGAAAAACCCATCACCACCATTATTATTTGACTTCATCATGTGGCCCACCCCCTCACAATTAGTGAACCCGTCTTTCAACTTAAAGTCTTAAAAGCCACATTGAATCTTACTAATTTTTCAATCAAATAAATTTTAAGGTAACATTTGAGATTTTTTTTTTAATTTAATTAGAAAGAAAAGTCAAAGGCAAGAAGACGTTCAATTTTATATGAAGGAAACATAATATATATATATATATTAAAATTATTAGAGTATAAAAAGAAGATCTTATTAATCTTAAAAATAGCTTTTAACTACTTTAAAGACCATTAAGATAAAGTTTATGGCCATGTTTAGTTTATGGAAAATGTCAGGGAAAGAAATAAAGAAAAAAAGTGAAAAAAAAGATAAAAGAAAATAAAAAATAGATTCAAAATTCATAAATTAATTTATATGCTTCTTCAAATTCATTTAACTTATTTTCCTTCATCATACAAAGCTGAAATAATTTTAAAATTCATAAATTACTAATTAATTTTAATTATATTTGATTTTCTTTCATAATTTTCATAGTGAATCCAAATATAAGAAAATCATTTTTCTTACATTTTTTTTCTTCTTAGTACTTTCTATGAACTAAACATAGCATATATTATTTTTCAAAATAGAATTGACATATACATTTATTTTTAATTGTTTTAGATTGTTGCAAGTATTTCAACAAAAATATTACCTTCTTAAATTGTTTGAGATGTTTTTGCTTTTCTTTAATTTTTGTAAAGATTATAAAAACAACATCTATACTTTGATTCATCTCTCTATTTTGTGTCTAAACCTCTTTTTAAGTATTATCAATTTTAAATCATTCTCAAATGTCAAATAATAGATGAAAATTTTATATTTAGGTACTTGAATTTTCTTGCATATTATAATATTATATAAAACTTATATCTAATAATATTCACATGTTTGTAAAAATGCACAAATGATTTTCTTAATTTTCCCTTTGATATTTAGAAAAAAAAATTATAATTTTCAAAATAAAAGTCCATGCATGTGGCATCTCAATAGAAAAATAAATTTTACATATAGGGGATATTTGGTCAAACTTAATACTATTTACTTAATGATTTAAGTTTACTTTAAGTTAAATTATACTTCAATTGTTGATTTAAAACTTATTACTTAATTTTTACTTTAAGTAATAAAGTTGTTTAATAAAATTAACTTAAAATTTATTATAAACCATCAAATTGACATATTTATCATCACAAATTATTACCAAGATAAAAGAAGTTGAGAAACACCGGAGGTTGTGAAATAATAAAAGAGATCGTGGATGTAATTAAGGTAAATGAGGATAAAAAGGTACAATGAAAATATGAAGTTAAAAATAAATTAATTATTTTTACTTATTACTTAAAATTATTTTTAATTTTAAGTTATACCATTAAATTATTTTACCAAATATACTTAATTTAGTTAATGACTTAAATTAAGTTATTAAGTCACCGTTAAGTTATTAAGTTAAGTTACCAAACACCCACTGTGGACCCCGTATTTCGCTCGATGTGTTCCCACTCGATGGCGAAACTCACTTTTTTATTTTTTTGGTAAAAATATGATTTTTAAGAAAAGACTTGGAGTCGCCACTTATTTTTATTTTATTTTTAAGATAAAAAATAAAAAATAAAACCTTAAGTGTGACTCCTTATTTGGAAAAGACGATCTATGAAAAACTAAAGTCGGGTTCGGGGTCAGGTTACTTATCAGGAAAGTACGGTAAAAGACCGTAGCACCCCTCTAAGCCCTTAAAATTGGGTCTCTTCTAAATAAGGTGAAAAAAACATGACAATTAATTAGGAGACCAATTAATACCAAAATGATCATAGATCAAAAGCAAGTCATAATAATGAATAAATAAACAAAATGAAAGTGAGAGCGTACCTTGACAGCAAGTAATAAAGCGCTATCATGAAACAAGGTTAGCTCAAGTATTAAATCATCACATATATATCAAAGAGTAAGACAAAGATCAAGCAATATTCATTAAGCATAACAATTGACAATCAGAAGAGAAATCTATATGTAGGGCCCCCACCAAAGCCTAATTGATTTTTGCATGAATTAATATCATAAATTTCATTGTTTCTGGAGCTACGAAAATTCATTCACGCTTATTAAAAATCAAGGAAAAAACAAATTAAATCAAAGAAAATTTGAAAAAAATGTTTACCTGAAAGGAAAGGTAGCAAGTTGATTTGAAAACGAGATTTTTAGTGATTTAAAACCCTAATGAAGGATGAAAAGTGGTAGAATTAAAAAATATTTGAAAAAATGGAGTAGAATTAAAACTATTTAAAAGAAAACTAGAATTTTGAAATTTATTTGAAAATTTAAATCTCAAAAGTTATTTGAAAATTGGATTTTTGAAAATTAAATTTAAGAATTTGAATTTTGGAAATTAAATTTGAAATAAATTGGAATTTTGAAAATTATTTGAGAATTGGAGTTTTGAAAGTTAAATTTAAGAATTGAAGTTTTGAAAATTAAATTTGAAAGAAATTGGAGTTTCGAAAATTGTTTGAAATTGGAGTTTTGGAAATTAAATTTAAGAATTGGAAAATTAAAATTTAAAGAAATTGGAGTTTTGAAAATTGAAGTGAAAATAAGATTATTTGAAAGTCCGGAATTTTGAAGATTATTTAAGAAAAATAATTTGTGAAAATGTGTGAGCATAAAGGATAAAAAAGAAATATGGGCATGTTTGGGATTACACGGCAAAGGTGGCCATGCACGAGTGGGGCCCGGGGTACAAGCAAACTAGGTATGGCCGATTGGATTGATGGTAGATTGGCTGCTGTTGTTGCACCTGTGGCTGATCTGGCACTATTGGAATTGCAGAATTCCAAATTTCCTCTTAACCACTAATTCCCATTTTTTACAAGATGAAAAACAAACACCACATACCATCTAAATGTTCCCGCCACCTCATCACCCACCCGCCATTCTCACCACCATACATGTTAAGCCCTTCCATTTGTTTCAAACTTCTCTCACACCCTCCATATTTTCGCACTCATTGCCGTAACAAAGCCTACCATGGCAAGCCTGTCGTTGATCCTCTCCAGTGTCGGCCCATTAAACCAGAATACATCCCCAAATTTGGTGCTCACCTTGGGCAAGGGAGGAGGAGGAGGAGAAGGGATTAGTTGAGGTGACTGTGAGAGTAAGGGTGGCTGCTAGGAGTTGGTGGTGACAGGCAGTGGTTGATCGCTTTGGCCATCCTCCTTGGTGCACCGCACCTGCACAACACTTCTTTGAAGACATAGCACCAACCTGGAAGGAACAACTTGGAGTGCTTTGGTTTTGTTGGCTACATGTGTCATAGCTGTTGCAAGGGTGGATTGCATGGCAGTTTCACTCTTTACAGTTTTGGATTGTTGTTTGCCATTTAGTGGAATGAGAAAAAAAAAATGAAAAAATTGAGGCTTTTACGACATCCGGGAGAGAGACGGCGTTGCCACCGTCTATGGCCATTTCTGGTTGAAGCACCTGTATGGTGACGAGAGGGGGAGCGACGACAGTCATTGGTGGGAGAAATGGTGGGCATGAAGAGACTTAGCAGTCAACTAGGAAGAGATTGGTCACGCCCATGCATGACGATCACATGCACGTGGGGTTCATGGGCAAGCATGAATCTGGGATTTTGATGGAAGCTTTGGACTGATTCTAAGAAACAGAGAATGCTCTAAAATTAAACTAAACTCTCTTTCATGTTGTATTGAATGGATACAAATAGGTGGAACAAACGGTGAACACTTGTGCGATTAAACAAATATTAAATTCCGAGAAAACAAACCAATATCTCACTCATTTATAGGAGAAATCAAAGAAACTAGAACAGAGCAAGTGTGAAGCGAGCTTAGATTCAACAAGATCCAATCCACAACAAATGATGCTCAAGATTAGTAATGGCAAGGAAGGAAAATAAAGAAATCTCAAAGCAAAGGTACCCATATCGGCCATACCTGAGCTCTTCCAGTGAAGCTCCTTCTTGCCTCATCTCCTTAAACTCTCCTCCTTTCTGTTCAGTTGTGCCTTTTCTCTGTTTCCGGACGTCCCCCTCTTTTCAAACAACTCACTCCCCTCTTCTCAACCTCTTGTGCTCTTTCTTTTCATACCAATCTCTATCGGCTCCCCTCTCAGATCATCATTTCATGCTCTTTCATTCCAACCATCCCCATCTCCAACTACTCCTCTACTCCACTGTTGCAACCACTGCCATGGCAAGGTGGTCACATCTTTGCCACGCGTCTCATGCATACAACTTTATGGAAGTTGTCCCCCACTTCAAATAAAAAATCCCCTCTAGCTCATCCCGGGTGGTCCCAAAAAATGAGAAAAAAAAACATCTGCATCCTAAAGGGGTCAACACCCACATAATAAACTCCTTAATATTTCAACATCAAGTCTCAAATCACAAGTCCTATAGTATTGGGAAAATGCCCAATTATTTTTTAAGGATTAAACTTTTTTCTCAATTATACTTTAGAAGTCACCTAAAATAAAGCAAAGATGACATATAAAAAAAAAATGGTTCACATTAAAGTGAAGGACTCAACTTTAATTGCATGGACTTGGAGATCAAGTCCTTAACAACCCAAGGCCCAAGCTACTTTTTGACTCCTTTATACACTAATTTAGTGGCAAAAGTTGTTGAGAAAACAAGTCTTTTAAGACTCATATGTGGGTTTGTTTGGTGGAATAAGAGCTTATGGTATAGAGTGTTTTTTTATAATGTTTTTAATGAAAGTGTTTTTGAAAGAATCACCTATCAAATGTTTCTTCAGAAAATGTTACATATGATTTTCCAATATTATTGTGATTTTTAAAATATTTTCTAAATTTTGTCAAACACCTTTTTTTTTTTTCGGTAAAAATATTTTTTAAGTTAAAAACACTTTTTAGAATCAATATCAAATGGACTATTAGGAGCCAAGTTGAAAACTTTTTTAAATATAATTTCAAAATAATAATTCTTATTTAAAAAAAAAAAAAACAAAATCTTATTTGAGATTTTCTCAATTTATTTTTCGTGCAATGTAAAAGTTTATAAATTATTCTTCATATTTTAAATTGTCGCTTAAAAATATTTATAAAAAATAATAAAACATTTAAAATTTATTATGAAAAATAACTTGTTTTCAAATTGAAAATAGGATACTTTAAAAGGTGATTTTCAATAAAAATGTGAAATGTTGGATCAAGAATACGAGATTCTCATAATTGTTTTTTGGTGAATTAATTTTTTTGGCAAAAATTTTAAAAAATAAAATCATTATCAAGGTTTAAAATATCAGTAAATACAGATATATTGTAAATATTGAATAAATATTGGTGGATCTTCTGACAAAAATATTGACAAGGTGAAAATTATTCAAAATTCGCGTGAATGTTTGAAAAAATGATAAAATAAGTATGAATATATATATATATATATAAAAGTTATTTTGTAAGTATAATTGTTATAAGTACGATTAAATATAATATTTATCAAATTTTTATGAAAAATTTGGCTAAAATTCCTTTTAATATATTTATATTCATTTATTTTTAAAATTAAAACATACTTTTTTTAAAACATATTTTATTATTTTAAATAAAAAATTAAATTGACTTATATAAAATATTTTATTTGAAATTTGATTTCTAAAAATTTATTACAAATATATGGTGACAATTTTTCTATTAACATTAAGTTATTGAAATAATTAAATTATTAATAATTTGTCTTATTAAATTAATTTTAATTTATAAAATATTAGGACTTCATTAATTTCTTTTTATTGTAGCAATTTTTGAGTAAAACTATATTTTTAATATTTTAAAATAAAAACATTTAAAATTAAATAAAATTAAACGGATAAATAAAAAAATTAAGAATGAAATGATAGTAATTTTTTGAAATAGCTTTAATGAGATAAATATAAAAATTAGTTAAAAATAAAATGAATAATTAAAAAATAAAAAAAAAAGTATCAATATTTAAAAAAAAACTTTAAAAAAAATCTCCAATATTTCCCCGAGCTTCTTCCACTGCTCCACGCGCCTGTCACCACCATCTCCTAGCAACCACCCTCATTTTCACAGTCACCGATATTATTGATATTTTATCAAAATTCTCACCGATTGATAAACGATGCCCGCTATTGTGTTGGGCACCATCAATATTTGATATATTGACAATATTTCGCGGAAAAAATCTAAAATTTTAATCCTAGACCATTGCTAATAAGATGCTAAATTTGATGATGATATTTTGTGAAATTTTCCAACACATATTCAATCATTAATTAATTAGTGAATATCATACATCACAAATGCCAAAAGTATTTTTGTTAAAAATAAAATAATTATGACATTTTAAAATTTGCAATTAAATAAAAAATGCCTAGGTCACCCTTTGAGGAAAAATATCTATTTTTCTACTCCTCCAAAACACAAATAAATCATATTGGAAAATATGAAATTAATGGTTAAGAGTTCTATCCAAACGGATTTAAAAATTATATTTAGTATTTAAATATACTTTTAGTTTTAGCATTTGAAAAATTCACTAAAACTTTTAATGACATGTGGTGCCAAGTGATTGGCTAAGATGGATGTTATATTCATTGATTGTTCAATGAATTTGTGACAATAGGGCACCAATAATTTATTTTCAATCATTTTCAAGTTGGAAAAGCACATGCATTCAAAGTTAAAAGTTACGTATACGTAAACGTTCACAAAAACCATTGGGAAATGAAATTAATATAAGATCAAATAACTCTAAACTTCATTTAAAAAAAAAAAAAAAACACACACACACACACAAATAAACTCATTAATTAAACAACCCAAAATTAACAAGCAACAGTAACCCAATTATCATAATTATCACATCTTGAAACTTAAGATCATAACCTAACCTAACCTAAAATAGAAGGTCAAACACATGATTTCAAACTCCAAAGTATGAAAAAGGAAAGATATAGTTTTTGATTCTTTGGGATAAGTTTTGACTTAGAAGACATTAAGCTCGGAATAGAAAGCAATTTTTTTTTTTTTTTTAAATGTTCTGAAATAGTATATTTTTAGAACAAATTTAGAGTGTTTTTAGTTTTTTTTTATAGCATGTTCTAAGAAATAATTGAAAATATGAAAAACACTTTTAAAATTTTTAAGTTATATAATATATCGTACTTTCATGGAGAATTAACTTGGGAAATTGTTTTTTATATTTGGATTCTCAATTAGAATTTTATTCATAAAAATAATTAACAACTAATTTTACTATTTTTGAAAATATGATCAAACAAGCCTAAAATTTCTCTTTTAAAGTTATCTCATCTGTGTAAGAAACTTTAAAAATTCATAAAAAATTGATATCATATTAAATTAAGACCTCGATTGACACTAATACTTGAAAAAATTTATCATTTAAGTGTTAAAAAAGTTAGAAATATTTTATAAAATCATTATCCTAAGAGTGCGTTTGACAATATTTTTAGTGGAAATGTTTTATTTACAAATGCTTTTTAGGATAATCACCTAGGCAATCTAGTTAGTCAGGACCAACATTGGGAAGTGTAATCCCACAAGTGACACATGGTCTTAGGTTTGAATCTTGTCACTAATGATGCATTGAACTTACCACCATGAGGTTTCCGGAGTTAATAATAATAAAAAAAAAAAATCAAAATTTTAAAAGTGTTTTCTAAAATTTGTTGAATGCTTAATTTTTCTTTAAAAAAATAATTTTTAGGTTAAAAACGTTTCTAGAATCACTACTAAATAGATTTTAAGGTTTGGTTTCACAGTGATTTTTGTAAAACTGATTTTAACTTGTAGTACTCTTGTTACTAGTATTTAAAGGTAGCGAGAGTGTTTATGTTTTTAACCTTTTACTGAAAGTAATTTGTTTTTAGACTTTAAATTGTTTATTTTTCTATTTTTTTTAATGACTTATTATAAATTTTTTAGAGAATAAAAAAAGAAAAATATTTGATTTTTTCCAAATGAAAAAAATAATATATTGTTTTTTCTTTATTTTTTAATACTTAATAAAAATAAAATATTAAAAAAACAAATAGTATAATACTTAACACTATTAAACATTAAAATTTAATTTAAAATTAAGTAAAAAAACAAATACCACAATATAATTTTAGAAATGCTCTTATGGAACTTTCGAATATAAAATCACATTGTTTAAAGTGATTTATGTACATTTTGAATGCCTTTTCTTAAACGTAATTTTAAAATATCTTAATTATTCTTATATTTAACAAAAAGTATTTTTAAAATATAATTGTTTGATATGCGTTAGACATATGTAAATGTTTACAATTCTTCAATTATATGCAGAATACCATTCTCAACTCCTTAAACCGAAACTGAAGTATGTGGAAAATCAATCCAAAAGAACAAGATTCTAAACTGTGGAGTCTAGCTAATCCAAACTAGTTGTACACTTAAGAGGCGACATGTGAACAGGATGTAAGCTTAATGCAAGTGCAATACAAAAAATTTAATTAATTTCAAGAAAAAGAGAGTTCAACCAATGACTTAATAATATTTTAGTAGCAATCTATATTCATTCTCTTTGACTTCTTCCAAGTTTGGAGGTATTTCCATTCATCCAAGAGTTTCTTCAATGATAGTTCTTCAATGTCTTTGTAAGTTTAAATTCCAATCCCCCACTTTTGAAAGTCCAAACTTTTTTCAAGAAGCTCTTAATTTAATATATATATATATAAAAGAAATTCTTTGTCAAAATATTGTTTTTGGTGAAAAATATGAAGGTGATATTTGTTTTTTTTACTAAATAGAAAAAATCAAAATATTTAGTGTTTGTTTTTTTACTTAATTTTAAATAGAACTTTTATATTTCATAATGATAAGTATAAAGTTATTTGCTTTTTTTAATGTTTTATTTTTATTAAACATGAAAAAAAAAAAGTAATATGTTACTTTTTCCATTTAAAAAAAGTTAAATATTTTGGCCTTTTATATTCAACAAAAAATTTATAATAAATTATGAAAAAAAACAATATAAAATCTAAAAGTAAATTACTTTCAACAAAAAATTGAAAAACAATCGTCCTCAATTAAAAATAATATAATATTGATATTAATCAATATAACTAAAGTAAACTTGTTAACAATAAAATTATAAGTTACAAAAATTAGAATTCATTGATTTAATGTGATAATTATAACATGGTTGAAAATATCCAACTTATTTGTTGGAAAAAGTGATTAGTTTAATAACATAATCATTTAAGACTTTAGAAGTATCTACCCCATCTACCTGTGATAAAAAAAAGGACTAGACACATAACTTAGCTACTTAAGACTCATTTATGAAGCCTCACTATCAAAAATTTTCTAGCCAATCAAATAGAAGATAAATGCCAAATAAATTAAAAATAAATAAAAAATCAAGAAAGAATTATGTTTTGTGGTGAGATGGGTGTCAAAATTGACCAAATATCCCTATATTATGTACATTTAAGCTCGATACCCAAATAAAGTGTAAAAATTAAGTTGAAAGATATTATCTTTCACTAATCCCTAAAATACTCTTTACCTTTATATAGACACATAGTGAGTGTGAATTTCAATTTTTTTTTTTCCTTTTCCCATTTCTAACTTTTTGTTTTTTTTTCTTTTTTCTTTTTCTTCCTATCTATATTTTTATTTTACGTCAAATAAAAAACAATAATGTTTTTTTTTTCATTCTTAAAGATATTGAATTATTTTACTCTTATTATAAGCAAGGATAAAAATTTTGGAATTTTTCATCCAAATATTTTTTATCTTTTTATATTTATCTTTTAGTTTAATTTTCATTTTTTATTTTAAATTTACATTACCCTTTTATTTATATTTTCCATATTAACCATATTTTAAAATTTTAAAAATTGACTATCACTTCACTCTTATTATATATATACATCCTTTTAGCTTTTTAATTTTTAATGTTTTTATTTTAAAAAGATAAATTTATTGAAAAAATAACTAAGATATGAAGTTCTAATATTATATTAATAATTTTTCTTATCTAAATAAACTAATGCAAAGTATTTTGACTCACAACAATAAAATTGTCAATACAGTTTTTTAGTGAACTTTAGAAATTAAATTTAAAATAAAATATGTTATATAATATTTTATCTAAAAATTATTGAAAGTGGTATTTAATTTTTTTTATTGACTTTCAAACTTATTTAATTTTTTACTTGAAAGGTAATAGAACATGTTTACAATAAAAAATAAATTAGATTTTCATTTTTTAAAATAAATGAGTATAAATATATTTAAAAAATTAAAGATAATCTTAGTAAAAAATTTGATAAATATGATTATAATTTTAAATATAAATTCATTTGGGTAAAATTTCACAAAAAAAAAATAGTGGAAAGAAATAACATTGTTAAAACTATGAAATTAAAATATGCAATTACGAAATTTTGATGATGAAATTTAGAAATAAAATTCGAAACAATTCTTGAGTGAGAGAATTTGAGTAGGGAAAAATGCTTGAGTGGAAAAAAAAATAGGAAAGTTTTTTAAAATCACTTGAAATCCTTAACAAAAAGTAGTCTTGTACACCTTTGTACAGTTAGTAAATTTGTCTTGTAGAACTAGTGTAATACCCTTTTACAATAACTCAAATTCCATATATTGTCTCATGAATATATGACAATAGGTTGATAACCATGTTTGCATTGGTTTGGTTTAAAAAAAAGATAAAAAAATTGTTGTATAATTTTATTTTACAATCATAATAAGTGAGGTACCTATTCAAATGACCATATACAAATTAGACAAAACACATAAGATGAATGTATGCTTAACCAATGTACGTGAGAAATGTCATTTATCATCGATTAAGGAAAATAAACAAACATGTTTTTCAAAATCACTTAAAATCTTTCACAAATGATAGTATTGTATACTATTATATTATTAATATATTTTTCATATACACTTACTGTAAATACTTTATATAGTGACCCAAATTTCATATACCCCCTACTCAATGTGTGCCCACAGATAGGTTAACCATGTTTTCATCAATTTGATTCAAAAAATACTGGAAAATGGAAAAAGAAAATTTTCCCTCAAACATCATTAATGGGATAAGTATTCAAATTGTTATGTGCGAGTTAAATAAAGTGCATAAGATGAGTGTATGATAGAAGAATGTGTGTCTTGAGAGTGTGCAACCCTTAGATGATAAGACAAAAAAAAAAAAGGTTGTCCAAAATCGATTGAAATCCTTCATAAAGGATAGCCTTGTACATCCCTTGTATAATTAGAATATTTGTTTTGTACAGTTAAAACATTTGTCTTATCCAGTTAGAATATTTACCTTGTACAATGATACAAATTTCATCAACATGTATACATTATGTGTTCACATACGATGTGTGAATCATGTTTCCAATGATTTGATTTAGAAAATTATATAAAACGTAAAAACAAAATTTTTCATCAAACATCATTATTGGGGTAAGTATTTGAATTGTCATATGCAAGTTAAATAAAGTACACGAAATGAAAGAAGTTGTGGTAGGAGAGTGTATAACCTTTAGATGACAAGGAAAAAAAAGTTGTTCAAAATGTACAGTCTTGTACACCCCTTATACAATTAGTATATTTTCTTTGTACAATTAGTGTAATAGCCTTGTACAATAGTATAAATTTCATACATATGCATAAATTATGTCCATGTGAGTGTGTAAACTATGTTCCTAATGGTTTGACATTTAAAATAATTAAAACAAATAAAATGTTATTTTATTTTATTTTCAATGTAAAATGTAATTAAAAACAAGACAAAGAAATCACTTAAAAACTATTATTTAAGCTAAATTTATTTATTTATTTCCTTTTATTTTTGGAAATAAAGAAAAAATAATAAAAATTTTAATTAACCATAAGAAATATAAATATAAGATTGGTTAGAAAATACAAAATTTAATTATTTATTTTATTTTATTTTTGGAATTAAAGAAAATATAAAAAAATTATTTAACTATAAAAAAATATTAATATAAGACATGTTAGAAAATAGAAATAACCTCAAATTTATTTACTTATTTCATTTTATTTATTTAAATTAGAAAGTAATTTATTTTAATATTTTAATAGATCAAAATGTGCACAATTAATCTATTACCTTGTTAATTATGTATATATTAAAATTTTCTATTAAAAAAAAGAAAAAAATAAAATCAAATTAAAAAAGTAATAAATATATATAATTTAGTTATTTAATTTTTTCATGTAAAAGATAGTCACACAAAAAAACACATAATTGATCAACTTCTTTATTTAATTGTAAACATAGTATATTTTTTTATTTTATTATTAAAATAACTAATGGAAAAAATAAAAATGAATAATGAATGAAATTTAATTCTTTTTATTATTTTCATATAATAACCATACTAAACAAGGATTTCAATTTTTATTTTTAAAAATAGTTTTCATTTTTTAATTAAACGTTTTTCAAAAAGAAAATATAAAAAATAAAAATTATATTATCATATTTTTTTAGAAAGTATTTTTTAAAATAGTTTTTGAACGTAATTTTTCTTTATTTATAATTTAAAATAGAAAATAATGTTGATTTTTAATTATTTATAAAAAAAATTAAAAACAATGAAAAATCCAAATGGTTAAAATATAATTATTAATGTAATAAAGACCAAAAAAATTTGTGTGAAAGGTCAATGAGTATTTTGGTCCATCACTATTTTATATAGTTAAAATCAATTAGATGTGATATATGTATTTTTGGTCAATTTTGAAGCTCATATCACGTAAAAGCACAATTCTCCCAAAAATCAATGTCATTGTTTTCGAACAAAATAACCATTTTGTCTGAGTTGTTACTAGTCAAACCAATTGATTCCCCATTTCATTAATGTCGTGAAAAGTAACCAAAGCACCCATTCATTGCCCAATCACTTTGCCCTATTGATTGGAATTTAAAACTACACTTTTCCAATTATTAAAAAATTCCACCACTCAAAAAGTAAGAAGACCAAGTCAATCAATTGCCATAATAATTTTTTAAGGAAGAAACAACCAAGTGGATCTAATCAATTAACTAATAGGTTTTCTATATTCTAAATTTTGACAAAGTCATTTTCTTTTTATGTACTAAGAAAAAAATCCTAGAATTTTTTAATTTAATTGATTTTAAAAATAGGAAAAATAAAATAAAATAAAATACAAATCATTTAAAGAAATTTCTATTTTTTTAAATTTTTTATTCTCTATGTCACTAAACCAATTCGGGAATAGAAAAAAAAAACCTAAATTTAATTTTTATTTCCTTTATTCCATTTTCTTCTTCTTTTTCCTTTTCATGTCAAAGCTTAAAATCTATATAAAATAAACATAATATAAAACAAAAATCAAAATTTATTTGATAAAATTTGAATTTATGTTCATAATTAAACTATACACATGTATAATTGATTTTACTTTTAAATATTCCCTAGTATTTATATTTCATAAGTTCCCATGTGTAATCTTCTAACTAGATCGGGTGACAATCACCCGTAACAGAAAAGATGTTCATTAGGCTTATATGGTCATGTTAGAACGAACACAACATTTAATGTATTTTATTTAAATGAATGGTTTGTGTTGATTTTCGATAATGACAATGACAATACCAATATTTTGTTATGACGAACTTATTCCTTAGTAGACTATTTTTAATTAAGTAATGCAGAAAAATAAGAAGCATAAAGCCAAGGCATGAAAACATGGTCGAAAAAAAAAGTAGGTTGCCACTACTTGCTAGTCAAGAAATTTCTTCTTTTATTTGGTGCAATCAAAGAGATGGGGTGTGGGTAGTTGGAAAGTCATGTGAGAACCCTTTCGAATTGAATAATTGTGGGTTCCATTAATTTTTTTCCCACTAAATTGAATATATTTTTTTAATAAATTTCTTAAAAACCTTTTTTTTTTTTGCTTTCTTTACCTTTAATAAAAATTTTATAATATTGTCTTTGGCTATATAAGAAGTTCTAAATACTTTTAGAAATAGAAACAACCTAATTATTAAAAAAATAAAATAAAATAAAATAAAGAAGAAATCTTCAAAGCCCTCTAAAGCCTTTTTTTAAAAAATAGCTATGAAAATTAAGTAGAAGGGGAAGAAGAACAAGAAGGCTTATTACTTAGTAAACTTTTAAGGATAGGTTAAGCATAAGAAGTGCAAAGTGTCAATTCTTGGTGTGGAGAAAGGGGGTTAGTTGGATATAATTACAATCATACTAGATTCTCGGTATGGAAAGTGGGGTTGGAATTGGGTGTAATGACAATAATACCATTCTTTTTGTTGCATTAAACAAAAGCTAATTGCAGTTTGATAAATAATTAAAAATAATAAAGGGTAAAAAAAGTAAGAAAAGTTATAAGAAAACCTGTATTTCGGCTTTTATAATATAAAGATTAAAAAAAAAAAACTATCTCAAATTGATCTTTTCAAATGTCAATGAAAATAAAAGGTTAGTTAAATATTAATATAATGATATATTTCAATTATTAATGGGAATTGTTTATGATTTTCCCACTAAAATTTCCATTAATAATAATAATATAAGAAATATTTAAAAGCATTCCTTGCACCACCTTTCAAGCAACAACCATCGCCATTGGAGCTTTGGTGCAACTACCTTCAAGCCATTGCCACGTGCAACACGTGTGTGCCTATTGCCATATATTTTTCTATTAGTTATTATTTATTTATTGACTATTATATTATTTCTTTTCTTGTATGATTGAGAATAAGATTAAATTGAATTAATTACAATTGAACAAGGGCCTCATTTTGTATCAATTACATTTTATATAAAATCATGCCCCACTAGATGAAAAGATAATTTAGATTCCAAAATGAGATTTTTCAAATTGATTTTTCTAATTTCATTTCAATGTCATTTGAGATATTTTTTGTTTTTTTTTTGTTTTTGACTTATGGTGTGTTTGATAAAATTTAATACTCAATGTTTAATGACTTAAATTGACTTTAAATATACTTTAAGTTAAATTATACTTAAAGTTGTTGCACTTAAAATTTATTACTTAATTCTTATTTTAAATATTAAAATTGTTTAATAAAATTAATTTAAAATTTATTATAAATCATCAAATTGATATATTTATCTTCATAAATTATAAGTAGAGTAGAAAATGTTAAGTAATAATGATAGTTGTGAAATAGCAAATTATATTTAGCGTAGAGAAGGTCAAATAATAATGATAGTCATGCAGTAATAAAAGAGATTATGAAAATAACTATAATAAATGAGATAAAAAGATAAAATAAAAATATGAATTTAAGAATAAATTAATTATTTTTACTTATTACTTAGAATTGTTTTTATTTTTAAGTCATACTTGATAACAATTAATAAATTCAACAACGATAACAAGGAACTTAAATTGAAAACAACAACCACTCAATTGTATCTACATTACATTTGTTACAACAGTTACACCTATCAACCACTCAAGTGTATTTACATTACATTTGTTACAATAGTTACACCTAAATTCTATTATGTTTAGCCCTACAATACCAATACACCACCTATATATAAAACATTTTATTTTAATAGAAAATCTTTAAGTTATTGCATAATCAGTTTTACTTACAATATTATTAAATTATTTTATAAAATATACTTAATTTATTTAATGACTTAAATTAAGTTATTAAGTTATTTAAGTTATTAAAGTGGTTTATCAAACACTCAATTAGTAAGAAGGTTAATTAGTATATTAGGAGTTGAAGTATGAAGTAACACTATAATTTTTAATAGATAATATTAATATTATAATTTTTTTTTGTTAAATATGAAATAATATTGTATAAGTTAAAATAGAGTTTCTATAACCTCATTTGAAAAGGCTTTTAGAAGTTTTAAGCACTGTTTTAAACTACTTAAAAGTTTTTGTATCTATTGAAATAATTTTGTTAAAAGTAATATCCACTTTAATATCTACTTTCAAATCAAGTAAAAATATAGGAAGTTATTCCAAATAGATTCTAAAAAAAATAATTTCAAGATATTTTTTTTAGTCATAATCTATTTTAGTAAAATTAGCCAAAGAGGTAAGAAACTCTTATTGAACTTTTTTTTTTAAAAAAAAATATTCTCAAAGGTTAATTGAATTAAGACCTAAATCATCCTAAAAGGGGCTTTTAAATATTTAAAATATTTTAATTTTTTTAAAAGTTATTTTTAAAAATGTTTGGATAGAACTCTTAATGTACTAACTCAATATAATTTATCTACATTTTAGAAAAGAGAAAAATCCATACTACTAAGATCATCCCTTAGTCATAAATTTTAAATTTAATTTTTGTACCGTGACTTTTTTATGTCAGGTCTAATATTCAGAGTTTGCCTAATTTGATATCATTTTCTTATCTACATTCTCAAAGAGAAAAATCCATACTACTAAGATCACCACTAGTCATATATTCTAAATTTAACTTTTGATTAATTTTGCTAAACTTATTTATAAAAATAAAAGAAAATTTAGAGAAATAAAAAATAAATTTTAAAATAATCATATAATGCAAATAGAGTAGAATATAACCTTTTTTTTATTTTTCTTTTTATTCTCTCTCCACCAACCAATATTTAAAATCCCCAAATATGACATCTCTCTTTGAATTACACTATTTTTTCTGATTTCGTCTTAATTTGATTAAATTTCTTTCAGTAGTCAAATAAATTATAAATCAAGCCACAATCAAAACACAAGATTTATTAATTTTTTAAAATAATATTAAACTCAAAACTAATATAATTAATACTAGAAATTCATGAAACTGAATACTTATCCATTACTTTATACATAAAGGTATAATTTATGATGTTATTATGATATTGGTATTCATAATTTATTAAAACTATTTATATTTTAATTTGTTTTTTTATTTTTAATTAAATTTCATTAACATTATATAATTAAATTTATAACTTTTTTTTTTATAAAATCAAAATAGAAAAATCATTTTTTAAAAACAACGAAAATTTATTTATCCAACCAAGTTTTTGGTTTTTTATCTTTTGAAATTTTTTTTTTAAGATAATATGAAAATGTTCAATCAACCCTAAGCTTTATAAAGAATTTCTATGCATCTATATCACCGTTAACCCTAATTTCTTATGTTGATTTTGCCCCCTCATGGTTTGACTACATTTACTAACCACATAGGAACCATTGACAAACAATTAAGACCCAGCAATCAGGTTGAAATTTGAGCAATGAAGATGTGACCTTCAATATGAAGCTCTAGTCTCCATGCTTATTTGGCCTTAAAAAGGGTTGTTTTTTCAACTGTTCTAGTTTGAAATTTGAGTGAAGCTTCAAGCTTGGTAGTCAAATTCAAATAATATGCCAAAAAAATACACTAGAATTGACCTTATAAAGGGCACCCATATGGGTTTTGTCAAGGGCTTTAATGCTTGGCCATGACAGTCAAAGATAATAACATGCCAATAATTATTGGCTATGGTCAATGCCCATAAGAATGAGCCATTTCATTTTTATATTATTATCATTTTTTTAAATTTATTCTCTAAGTTGGGTTCAATATATTGGTATTGTGTAATGTCTTTATCAAATTGGTTTGAATTTACTAATTTGATTCCAAAAAGAAAATCGAGACAAAAAAAAGTGAATGAAAATAAAAAATAAATTTAAAGTCAATAAATTATTTTCATATGTTATTTTAAACTTACTAAATTTAATTATTTGATATATAAATTAAATAATTTGAAAATGTATATGTTTTTAACTAGTTTTAATTATATTTGTTTTTCTTTTATATTTTTCAATCAACAATCAAATATAATAAAATAATTTTTATTTTAACCTTTTTTTATTTCTTTAAATTACATATGTTTTTTTGCATTTTGTTTAACTTAATAAAAAAATTTATTAATCAAATAAATTCCAAATCAAATTATGTTTTATCCATAAAATTTATTAATTTTTAAAAATAATTTAAAACTTTATTTTTATTTGTAATAAGATATGAATTACAAAACTAATTTTATTTTTAATATGATTTGAATTAAATTAAATTAATATTATGTAAATTAAATTTATAATATTTTTACAAATCAAAATAGAAAAATTATCTTTAAAAACAGCTTATTCGTACAAGTTTTTTTTTTCTTTTTAAATTTTAAAACCTATTTAAAATAAAATAAAATATTGCCAAACACTCTCATTTTTATAAAATTCTAAAAAATGCTTCTTTCTTTTAACTTAAAATAGTTTTTCAAAATAAGCATGACAACATATGGCCAAATAGGCCCTTACTTTCAAATTTAAAAAATCACATGATTAATAATCATGGGTCTATGGCTATGAGAATGATAAATATATCATAGAGCAACATAAGAATTAGTAACAATTGCCAAATTAACATAACTATAATTTTAAACCATTAGTCAAAATTGTCACTATGAGCTTGCTAGAAGTATATGCAGTATCTATCATATGTTTAATAAAAGTCTTAATAGATGATGTGGTAGGAGACAATAATTGAAGAGTGTGGGAATGCTAATAAACTTTCAATCTCCATTTTTATTTATTTTTAAATCCACATAATTCTAGCCTTAAATCTTAGGTTAGTAGCCACAAACATTATCAATTAATTTCAATTAAATAATAATTCATCAATTAAATAATAAAAAAGAAAGTCAAATCCACAATTAATGAACTAATTATTCTTGAATTTTTTTAGAATGAGTTATTACATAATTCCTAACATTTATGTTAATTATTTGATAATATATATTCTATTAAATTAAACATAATATTTATTACTTAATAACTTAAGTTGACTTTAAATTAAATTATATTTAAGTTGTAAACTAAAAACTTATTACTTAAGTTTTACTTTAAGTATTAAGGTTATTTGATAAAATTAATTTAAATTTTTTTCTAAATCATCAAATTGACATATTTATCCTTATAAATTATAACTAAAAATAGGTAAAGTCACATTATGAAGTAGTAAAAAAGATTGTGTTAGAACAAATAAAGGTAAAAAAGTAAAATAAAGAGGTGAACTTAAGAATAAGTTAATTATTTTTATTTATTACGTAAAATTATTTTTATTTTAAGTTATCTTATTAAGTTATTTTACCAATATACTTAATTTATTTAATGACTTTAATTAAGTTATTAAGTTAGTTTATCATGTACCGCAGGGAGTAGAAATTGAGATAAAATCATAATACTTCATAGAAGTACCTATATTTATATGGTTTGATTTTCATGGATTTTTTTTTTAATTTCTATTTTTATTTCTAACAAGCAATCCAAATGTAATAATGAATAATAAAAAAAAGGAATCAATCCTTCGTTCCCATTTCTTATTCCAATATTCTAAATATGTCTTCTGCATTAAAAATGTTGAAATGGAGATCAAAATGGGATATTCATTTAATTTCTCATTGATACCTTGTCCATTCTATAATTAAAAATGAGAGCATCAATAAAATGTTTACTCTAAAGGAAACCAAAACACAAATTTATTAATATTTTGATATTTTACCAAACATTCACCTCCATTCTCATTTGTATTTGGTAAAACTTAATAACTTAAGTTGATATTGAATTAAATCATATTTAAGTTATTGATTTAAGAATTATTATTTAATTCTTATTTTAATACTTGTTTTATAAAATTAACTTAAAATTTATTTTAAATCATTAAATTGACATATTTATAAAATAAGATAATTTTTACTTTATTAAAATTGTTTAGTAAAATTAATTTAAAATTTATTGTAAATCATTAAATTAATATATTTATTTTTATAAATTATAACTAGAGAAAATAAGGTCAAATAACAATGGAAGTCGTCAAATGACAAAGGAGATCGTTAAGGTAGTAACTTAAGTTGATATTGAATTAAATCATATTTAAGTTATTGATTTAAGAATTATTATTTAATTCTTATTTTAATACTTGTTTTATAAAATTAACTTAAAATTTATTTTAAATCATTAAATTGACATATTTATAAAATAAGATAATTTTTACTTTATTAAAATTGTTAGTAAAATTAATTTAAAATTTATTGTAAATCATTAAATTATATATTTATTTTTATAAATTATAACTAGAGAAAATAAGGTCAAATAACAATGGAAGTCGTCAAATGACAAAGGAGATCGTTAAGGTAGTCAGGACAAATAAATATAAAAAGATAAAATGAAGAAGTAGATTTAAAAATAAATTAATTGTTTTTACTTATTATTTAAAACAATTTTTTTATTTTAAGTTGTATTATTACTTTATTTGACCAAATGTACTTAATTTACTTAATGACCTAAATTAAGTTATTAAGTTAATTTAAGTTATTAATCTGATTTATCAAATACCCATGTGTTCTCCAACTTATATTTCTTTTATTTTCATATTTTATTTTATCAGTTTTATTGATATAATAATAATAAAAGATATTATAATTGTGACTTGATTAGCAATATTTTTGGAAAATAGTTGTCTAATTTGAAAAACATATATTTATCAACCATAATTTTTTAAGAATTTGTTCTAAAAATATATATTATTTTTAGAACACTTTTTTAGGTGCTTTTAGATTTTTTTAGAGTATTCCAAGAAATTATTTAAAAATTTGAAAAATACTTTGGGATTTTTTGTATTATATATAAGCGTACAATATCTTTAAAGAGAATAATTTGAGAAAACTATTTTTTATATTTAATTCCCCAAACAAATTTTTTCCCTAAAAAATAATTAAAATTATTTTTTGAATACCTTAAAATCTTATAATATTTTTAAAATGTAGTTCTTAATTATTTTTAAGAATAAAATTATATTTATGAATTCAAATATGAAAAAATAGTTTGCTTAATTTATTCTTCAAGTGAGTGCAAGTAGCTACCCATGTTTCTTATCCCAAGTTTATTTTAAAATGTCGCCTCATATTCCTTGTTAAATGTATAGGCAAAAATAAATAAGACATAGAAATTAAGATATAAATTAATGGGAGTCGGATACAAAATCATGAGATCCGAAAGTGTATGAGAGTTAGGTATAAAACCATGAGATTCGAAAGTGCATGAGACTCAAGTATAGGAAGTATGAGATTCGAAAGTGTGACAACATATTAAGAATATAAAAAAATGAGATTAAGATATAAAGTCATTTGAAAGTATAACATCGTATTAAAGGTATCAAAGAATGCGATTTAAGTATAAAGTCAAAAAATTTAAGATGTGAGATCCGAAAATGTAATACCATATTAAAGGTATCAAAGAATGAGATTCAAGTATAAAGTGGTAAAATCTCATTTGAATGTTTCTAAGAGTACTTTTTAAGGTAGAAAATTATTATAATCTAAGTAAAGAAAATGGTTTTTAACAACACTTTTCCAAAGAACCCTTTAGCATCTCACCCTTTTATATTATTAATATTTTAATATTTTTTTAAAGAAGCAATTTTCATACGTTTTGTGTTAGGTTGTGTAGTTAGAGCATGGGCATCCGCGGCCTAAAAAGGGACGTGCTCATTGCCCACGTGCGCCACACTTGCCGGTCCAGCGCAGCCAACCGGTTTCACTTCCACCCCACAAACTTTATTTCACACGTCGCCCGTGGTTTCACTTTACTCGGTCAAAAACCGCTTTTCTTTGACCATTTACAATAAAAATAATTAAAAAATATATATTTTCTCAAATTCACTTAAATATTAAATATTTTTCTTTAAGTTATGTTTAGTTTTTAAAAAATATTAAAAAATAATTTTTTCATATTTGATTTCATAGTAAAAAATACAATATATATAATTAATTAATTAAAAATTTATATATTTTAAAATTATTTAACTTTTATATAATAGAAAATAATAAATGAAATAAATTTTAAAAAACATATAAAAATAGTTTAATGATCTTAAATCTATTTTTTATTTTTATTTTTTTGATATGGAATCAAGAATAGTTGAAATCTAAAAAATAATTTGAATCTATCTATTTCAATTATTTATCTTTTTTTTAAGCATAAAATAGATGAGTAATTCTTATTTATTTATTTATTTTACCATATTTTGATCTTAGGGTATTTAAAGAAAAATAAAGAATCATATTATAATTATACCTTTACCACTTTGTAATTTTCTTTAGTGTAATTTTTACTAATTATGGTCATTTATCTAAATATAAAGAGAAAAAAAAAATCTTAATGGAATATCCTGCTAGTCTTAAATGCTTGTTTTATCCTACATGTCATTTTGTTTGATTTTCCTTATTTTATATGACAGCCGACGTGACAATGCCGCCAAATATAAAAGCTACCCATTCAGTGATAAATGATGTCAGTATACTGTATACATCATGACAAGAACAAAAATAAATAAATAATAAAAATAAAATTTAATTTAATTTTAGAATAAATTATAAAAATCACTCATATATTTTCATTGCATGTGACAGTATTTATACTTTTTAGTAAAAGTGTTTTATACGGAAATATTTTGAAGAGAATTACTATCATGAGTTTGAAATGATTCCAAGAAGCATATTTAATTAAAAAAGTGTTTTTAAAAAATAAAATCATGATAAAATTTGGGAAATATATTTAAAATATTAAAAAAATAATTGTAGTATTGAAAAATCAATTTAATGTTTCTGAAAAACATTTTATAGGTAATTATTTTAAAAATATTTTTAGATAAAAAAATATTTCGAACAAAAACATTGTCAAAAATATTATAAATATTTCTCCAAAAAATATTATAAATGAATTTTTTTTTAATACTATAAGTGATTTTTTTATATTTTTACAAATATTTTCTAAATTTTATCAAATATTAAATTTTTTTAGGCAATTATTTTCAATCCCACCTGAATCTTATAGGATACATACATCTATGTGAATCTCATAGGATACATACATCTATCTTTAAGCCGTTGTGAAATCTACAATAGAAAACAATGACTTTAAAACTACTTTATAATAATGATGTAAAAATTTGAAACTCATAAAGTTCCATATCAAAATCCTTGTGTTGAATAACATGTTGGAAAATTTTAGATCCACGTGGGTGGCCCGTGGGCGTGCACGTGGTCTATGCGCTTGTTGGATAAAAAGAAAAATTGATATAATTAAATGAAAAATCTGGAAACAATTTTTATAAAAGGAAAGAAAATCCGGCTAAAATCCTTGGAAAAATTAATGAAAATTAAGATTCTAGAAATCATTAATTACACTCATCTACTCATGCCTTCGCTTTTCTCCACAATTATGATGGCAAAATATTTGGTGGAGGAGAAAGGGGCCGGGGGGCGGGGGCGGCATTTTCCAGAAAAATCCATTTAGAGAGAGGACAGAGGAGGGCAATCTTGGAATTTTGATTTCCGGCAGTGGTACTGGAATTTACCTTTTTAACTCGAGGGAAGTAACCATGGTTAAGGGTGGTGGTAGGTGGTTTTGACCAGTCTGGTTTGGTGGGCGTTGGGTTGGGACAGGCCTGTCCATAAAACGCTTCTCTTTCTGCTTCCTACTTCCTTCTTTGTAGGGAGAGCCTCTCAATTCAACTATCACCCACCTACACACACCCAACTCACCAAATCATTGCTTCAATTTTTGTTGTTCTGTGAGTTGGGGGGGCTCTCTCTTTTGATTCTTCCTCTCGGAAAATATATTTATCTTTTCTACAATTTGGATCTGTTTGGTTTGCTCCGATTCTAGTTTTTCGTTTAATAATTCGGGAGGATTTGGTGTTCCGGCGAAGCGTCCGGAATCATCATGCAATCGAGCTCTGTGAAGGTGTCACCGTTTGATCTGATGTCGGCGATAATCAAGGGAAGCATGGACCAATCGAATGTGTCGTCAGAGTCGGGCGGCGCTGCCGCGATGGTGTTAGAGAACCGGGAGTTTATCATGATCTTGACGACGTCTATCGCGGTGTTGATCGGGTGCGTTGTGGTGTTGATATGGCGGAGATCCGGCCAGAAGCAGTCGAAGACGCCGGAGCCTCCCAAGCCGTTGATTGTGAAGGACCTGGAAGTGGAGGTGGATGACGGCAAGCAGAAGGTCACCATCTTCTTCGGAACACAGACGGGAACTGCGGAAGGCTTCGCTAAGGTGAGCTTTTCTTTACTGATCCATGGAATTTATACACAAAAATTTAGGATTATAGCCATGAAATCGTTTCTTGGATTGGGTTGGATGAAATATTGAGTATTCGAATTAAACTTTTTGTGAGTGTATTCTTCCTTTTTCTTCCTTTTTGTCTTTTTATTGAGTGTGTTGATTCATGATGTGAAGGCCCTTGCTGAAGAAGCCAAAGCTCGGTATGAAAAGGCGATCTTCAAAGTTGTTGATTTGGTAGGTTTGATTAATCTTTGTTGACTTTTTTTTTTTTTTGGAATTTTATGGGGTTTTTAGTAAATAAAATTATTGAATAAATGACAGGATGATTATGCTGGTGATGATGACGAGTATGAAGAGAAATTGAAGAAGGAAACTTTGGCTTTCTTCTTCTTGGCTACGTAAGCTTAATCATCATGTACCTTTTCTTTTAGGGTCCTTTTGGGTGCTTTTCAAAACATGTTCTTTTCTTTCTCTGTAATGATAATTTGATTTGCAATTGGAGAAACCACTGATTGCTGGAAAAAAAAAAAAAAAGGATTTTTGAATGGGAAATATGATCGCAAATGGGCCCTTAATATTATACAATTTCGGGTTTTTGTTCTTATGACTTGGTTAATTGGTTAGGTATGGAGATGGTGAGCCAACCGATAACGCGGCCAGGTTTTATAAGTGGTTTGCAGAGGTAAATATGGTTTGTTTGACTGTGAATTTCTCATGTTTGGTGAATAAAAAATGGTGCAATTTGTTGATGTTTTTCACTCTTGAGTGTAGGGGAAAGAGAGAGGGGAATGGCTTCAAAATCTTAAATACGGAGTGTTTGGCCTTGGAAATAGGCAATATGAGCATTTCAATAAGGTGTGGAATTGCGTTCCGATTTATTATAAGGCTTTTCTTAATCTAGGAGAAGAAACTATGGTTTTAACTTTTATTGTTTCTTTTTCAATTATACATTATTGCGTTGGTTACGCCTGATTTATGATCTTGTCCACGGGAAACAGGTTGCAAAGGTGGTCGATGATATCATTACCGAGCAGGGTATGTTATACTTTTCCCTCCCCTTTGTAACTTGTTTTTCTGCAACTTCTTGTCTGTTTCTTATGTTTTTAAATAGTTTATTTTAATCTGATGTCATAATACTTTCTTGCTTTGGATGTCAAGTTATTATGACTGTAATAAGCTTCTTGGATATGGAAAATGTTGTCAATAGGCTCTCCTATGAGTTTTGTCTGTTTCACACCCAGTAAAAAAAGTTATCATGTGCCTTTTGTTGTCGTCATTCCCAAAATCTTTGCAATGGGATTTCTTGGATGACTAAAGAGTCTGTCACTTATATGGGTTCCTGTGATGTTTTGGAGGTGCAGCTCATCTTAAATTTATCAGCTTTCCAAGTTTACCCGCATATTTCTTCATAAACTTTGTTTTCTGGAATTGATGTTCTGGATTTTCTGGGCCTTGACTTTGGGTGGTCCAGATAATTTATAGAACTTGGAGAATTGTTTATATGAAGAGTTAACAAAAAAATTTAAACTGCCAGTTGTTTAATGGAATAATTTCAATAATGTCTCTGTTTTGGGTACAATTTTTGATTAAGTGTTTGGTGCCCCTGATTTAAAAATGTTCATTGTCAAATTGGTTCAAGAGTTTGAGAATGTTTTGTATTCTACTGGGCTGCTAATTGCTGGCAGTGAAATATCTGGATATCATTTTCCGGTATCAAATGGTAGTTTATTTATGGAATCAGGTGAAAAATAGTGGGTATCTGTCACGCCTCTTCAATTTCCAATAAAAAATGGAATTATATGATCATTTAGTCTAATTGGGTTTTGACCAAATACTAAATTAAAACACTCCTAGAGAATTGTTATCATCTAAGAGATGAAAAGATTTATTGCTATAATTAGCTTGTTGAGTTGTGCTTCTATTTTCATCAAATTCGTTCCCTTGAGCTGACATGATCTTTATTCATTTCAGGTGGAAAGCGCATTGTCCCAGTGGGTCTTGGGGATGATGACCAATGCATTGAGGATGACTTCGCTGCATGGTACAAAAATTGAATCACTACCCGGAATATACAATGTGTTGATGTGCATTCCCTTTTATATTAAAATAATCTTATATCTTATGTCAACTGTTGCTATTCTAGGCGTGAGTTGCTGTGGCCTGAGTTGGATCAGTTGCTTCGGGATGAGGATGATGCAACAACTGTTTCTACCCCTTACACAGCTGCTGTGTTGGAATACAGGGTTGTATTTCATGACCCAGAAGGTGCATCACTGCAGGACAAGAGCTGGGGTAGTGCAAATGGTCATACTGTTCATGATGCTCAACATCCATGCAGGTATCAAAGAAAGCTTTGCCTTGCAACTTAATTCTCAATTTTTTATTGTTTCTGTAATCTAAAATGATTGGCATCTCTGCATGAAGAGCTAATGTGGCTGTGAGGAAGGAGCTTCATACCCCTGCATCCGATCGTTCTTGTACGCATCTGGAATTCGACATATCTGGCACTGGACTTACGTAAGTTGCTTTTCTGAATCATTTCAATCTGAATATGTTCTTGTAATGGGGGTGGTTATGACATTTTTTGCTAATTTATTTTATTTTGTTGTTTATTGAAAACAAATGTGAATTCTTTAGGCATGTATTTACTCTTGGCCTCTTTGACCTCAGATATGAAACAGGAGATCATGTTGGTGTGTACTGTGAGAATCTGCCTGAAACAGTGGAGGAGGCTGAAAGGTTGTTAGGTTTTTCACCAGATGTTTACTTTTCCATTCATACCGAAAGAGAGGATGGCACACCACTTAGTGGAAGCTCTTTGTCACCTCCTTTCCCACCATGCACTTTAAGAACAGCACTAACTCGGTATGCAGATGTTTTGAGTTCTCCCAAAAAGGTTAGTTTCTTTCCTCAAGTCAATATATCAAAATAATTTTTTTATTGATGAAATTTGAGTTCGCTAATTTTTTAGTACTAATTGTTTGAATGCGTTTATTTTCCAGTCTGCTTTGGTTGCTCTAGCCGCCCATGCTTCTGATCCCAGTGAAGCTGATAGGTTGAAATATCTTGCATCTCCTTCTGGAAAGGTTGGGAATTTTCATGCAGATCTTTGATATGAAAACTGGTTCCCTTGTTATGCCTCTCATGAGAATATGTTTTACAGGATGAATATGCACAATGGGTAGTTGCAAGTCAGAGAAGTCTCCTTGAGATAATGGCTGAATTCCCATCAGCCAAGCCTCCACTTGGAGTTTTCTTTGCAGCAGTTGCTCCACGCTTGCAGCCCAGATATTATTCCATATCATCTTCCCCAAAGTGAGTATTTCTGTCCTTTCAAATATTAGATCGCATCTTTTTGCTGTTAATACCTCTAGATGTCAACTGTGTAATACACTATGATTCCGTAAAACTGTAAATTGAATTCATGACACATATTTGGCCATGGGCAGCAAGAAAAAGATCTCTTGGGCTGCCATATTTGGTTATATGAAAAAACCAACTTAGCTTGACAGATGATCAGATGTTGATCCTTGTCACATAGTAGTTGGTTGCAGTCATTCAATTAGGCCAGTTTTAGATGAAAAGATTTCTAGAGTTGGACAGTTCCTTTGAATTAGGGCACGATGTGTGGCTACCCAATGATCCTTGTAGTAAATAAGAGAATATTTTTTTTCCCAAGAAAATATGGGTGTTCTTGAGGAGGATATGCTATAAAATTTTGATCTTCATCCTTTGAATAGGAGAAGGAACTGTCATATGAAGACTTTGGCACTTTTGTGGAAGGAAAAACTTCTTTTGGTGACAAAGAAAGCCACCAATATATCCTGTAAATGGATGTTATGTATTAATTACCTGTGATGATGTACTTTTACAGGATGGTGCCATCTAGAATTCATGTCACTTGTGCCTTGGTTTGTGATAAGATGCCCACAGGACGGATTCACAAGGGTATTTGTTCAACTTGGATGAAGGTACTGCATTTTATTTCTTTATTTTAGTTCTTTTAACTTATTGATGATAGTGTTCACATTTTAAAGAGCTAGGCAAGGTAACAGAAAATGATGAAGGAAAAAGAGAGGAAATAGGAAAGGTATCAGACTATTATGAATGAGGAAGTTACTTGAGCTCCATAAAGGTGGACATATGTTCTCAAATCTTACTGGCCTATATTGGGGTCATTCCATGACATACCAGGAATATCTATCCACATTACTGGAATCAAGAGCTCTTCTCGAAATTTATTTTTCACTGTTAATCTGATTGAACACTGTCTGGTTCAGTTATATGGCCATATCTCTCATGTCTCAGATATGTGGACTTTAACTTTCCTTTTCTAAAAACTTCCAATTTTTTTCGCAGTATGCTGTGCCCTTGGAGGAAAGCCAAGATTGCAGCTGGGCGCCAATTTTTGTTAGGCAATCCAACTTCAAACTTCCTGCTGATACTTCAGTGCCGATTATCATGATTGGCCCTGGCACCGGATTAGCTCCTTTTAGGGGTTTCCTGCAGGTTTTAATTGACAGACTTGACCATTTAGCGACTTCGGCCTTCTTACTTATTATTGCTTCAACCGACTGACCTGATTTATGTTTTCATTTCACAGGAAAGATTTGCTCTTAAAGAAGCTGGAGCAGAACTAGGATCATCCATATTATTCTTTGGATGCAGGAACCGAAAAATGGTAAGTCAGACCCTAATCTATTTTATGAACAAATGTGGCTATATTTTGTGTCAAATGTGAAACTTTAATTTTGTGTGCTTCTATCTTTGCAGGACTACATTTATGAAGATGAGCTGAATGGCTTTGTTGAATCTGGTGCGCTCTCAGAGCTGATTGTTGCTTTCTCACGTGAAGGACCCACCAAGGAATATGTACAGCATAAGATGATGGAGAAGGTACGGGACTCTCATTTCTCAGAAGGGCCATTCATCTGAAGTTTTTGTTTTTGATATATATATATATATGTATTATTGTCCATTTGTTTGAGATGCTAAGTGCATGTTTGCTTTATATCTAGGCGTCGGATATTTGGAATGTAATTTCTCAGGGAGGCTACATTTATGTCTGTGGTGATGCCAAAGGCATGGCAAGGGATGTCCACAGAACTCTTCATACCATCTTGCAAGAGCAGGTACGTTCATACAAATAAAATCAACATCCCTGAATCGACAAATGGCTGCCTCTACCTACCTTGATGAAATCATCATACCTAATGTTTACCACCACCCATTACAATATTTTTTATGGTTAGAAACAAAGAACAGACGTGCCAGGAGCGCCCTGCCCATGGTCCCAATCCTTCACCTCCAAAAATGTGATTGTGATGTTTCACATTTGTTGACAACTGGCACAAAAAGCCATTGGGTGTGTCTGGCAGAAACGCGTGAACACACATTTAATTTCTATCCAATGCTTTTTCCAACCGTTATTTTATGTTTTCGGAATGGAATTTAATCTAACTGATCACATTTACCAACTTGGTTGATTTCAGGGATCTCTAGACAGCTCCAAGGCTGAGAGCATGGTGAAGAATCTGCAAATGACTGGGAGGTATCTACGTGATGTGTGGTGATTACTCTTCTATGCAGGCTTCGGTAGAAAAAGGAAAATGAAGGGAAAAAAAATAAAATTGCGTAAAACATTATTTTACCGAGGCCAAATTGTCGGGATAAACCGAGTACATGGGAAGGCCTTGAAATCCTTCAGGCAGAAATTGCAGTTTGTCCCTATAGTGATTGGTTCTGTGATTCTTTTTACTCTTTCCTTAAGAGGAATTTTTTTGTTCATGTAATTTATATATATATTATTATTGATAATAATTTCTAGGCATAGTTACTGGACTTTGTAATTTTCCTTATATGAACCAACAAGAAGGTTCAAATGACAAACAAAGACTTCGATTTTCGGGTTCCTAATGTAATTCTCTTCTTGGGTTGATTTATTTTTGCTTGGGACAAACTATATTCACTTGTCTTGTGCAAAACTATTGAAATTAAGGGTCTTTTTGGATAGGAATAGGCTGTAATGAAAAATGAGATGTTAATGGAGAATTTTCCATTCACAGAATAAAATGTAGGTTTCAGTAGATTTCTATATCATTTCAATCATTGTGGTGATGGGTTTTTAAGTTTTTACTTCAGATTTGAGTACATGACTTGTTTGGTGACGGGGTAAATGCCTGCATATGATTTTTTTTCTTTCTTTGGTTTGTGTGTCTTTTAACGAGGTATTTAATTTTCTGTTTGGACGCTGAGAAAGTTTGAGGAAATGGAAAGAAAATGAAATCTTCAGTTCTTGAGACAACCTCACTGAGTTGAATTCAAGGGTTTTGAATGCTATAAGTGCTCCTTGCCAGCCACTAGAAGTTACTTCAGTAGTATTTCACAGATTAAAAACAGATAAAGGGATATTTGACCAGAAAGGATAAAAATACTTCCTAAATCAATCCTTATTCTTTGAGAAGTATGGACGATGGATCATTTATTAATTTTTTTAAATGGGAAGTCATTTTCCCCCTTTCTCTGATGATATAATCTTATGATCATATGTGTTCCTCATGAATCCATGTTCATAGCCAACCCACCAAAAATAATAATAAAAAAAAAAAAATCTATATTTATTATCATGAGCATGAATGAACCAAACCTACTTTGGTAGGTGGGAAGTGGATGTTGGCTTAGCCATTTTTCATCCTTCTATCAACAACCACCCCCTTCATAAATTGGTGGCAATGGATCAAGGTCCACCCATCTAATATTTTTGCAAATAAAAAGTTCATACAAATTTAGGTTTTTCATTAGTTAGAATGATTCTTTATTCAAAACCCATTTGATTAAAATTTCTTAATTATAATCATTGTTTTTCCTTTTTCTTTTATGTACTTGATTCGAATAATAAAGAGATTAAGACATGAATTTCGAATGAAAAAAAATATTATATTTATATGATATGCATAATTGAGGATATAATTAGGGTAAAATAATTTTAAGTAAAAATAATGAAGAAAAGAAAGGCTAGAAAGGGGGAAATACTGACCTTTGGAGAGGATTTGGTTGGTTTTCTATCTAATAGTTTTTTTTTTAAAAAAAATAAATAAATTAGTGTACAATAAAAAATGGGCAATTTGGACAAATCCAAAAAGTGGCCAAATCCATGGGGCCAACCGCCAACCACACTTTATTTATCAATTATGAACCTCATGCTGTGAAAGGACACAATCCCATCAGCCAAAAGAAGAAAGACAGGTGGGGTGGGAACCCTCCAAACACCACAAATATTTCAATAATAGGTTGTGTTGGGGGACAACTAAGACACCCCAAATATTTGGCAGCTCATCAGCCACTCAGATTTTTTAAAAATATTTTTATTTTTTGTCACCATTATCACACCCACTTGTACAGATTTTTTTTTTTTTTTTGAAAAATTTAAATTTTATTCCAATCAATATAATATAGTCTGTTTCGTATATGCTTTTTAAAAATATTTTTAGTTATAAATATCTTAAGTATAGTTTGAATCAGTATGGTATGGATCCACTTAACATGTGTCATTAAAAATATTTTTATTGATTTATTTATTTAGAATGTATTTTCCACATTTAGCATGAGATGTTACAATCTTATTTTCATCTATTAATAGTTGTTTTCAATATATAAATGGGAGTGGGTAGGTAATCCATTTGAGAGAAGTAGGTGTGCAGGAGCTTGAGTGTTCAGTTGGAATATATTATATCAAAGGATGTCCCTTACATTGATGTTTCATAAGGGTCCTTACATTGATGTTTCATATGGGTCTTAAAAGGGTATTTTGGGTCAAAATGGTCTTTCTTTCCTTGGCTAAATAATGCAAAATCTTGATAAAATTTAAAACATTTGTTCATTTTAGGCACCTAAGTATCATGTTGGTATGGTGTTTTTTTTTTTTTTTTTAATTTTAATTTTACTTTTTATCTTCTTTTTTTAAGTGAAACCATGTTTTCAAAATGCAGGTTTATAAAAAATTCATTTTAGCTCACTTATTTTTCACTGAAGTTGTAATTTTAAGTACAATTCTTAATTTTATCAAATGCATTATAAATCCATTTAAAAAATAATTAGAAGTTAGTTTTATATATATATATATATATATAGATATGACCAACGAGAAAAATAAATACAATAGCTAAATGATAATGAGTAATATCAATCGGTCATAAATTTTGTGTTTGTGGATGGAATCTATCAAGAAAGGTTAGAATGATAGTTTTTGTTCCTGACGCACCAAATAAATTATTACTTACACAAGATTTTGAATATAAGGACTCTAGTGGCCTATAAGTTTATTTAAGAAACAATTTCAAATTAAATTATTTAAGTTTAAATCATTCATTAACTTTGTATTTGGCAGGTACCCTTCTAAATTGTTCAAAATTTAGGAGTAAATTTCTCACTTGCAGAAAAAATATTTTATAATTTTTTTTATTTGGTTAAAAATTCCTTAAATTGCTTAGGAATTAGAGTAATGTTTTGCACAATAATCATTCAAATAATATTTATCAAAAATTGATTTAGCTATATAATAAATAGATCATTTTCCTTTTATAATGGACCGACATACTAAATTTAGTGCAAAAATGTAAATTTTTAAGGAAAAAGTATGTTCCACACACTCATATGAAAAAATCTATAAAATATCATATTTTATTTCTTAAAATACTGCATAAAAAAAACATATGAGAACACTTTAATTTTATTCTAGAAAACAATATATTTTAAAAATAAATTCTGAAAAATTATTTCGAGGCAATCAAAATGTTTTTTTAAAAGAAAAAACTGTTTTTGGCAACCATGAAAATTAACCTAGTCAATAAAGCCTGAAAAGAGTAACAACTAGTAATTCAATATGAATTAATTTAATTCAAAATTTGTAAACATAAATAAATAGAATTAATTTAAAGAGACACTAATAGCTTAGGAAAATATCAAGAAAAATGATTTTTTATATTTAATTTTGTTATAAAAAAATATGGAAAAAAAACCAAATATAACTGAAATTAATTTAAAATTTATGGATTTTTAAAATATTTAATTTTTATGTAAAAAGGTTTAAATAAATTAAATGAATTTAAAGTAATATATAAGAAAAAAATATTTATTTTTTATTTTTCTTTTATTGTACTTTTCATTTATTCGCCCTACTATTGTTGAAGCATGTAAGAAAAAGGGAAAAGAAATACAGATCGTTTGGGTTAGTCAAGAAAGTTGATTCGTTTAATCCACCGCCTAATCTTAACACTAAGAATCATAAAAATAGGGTATTATGATTGAAAAGAATACTTAAAAATTTAATGAGAAATAATAAAATGATGTATAAATTAACATTACTATAGAAAATAATGAAATGTTATGAAGAAAGAAAATAATATATATATATATTAATTATTTAATCTTCATATAAAATGAAAAAAAATGAAGTGAAATGAGTTCTAAAAAGTATGTAAAAGTAATTTATTAATTTTAAATATATATATTTTTTATTTTTTTCTTTGTTTCATATTCCTTGTAACTATGTTTGGTTTCCGAAAAATTTGAGGAAAATGTGAATGAAAGAAAATAAAGTGAAAAATTGGAAGAAAAGAAAAAATGAAAGAAAATAAAAAATAGATTTAAAATTAATAAATTACTTTTATATGTTTCTTCAAATTTATTTAACTTAATTTCCTCCAATATATAAAGATTAAATAATTTTAAAATGTATAAATTTCAAACTAATTTTAATTATATTTATTTTTTTTTTAAAAAAAATTTATAGTGAAATAAAAAATGAAAAAACTATTTTTCTTTACATGTTTTTTTTTCTTTCTTTGGTACTTTCCAAGAACATAACCTATATTTTCTCTTAAATGTTTAGAACAAATTTTTAAAAGCTTAACCTAATTCCCCCCATTTGTCCATCTATGTTCTAAGCCAAAGTTCACTTGCGGCCCTAAAGTCCAAAACAACAAATTGGCCCAATAGGCCAAACCAAAAAATTAACATTCCAAAGGCCCAAACCATAATTTGTTCCTTCTCTTTCAAAGTCGTGATAAATTCCCTAGACCTTTGTTTGGGGAACGGATTTAAAAATAAAAAATAAAAAATAAATAAAAAATTCCTTGAAAAGTTTTTGTTTTATTACAAGAATATAATTTCAATCCAAATTATTAACTTGAAATTATAATATTTAAAGTTCTAAAACAATCTAATTCATTCATCGATGACTATGTTTTGATTATTATTCTTTGATTGATCGAAGACCAAAATACATTGCGTAGAAAGTAAAAATATTGAAAATACCCAAGAAAGGATCACAAACCCAATTGAATTCCACCTTAGAAAATTCAAAGAAAACAAGCTCCTAATGTTGTCAAATCTCCTAGAATATTCCTCTATAAATCCTAAAGCAAAACAAACTTGTATTCTTGCTCTTCTTAGTAAGACGTACAAGGAAGTAACCAAGTCTCTCCCCATCTTTTTCTTCTTGCTTGGTGGCATATTCAATAGAATCATATGCGAAAAATGAGAAGTTTTAATGATATTCAAAACTCTTTCCTCCGTCTTAAAAACCCGCTAATGTCATGGACTTAAGCATTTTCTAAGCACCAATTTGTGTAAGATATGGTATAAGTCTCCCATGATAAATCGAAATTTGATCGCAAAGAAAAATTGGAAAACAATGAGAAATATTTTAATTGCCAAACTAACTGTTATTATAAGGCTCATAGATCTAAAAAGAGAGGCTTGTGCAATAATCTATCTTGGCTTCTTTCTTTTGGTTATTACCATTACCAATATTAAAAAAATAATAATTTTTATTAAATTCGAATGCAAATTAAATATAAGATGAGAATATGCATGTATTAGAACAAATTAATAAATGAAATTCATATATAGAAATTGTAATGTGCCTTGCCTATTAAAATTTTCTACCAACCATAGACATTTTTTCCTTTTTTTTTTTGGTTTCTATTTGTATTTAAGTAAAGTGGGATAGCTGAGTAGAAAATTAAGAATCCGTTTGATAGTACTTTTAATGTAAGAAAATGTTTTTGAAAAAAAATTGAGGTTATGTTTGGTTCTTGAAAATTTTAAGAGAAAATGTAAGTGGAAGAAAATAAAGAGGAAACATATAAGAAAATAAAAAGTAAAAGAAAATAAAAAGTAAATTCAGAGTCATTAAATTATTTTTATTTACTATTTTAAACTCATTTCACTTATCTTAACTCATCGATATAAAAATTAAATAATTTAAATATATATAAAATTTTAATTAATTTTAATTATATTTGATTTTATTTGGCATTTTTCATAAGACAACTAAACATGAAAAAAATAATTTTTTTTTAGTATTTTTTTTTCTTTCCTTAAGCTTTGTTTGGTTCCCAAAAAAATTGAGGAAAAATATAAAGAAAAGTAAAAGGAAAAAAAGAGTAAAGGAAAAAAAAATTAAATTAATTTGATTAAAGATTGTCAAGTATATTTCGGTGTTTCACCTCAATTAGTGTCAACAAGCTTAATACCTATTAAGCGATTGTGATGGTTTATATATTAATTTTTATTCATCGATTGATATATATGAATAACGTAAACTAAATATACCTAACCACCAATAAAATCTTTGAAATTGTATTCTATCATTTTTGTACCATATTTCTAAAATGTCATTATCAAATTTCAAAATAAAAAGTAAAAATGTCAAAAAAATCTTTGAAAAATTAGAAACAAAACAAAACCAACAATAGTTATACCTACCATGAAATACAAATAAATACTTGAATAAAAATAAATAAGGTAAGATGATTGAGATGCCTCATTAGACAAAAATAGTTAAAATAATAATTAAGATGAGACCTTGATTATTTAAATCAACGAGAAATCAACATCAAATCCTCTAAAATCAATCAATACTTGTATGCACAACAAATAAAATCAATCAAGATGATGTAAGTTGTCCAATTAGTGGACTTTTGACAATTGTTTCATAAAAACACACACAAGTGACAAATTAATCATTCTCATCCGCCAATGACATGATTTTCCAACAATATTTTGCTCGATTTATGCTCTAAAGTAGTCTCCAGCTATTTTAAGAATAACCTTGATTGTGATTTGGTTAATTTACTTAGGATTGATTCTCATAAAAGTATTTTTAATATCTAGTGGTAATGAAAAAAATGGTTTTTGGTTACTTTTTGAAATGCCCAAAATCACGATAAATTTTGATTGATTGTTTTACTAACAAATTCTTTGTTTCAAGTTGTGAATGAAACTATAAAAATGATAATTACTTTATTTTTAGAGTACAAATATCTTAATTTTTATTTTTACGAAGAAAATAGGAAAAATTCAAGAGAAAAATCTTTTTTCAAAAACAAGTTTTTTTAGGTTTTTCTCAAATAGAGAGAGTAAGAGATTATTATTATTATTATTTAATGTTTTATAAAACAAAATTCTATTTGGAAACCTGAAATGTTTTTAAATTGTTTTCTATATTTTTAAAATAACTTTTATATATAATGCTTTATTTTTAATTATTTTTTATATTTTTGTATAATTATTTTTTAAAATAACTCTTAGTAAACAACTAAAAGATGTCATTAGAAAACACCATGTTTTCTATTTTTAAGAATATAAAATTAGTTTTTTGGTTATTAAACGTATTTTCTTGTTTTTCTTTTTTTAGAAAACAAAAAACTCTTTTCAAAACAATTACCAAACATCACCTATATTTTTCACAAATTTAATAACTAAAATTGATCCATCTACAAAATAATAATACCATTAGACAAGCAACACCTTAAAAGAAATTAATACATTACTTTCCCTTTCTTAATTGCATGTGTTATAAGGGTTGATGTTGTCATATTCAGATTTAAGTTAATATTTTTTGAAAATAATTTGTTTGGCTAGCTCTAAAAGTATGAAATATATGGTTAGTATACAATTTGTGATTAGATAAAAAGTAACAAATAAATTGTGAAAAAGATTTAGTAGAAATGTTAATTTTGATACCATATTTTTTATACTATGGTTTTTAAAGTGTAATTCATTTTATATTTATAAAAATATTTTCTAAAAAATGCTTGAATTTTTTTTTTATAAATAATTAGTCAAATAAAAATCTACTCCTTTATATGATCTAATTCGCAGTTGAGGAGAGTAAAACCAGTTTCATTTGATTTGAAGCCGAGGAGAGTAAAACTAGCTCCACCCCTCATTAATATTGTTTGCTTTAAACCTAATGCATTTTCATAACTTAAAAATTTCTTCACTTAGTTAAGAGGAATCTACTACAAATATATTCTAAGAAACTTCTTGCTCTAACTGATATGGGATATTATAAGAACTCCCTATGCTAACTCAACATTATTTTCTTGTTCCTAATACTATATATGTTATGAACATTTTTTAGCTATATAAACACTTTTTAAAATTGTGATGTTCTGAGATTCAAAGTATCTATATGAGAGGGAGTGAGTTATTACAAATGATGTCAAAATCAATCATCAACCTCTGTATGAGACTCTAAATGAGTGTTTTGAGTAGTCTCAGAATCATTTGTGATATTACTGTGACATTATGTCTGTATGGGGTTAGTGAAAGGAATGAATGTAATATCCTGTATTGGTTTAGGGAAGAAATTTGTGATATTACATGTGTAATGAACTTGTATTAATCCCACAATTAAAATCATAAGGGTCCTTGAACTTAGAGTAGACATTAGTGCACGAGAGGAAACGAGTTAAGAAAAGACGCTTTCAATCTGGGTTTTTTTTAATATGTTACACACTATTTCATGCATAATTTTATAATCAATTTTAACAAATAAGGGAGTTGTTCTCCCAACATCTTTAACCTTGGATCGCTTGAAACACCCTTTACTATTAATTGGACAATGATACCTTCTTTGTCACTCAAAATAATACTTCTTAATGTAGACAACTAGCCACTTGCCAAAGCAATTTAAGTCACCCATGATTTATGAACTTATTCAATTTGGTGAAAAGTCCTATCAATTTATCTCAAACCACTCAATGTTGCTAACCCAAAAGTTGCTCCCATATTTATGATATTGATTTTGTCACCCAATTTTTAGTAGTTAGTATCATATTGAACTTTGAGATTTGAACCGTTCAAATGTACGAAAAAATTTGAATCTTCAACAAGAGTATAAATATACGAAAACAAGATACAAACATATAAGATTATGATAAATAAAACTATAATTCAAGATAATAAGACTCAAAGGTATAAAATATCGAGATCTTATAACATATTTGATATTTTCTTACACAATGCGACTTTTTTAATAATAGTTAAAAACATTCAACAACTTCACATGCATGCGAGCTAATGCCAACCTGCACAATCTTGCGTTTATGGTACCAATTTTGCCAAGACTCAAATCTATAGGTTAGGGTTAGGTTATTAGGTTATTAGGTTTGAGCCGATCATGTACTCCTCCTATGTGAAAGCTATTTATTACTTGTAATATATGTTCATTAATAGCGATGTTAAAGACACAATACAACCGAAGTCAATTTGAGAAAGGGGAAGATAAATATTAAAAGATTACTTCTAGGTAAGTGTGAAAAAAATAGTCCTATTAATTTAATTTTCCTTTTTTTTATCTTTTTGTATTTTTTAAACTTTGGGAGAATCATATAAAAAATTATAAAGGGTAAGAAAAATATATTGATTGAAAATGTAACGAAAATAAAATGTAGGGTAATTTACAATCAGTTTGATAGTGATTTTGGAAAATAGTTATCGGAATTTAGGTTTTGACAACATATCTTAAAAACATTTTTTAATAATAAAATTTTTAGAATTTAAATATGAAAACTTACTATTTATAAATTATTATACAACTATGAAAAAATATGATTTTTTTTTTAAAATATTCTTTATAATACTCCAAAAATAACAAAAATATTGACTTATTTGGAAATAGTTTTTTAAAGCACATTTATATTCTCTAAATCAAAAAATACAGAAAATATATTTAATAACAAAAAATATAATATTTTTAGATAATATCTTTTAATTTTTTTTATTATTTTCACTTATTTTATAAGAATTGTTTAAAGAAATAATTATACAAACATGTGAAATAATTAAAAATAAAATATTAAATTTAAAATTTATTTTTAAAATATATTTAAAAATATTAAAATATGTTAAAATATTTTAGGTTTTATATAAAAATAGGAGAACAATTTTTAAAAATTCTTTTAAAAAACAGTTACCAATATGGGCATTGAAATTTGTTTTAAAAAAAATCACCTAATGATATATTTTAACGTTTTTAAAATAATTTTTTTGGGAAATATTAATAATAAATTGAAATTGGAAAGAACCCAAAGAGTAGGGCAGGGTTTAACGCATGAATAAATGCAAATGGTGTGACGGTTGTATACAGTTGGGAGGTTCATCATCCTCCATAGGACGGCAACTTTGCTACCGCTGGATCAAAATAAAAAAAAAATTCAGCGTTGACCTTGAAGTAATCTAGAACCTTTAGTGACGCAGCACCATGGCCGATCATGCTGTGTCAAAGCCGGTGATACCACCTCATGCGAGATACCAAGCAAAAAGACCAAAATAACCATACACATGGGGGTGTGATTGTAATTTCAAAATATATAGATAAAAAATTGGAGACGATGACGTGGCGCACCCGACCGAGTGAGGGTCAAACTCGCGAGGCGTTCGGCGACCGCAGCGCCCATGCATTTCAATTTACAATGTTTTTTTTTATTTTTATTTTAATTTTTTAAACTTTCAATTTTTTTTTTAATACTTTAAAATTTTAATTTATATTTTCAGCTTCCTTTTCCTTCACGCAATTACTCACCATCCCCATAAATATTATTAAAAAATATAATAAAAATAATACAAATTCAAAATAAATAAATAAATAAGAGGCTCTTTTGCTGTTGCAAGAAAACATACTCAGTTGCTTGTAGCCAGTTGTTGACTCTGTCTCTGTGTTTTTATTTAAAGGTAAATAAAAACAGTTTCATATAATATTTTAATTGATTATTAGCTATTAAATAAAAGTATTTTCTATATTTTTTAATATATTTCAAATAATAAGGAAGCTGAAAATATAAATTAAAATTTAAAAGGGGAAAAATGTGTTTCAATACCAAAAAATTGAGTTATTATCTTATTAAAAGTATTTAAAATAATTAACATTTCATGTATTTTTTTTATTAAAAGTATTTTACGAAATTATCTTTTGAATTATTTTCAAAGGTTATTATTATTTTGAAAGAGTTATTATTTAAAAATAAGTGCGTGGAAAGTGGGTATTTTCCAAAATTGTGATTCCCATTTCCCACACATGTTTGGTGAACCCCACCAAAAGGACCAAACTAGCTATGAGTATTTTCAGTGCTTATAAGTCGAAGCAAATCCTTTTTCACTTTCCTCAGCCAAATTCTCCTCCGCAATGAACACCTTTCGCTTCCAACATCAAACCCAGGACTCCTTCGATTCAAGAAGATGGTCTCAAAACCACCGTCCCTCTTCCGCCGGCTTCTACGCCAGGCGGGCCGCAGCGCCTCCGCAGCCCTCTTCTTCTTCCATCCAAACCTTCCCAGGCCTCGCGGACGATGACCTCGTCGCCGCCGTGGTGCCGCCGGTTACCGTCGTGCTCGAGGGCCGCTCGATCTGCCACCGCATCAGCCTCCACAGCCACGCCAGCTACCAGAGCCTCGCCAGGGCTCTCCGCCAGATGTTCGTCGACGGCAGCAGCGCCGACGTCGGCGCTGCTGGAGGCGACCACGAGCTCGATCTGTCCAACGCTGTTCCCGGCCACCTCATTGCCTACGAGGACATGGAAAACGATCTTCTCCTCGCCGGCGACCTTAATTGGAAGTACGTAACAATAACAGTCACCTTTTCCTAAACCCTCTAAGACTTCAAACAAGAAAACTAATTTTCCCGATTATAAAATCCATTATCTAACAACTTTACGTTTTTATGATTCAGAGATTTTGTGCGCGTTGCCAAAAGAATTCGGATTTTGCCGGCGAAGAGGAATTCAAGGAAGGGAAGAGGAGGGGTATAGGCAGCTGCCTGAGCTAGGAAGGTGATGGTGGTGGTGGAAGAAGAGGAAGTTATAAACTTACAACGAATCTAAATCAAGAAAAGTGGGCATTTATTTGTGTAAAGTTTTTGGTTGTATCACTATTCCTTGTACGATGAAGAAAGATGAAACATTTCTTGGCTTCTGTTTTTTATTATTTCTATCTAATCATCCTCTACTAGTGTTGATGTAAGATGATTTTTTGTGAAGACAATATGAAGATCAAGATTATTGCAAAAGTTGAGGTGATGAATAGAGCTATGAAAAGTACTGAAAGTATTATATATATATATTGAATATCATCAATCTTATTATGTATCATGTTATTTTCTCAATATCTTAATAAAAAGCAGATGAGTGATAGGTACTTTTTTTTTTTTTTTCTTTTTCATGCATGCATGCTCTAATTTTTGCATTTTTATATATGGGAAACTTTCAATTACTTGATAACTTTTGATGTTTGGAAATTTTCTCCAAGCACTAATTGATTGGAGAGAAATCAAACGATATGTTGGAGAGTCTTAGGAAGAGATTGATTCTTGAATGGTCTAATGATGCAACAAGATGTATTTGTAGCAAGAATCCAAGAATCTAAGACAGCAAAATAATCATTTTGTAGATCCTTTGAAAAGTTTTATCAATTGTCTTATTGTTGGAATATCCATCTAGGTTTGTTAGGTTCTTGTGTAGACTTAGATAAAACGTATAATGTACGCAACAATGGTAAAGAAAACATATTAATTGTTTTTTGTTTTAGGTATAGACGATTATTTGATATGAAAGATCTAAAAGAAGGAAACCACATTTAAAGTCGATTTTTTGCCAAATTGCAAGAATAGAATGATAACGTGTAAGTGAGACTTGTAATACATATTTTGAAAAGAAAGGACTTTTGATCACCATAAAACATGAAATTCTTTCTTTCTCTTTTAAGGATCAATATGCTATAAAACACTTGATGGAAGGAGGAGATGCGGGAAATCCCTCGATGTTGGGCTAATCGGAAAACCTGGTCTATATAACCTAATTTATGCACTAGACCAATATATTTATCATGTAGTTGGCATGACAATTAGATATCAATTTAATTTAGACCTAGATCATGGATTCTTGGAAAACATACTTTGAAATATTTGAGAAAAACTAGAAATCATATGTTTATTTAAGAGATGAGATCAAGAACTTGGTTAGAGGTAGAGACATGGTATGGCTCAAGAAATTTGCTTTCAAGCTTGGAATGATCTCATATTGAACTTAATGGCCATCTTATCATGGAGATAACATAATTTAAAGATACGAAATAATTATGCTAAGATGGTATTGGTGAAAATCTTATTGATGATTTCAATAAGGAAATTTTTTATATCAATCACGTATCATATATAAAGTCAAAATCAAACCTTGAAAAATATAACTAAATGTGAACGATTGACTAAAGGTAACAAAAAAATAAAATTTTTTTGCTAGGTGACCTTCTATGATTGAGTGACATTATTTGTGTGGTACCAATAATAAGATATAAATTTAAAATCAAAGTTAAAATTTAGAAATATGCATCAAATTTTTGTTTTATAAAACATGAGATGATATATGAATGAAGACCGACCTCTTGTATGTTAAAAGGACTATTAATTAATAAGATGTCGAAGTTCGTGATGAATGACAACTAAGGGAAGAATAGACATGAAAACTCATAGGTTTGTGGACCCTTTGGTAAATGGTATTGGTTTAAGGGCATGGGCCCTATCTTAGGTGGTGTTGGCTAAGGCATGAGTTTATTGTCTCTTAATGTGCATACCTTGCAACTAAGTCAAGTGACAAAGAAATGTGGTCCTCCTTTTCTTCCTTGCTAGACTCTACTCTTAATTACAATCATTTATTGTTTGACATTTAATCTCTTTTCTTCTATGCTATATCATAGAAAAGAATGGTGGGTCCTTTGAGGTCATTTTGAATCAATCTTTTTGCAAGAAAATATGGTTTTAAAGTTCAATAACAACTTTTATTTATATATATAATAACAGTGATTAACTATTTTCAAATTTATAGTAATTTATGAGATGTTAAGTAGAAAAATTATCTTTTAAAGAGATGATCTAAAATACAATAATTAAAAAATTATTTTCGAATTTATAATAGTTTATTAGATATAGAACAAAAAAGCGTTTTTTAAAACAAATAACTTTAGAGGGTGTTTAGTATATGAGAATAGGGAATGAAAAATGAATATTTTGTTTTTATTTCTATTTTTTTAATGAAAATAAATTTAATGATTCTATTTCTCTTATTTGGATAAACCTAGGAATTCAAAATTAGAATTATTATTTGTTTCTATTAAAATATTTGATAATAATAATAGGAATGCGAATGAAAAATAAATAAATTGACAATAATATTTTTTTTACTAAATAATAAGATTAAAAAAATAATCTTATTATAGGATGAAGAGGCACCAAAGTTTAATGAATGAAATCTAAGGATAAAATAATAATTTTAGTTTTTTTTTTTTTTTTATGGAATGAATGAATCAAAATACTACCTACTTGCGATGAATTAAAATCTCATTTATAAATGAAATTTGATTTCTATCATAATCATTTTTTATTTTATTTTTATATTCATAAAATTCATCCAAACATCATAATAAAGGAGAAAAAGAATGATATATTTATTCTCACTTCTCGTTCCTACGTAACAAACACCTTTTTAGTATAATATAATTATACTTATGGAGTCTTTTAGAGATATTTTCTACAGGGTGTTTCACAAGCTATCATAAATTTGAAAATAATTATGTAAGTCTTGTACATCCCAAATTATTATTGTAAATATTTCATTCAATAAGACCAATAAGACCAGTGTACAACCAAGAAATGCCTCTTAAGGGAAAGCAGCTCCAACAGCCAAGTGGGTGGGTGTACACCCTCTGAATGTGCCCACTTCATCCACTCATCATTAATACAAGTCTACCAACCTCTCTTTTTAGAACCCTATAGCATCAATGTTGTACAAGAAAATTTAAAAATTCTACTATGTAGTCACTCTCTTTGTACATATATATGATGTCATTAGGTGGAAAATAATGCAAACCATTGAAAATTTCATTCACAAATTGGCCACCACTTCACATTAAAAAAAACAATTGCGTAGGGTTGTTAATCAACAGTTCAAGATGTGGACATATGATATAACTCCTAGATATTGATGGTGTGGGAAGTGATCCAACCACCATTTGAGACCAATTCCATGCATTGAGGACATGATCCAAGTAGAATTGATGAAGAACCCTCACTTGGTTTAATTTTTTTTTTTAAATGTATAGAATGTTAAATCTATATTGGATAACTGGTTTGGAGAATAGTTTTTGAAAAACTATTTTTTAATGTTTTTTAAAATAAAAGTCTGTTTGAAAATTTAAAATATTTTTAATATGTTTTAAATACAACTAAAAGATGTTTTGTGGTTACTAAACGTATTTTTCTATTTTTTTTTTATTCTTAAGAACAAAAAATTGTTATAAAAAGTAGTTGTCAAATATATCCTAAATTTTCTATTTGGTTTTTTATTTTTATTTTACATAATTAATCCATTGATCCATATTCATGCAGCTTTTTTTATTTAATTTTTAATTTTTAATTTTTTATGTTATGAGCATTGAACTTATCATGGGAAGTAAACTAACTCTTAATTAAATGAAATGAGAATCATTTATTTATTTGGGTTTAGAATAAGGACTAATTATAATGTAAAAACTCACTTAAGAAATGTTATAATGAACTAATCACGATATTTTCTTAATTGTCAAAATGATTGTTGTTTGTACAAATTTCAACTCATGTCATTAATAGCTCATTTGAGAATGATTATGAAAAAGTTTTTCTTATAAAAATTTAAAATTATTTTTAAAATTATAGATAATTACTAAAACTAATTCTTGGATTAACACTTGATGGGATGCTTATTTAAAAAAAATAAATAAATAAAAATTTGTTACATAACTAGTTATTAAAAATAATATGAAAATACTTTTTATTTATTCTTATTCAAACATCTAAATATTAATTAATTCTCTATAAATATATTTTTGATAAAAAATTATTAATTATTAATAAAAATATTATATACTAAAAACACTTTTTCTCAACCCATGCTCCTAAAATAATCATTAAAAAAAATATCAGGGTTGCTCTCATTAGATTCTAGCATCCAACATGTCAAAAGGTTCTAATTATGCTATCATTCTCCTAAGCTTAGAAAATTACGGAACCCATTTTTAGGATATGGTTGCAGTAGTGGTACTACTATATATATATGATAGTAATAATAATAATAATTTGACAACTTTGGAGGATAGGATAAGGATACATAATAGTATTAAATGGCTAATCAATCCCCATCACTCATGGTTGTAAATGTCCTTTCCCACGTCCGCAACAGCTACACATTTTCACTCCTAAAGTCAATCCAATCAACCATTATTATTATTATTATTATTATTACCTTCATCTTATCATACATGTTGTTGGATTTTTTATTCAATAAAAAAAATTATAATATTTGATTTTTTTATTTAATTAAAATTAATATATTGATATCAATCGATATAATTAAATTTACTTTAATTATATTATTTTATATCGATTAAATCACTATCTTTCAGCTATTCTCGGAATGTCATAAATTTTATTATATATTTTGATGGATTTATGTCAAAAGTTTGAAATGATATCCAATCAATACCATAATTTTTTTTTATTGTTATATAATTGATCACTATTTGTACTATAGTAATGTCACTCTTTGAGAAATGATGGCTCAAAAAATAAATCCCGTGATATGAGTCCATATGTCTTTACATGAGATATATCGAGATTGCGCGTCACTTCAAAATGAGAAAAATATCGACTTTGGTTACGCTTGCATAATTGGAAGCCAATTATTTGTGGAATGAGATATCTAAAAACTTTAAATTAGAAAGAATCATTTAAATGACAAAGCAAGAATGAGTATCAAAGAAAATATTATAATTTTTAACCTTCTAAATTATTATTATTATTAACTCTATTATTCCTCAAAATGAAGTGCAATATTCTTGAAATGAAATAAAAACAAAAGAGGTTATATTAAAATTAAGAATGAAATTAAATTAAATCTCCATGAAATTTGGTAAATTATATTAAAATTAGTAGCAAATGTTTGATTAAATTCATCCATTATTGATTGATATTATAAAAAAGAATAAATACTCTTTTATATTTTAATTTAGATCGACAAGATTCAAACAAGATTCAATTCAATTATTGGGTGATATTATTAAAAAAAAATCAATAATTTTATATTCAATAAAATAAATATAAATTATAGACTCAAGTGGTTGGTGGTATATTTATTGTTGTATCTTTTATACAACGTGGTATGGTGGCGTTTTAGTAATTATGAGGAACTTGTATGGTTATTATTGGAAAACAGATGACGACCGGGATCTGATGCGTCACGTTAGTGGTATCAGATCCGCGACTCACGTGAGGTTGCCCTCAACAGCCGCCACCCTTTTTTTTTTCTTTTTTCTGTGGTGGCTCTATAAAAGGTTTTAAAAAATTCCCTCTTTGTCACTATGGGAATGATATTATTTTTATAATTTTGTGGTTAAAAGTATTTAAAATATTTTGAATATTAACTTGACCCTTAGAATATTTAGAAATCAATTCAATTAAATTTTAATTAAAATATTGATTTTTTTATTATATCATAAATTGATTTTTAAAAATATTAATTGATTTAGAGGCTTATTTGATGTGATCGTTGACTATTAATGACAAAAAATTATTAAGAAAATATGACAAAATATAATAATTATATTTTATTTTATCAGCGGTATTAGAATTCGATCCAAACAAAAAATTATCAAAAAACCACTAACTTTTTCATGATTGAAATTTATATATTATTAAAATTAATAATAATAATAATAAAATATATTATAAATTTAAAAATTATTTCATTTTTTTAATCATTTAATAGATTAGATTATTTTATAAATAAATAAATTATAAATATTTTAATTTTCTTAATTTTATTGACATTTCTATAAGTCCTTATGGCTAGTTTAATTGATTTGATAAGATATGATGTTGTATTTTTTAAAATATCATTTGCAATGAAATATTAAATCCAATGATATCATGGATGTGTTATTTTATACTTATAATCAGTAAGTAAAAATAATAAAAATATTATTTTTCATTAAAAAAAATCATGAAATCTCCCATGTATTTAGTATTATTTGATAATTATTCTATAATTTATAATTTAATAAATAAAAATATTACATAGTGTAATTAAATATACAAAACAATATGTATAATTTTACTATATATTTTATACATGTTATTTTACTTTTTTTTCTAATTACAAATTTGATTTTTCTAACAAAAAATCAATTTGGCTCTGAAGTTAAGGACCGGGTAAACCTCTGGGGAGCAAACCCAAGACCGGACCAACTGAGCTACCCCTCAAGATTATATTTCTATCATATACTTGTCTAAAATCAAGTGGGATAGCATCTATCACAACTTGACCTTCTATATAGATATTGTCTATTTGGAGTGATTAAACTTACTAGCCTTAAATTATAGCTCATGAGATAATCAATATATACATATTATCATATATTTTTTCATTACTAACAATTATCTGACATAGATATTGTTAGTTTTGAACGTACTAGCTTTAAGTAGCCTTGAATTAGAGTTCATGAGAGAATCAAATTATACATATTTTTTGCTAAAATTGATCATAGCATCTATCACAGCCAATTATCAAATATAAATATTGTTCGCTTTGAATTTATTAGCCTTCATAAATAATAAAAATGTCCTCATTTTAGAAAAGTCACCCAGCATTAAGATCAAACTGATACGAAATCTCACATAAGTTGAATTCTCAACAATTCAGGAATCATCAATTTGTTTGTGTTAATCAATGCATAGGATAGCAGGACTGTCCTCTCTTCTACAGCAATCCCAAATCCAGAACTTCTTTGAATCAATTGTCTGATAAAGAGTGGAAATGAAGTTAAAATGAAATCTGTTCTCATCATTAAAGAATCTTAAATTACATTCTCATGGTCATTGACAAAGAATCTACGACTCTTTCCAAATAAAAGTTTTTTTTTTTTTTTTTTAAATATTTCAAGAATGTTAATTCACATAGGCCACAGCAGAATGTTAGAAGAATGCAATTCTGGAAAAATTCTAATCAGGGTTTTGCTTTGAGTTTTAATAAGCTTAATAATCAATAGTTGCAAGTAGTTTTCTAATCTGCAGTACTTAAGACATACCGTGTTGATGGATCTGCAAGTTTAGATTGTGGTGTCTGGGAATGGAGGCAAACCCCAATCATTTGGATTGAAATCCAGTAGGGAGCTCAGAACTTGGTCTGCAGCTTCGTGAAAAGAGATATCAAGCCTTGGATCTGGAACCATAACTGCATACCTGTATGAAGAGGGATCAAAAATGAGAAACCAAGACTGCCCTTTAGAAGAAACTGCAGTCATAAACATTTGTCAAGTTAGCCTCTTCCAGCATAGAGGCAACCAGGATAACAAATAATGAGACAGAAACTTCCACTAATCTTTGGTCAGCCAAATTTTTGGAAAATGGCAAAAGCATTATAATAGCCTACCAATCTTCAGGATAACAAAATCAATATTTCTACCGTTTGAAGGCCTGGAAATATTTGTGATAACACATTTGAAAGCTACATCAGTTGGTATGACCATCAGAGCAATAAAGAATGTAAAAGCTCCTATGACATTTTCACCTTTTAATAAATGAAAAAGGCATGGAAATGTGAATAATTGATTATTAAAAGTTATGACTTTAAAGTTTTAAGATTTTAGGAATGCAATGCTGCATGCCAGTCCCCAGGCTGGATTCGGAAGAGAGAGGAAAGCCAGTTTAAAACCTTAAATGAAATCCCAAACAAAAGTCTTAAGCAATTATAACCCATCAATTGCCCATGATTCATGGATTGTAACTTATCAGAGTGTAGCAAATGAAGAAAAATCTAGCACTTCTTAAATATTGTAAACAACTGATGTGGCTCAGAAGCATACTATCATAAGATAGAGCCCACAGACCTTATGTAAATGGGAAGAAATTGTGTGTGTGGGGGGGAGGTTTGGTTTGTTGGGGTTGTGGCATTTTTTTTTCTTTTGTATATGGAGGGAAAGAAAATAAGGAAATGAAAAAAAAAAAAAAAAAAGGTGAAATACAGAATTAACTTAATGTTCAAAATTTTCTCATTATTCTCCAATTTTATTGTTCTCGTATGTTTTTCATGGCAAACAAGATAATTACAGGTTCTGTCACTTTTTCCCTTTTCCTTCTACTGACTAAATCCTAATGGTGCATTCTGGTTTCCAGAGATCAAAATAAGAGAAAGAGACAAGAACTCCATGACAAATTTTCTTCAAGAATTTCAGAGGATGTTTTTGCTTTTCCAATCAAATCTAATAATAACTAGCACAATGCAACAGAACACACCCCACACCCGCAAATCTAAACCGCCCAGCTCAGGAAGGATATGAAAATCAAACCATTTCTTTTAAGAGAGTAGCTAGGGATTTTACAAAAATAAAAAATAACATTCAAAAACAGAAATAAAGACTGCAATGTACCAAAAATAAATAAATAAATAAAAACATGATAATAAGATCTTACAAGAAAAAATACACAAGATAAGAAAAGGAAAAGAAAATTTTATCTGTCATAGTTTTGGGGGGAATTTTCAAGCAACCTAAACAAGGGTTTTTAGAGGAATACGTGATCAGGTGTTTAGAATTTGAAGGAGCACTAAATTAAGAGTTCAGAATGCAACAGAGCAGTATATAATATTCTCTCTAAAACTTTGGGAGGGTCACCTATATATATATATATATGTGTGTGTGGGTGGGTGGGTGCTTAGAAGGAATTTTTGAGCTACAGTACATTTCCAATAGAAATCAAAACTTTTTCTGTTGTATAATATGTCCAGCTCAACACCTGCAAATCCTCCCACACTTAAGATATGGGAGCTATGCAAATATTTACCTGATATGGGAGCTATACATCAAAAATCCTAACAATCAATACAATTAAGAAATGGAGCTATGCAAATATTTACCTGATTCCTTTGAAAATTATTCTGAAAGGACAATTTCTTCTGAGTTATATCCATGAATTGAGGACATGACACCCTAGTTACACTAAAAAATAAGACTGAAACCATACCCCCTGGTTCCTATTTCCTGTGTCTTAAATAACATCAATTACAGAATAGTTTTGATTGTAATACTAAGCTACTATGACACAAAGTTAATTCCTTAATCAGAGTGAAGATTTTTTTCAAATTTGTGCCATTAATTGACTAAATAAACAGTTCAAGTATATCTCTAAATTTCTAATAACACAATAAACAATGTATATGCATATAAAAGAATGGTCTAAAATAATTACTAACATCCCAGCATTCTTAGCAGCACCAACTCCAGAAGGTGCGTCTTCAAACACAAGAATTTTTTGTGAATCTACCGGACCACCCTGTTCATCCACAAATTTTCATGAGCTACTTACAACATCATTTGATATTGATATTAAAGAGCCAAGTAAGAACATAAAAGTAACAGAACCAACAAAAGATAGCATGAATAACCCAAGAAAAGTTACTATCATCAGTTAAACATAACAGAGAGCATCCACTAGACAATCCTACCTCAAATCTTCTGGCAGCTGCAAGGAATATATCTGGAGATGGTTTTCCCTGTTTAACTTCTGGATCATCACCAAGAACTACATGATGCATCAATGAAAAAACTTCACCATGTCTTTGTGTTTTCAATTCAAAATGCCGTCTGTGAGAACTGGAAATACAATTTTTCAGGTAAATAATGCTGGTCAAATTGTTTAACTTTACAGTTTCACCAGTAACATTTCAAAACTGGCAGGGGCAATAGTACTTATCTTTCTAGAAACAGGGGCAATAGTACTTATCTTTCTAGAAATAGGGGCAATAGTAAAGAAAAAAAAAGTAAGATATAAAATAACGATTAATTGTACCCTGTTGCCACACAAATCGGTATTCCACTTGCATGAAGATGTTTCACCAAACGGCTGGCCCCTATATTACAACAGAATCAATTACAGAAATGTGTTAAAAAAATAGTTTCAGAATATTAGAAACAAATAGTAATAATTAAGATAGCAATGATTGCTCTTAAGATTGTCGTGGGACCAAATAACTTGAAACATCAACTACAAGCCAATGAAGCCTCCATTTGTATCATTCAATTTATTCCTAGAGATTATACATAGTTTTAAATAATGCAGTGTTTTAAAATGCCAAAAGACATGCGTAGCAAAATTTTTCATCGCAAATCACCCAAGTAGAACCATCTCTTTTAGTATTTTATTGGCAAGAAAACCTTTTAAGATAAACACATTAATTACATCTCTTTTCGCTAGAGCAGACCCTTCCAACCCAACATTAGGGCATATTCAGATTTCTTTCAATACACACAAGCTCATGAATGCCATGCATGACCAACTAGTGGTATGCTTAATATCAAAGGCTGTCAATGCTGATCAAGGCAAACCAAATAACCCAATAAGGCCGGCTTGAGAGTTTCTTGAAAATTCAAGATTGAAAGGACATCCATCACACCCAATTCCTCTGCAAGGAGAACTCCCTTATTGCTTCAGGAAACTAAAGTTATTCCTTATGGATTACTGATCCGACATATGGATAATAGTCAAATTTGGGTAAAGTGGCCATTGATTTTTGCTGTTCCACATTTCGGTTTCTAGTTTTACTAACCCTTCATTGCTTGTGACAACACTTATAGAAGGCATCTACAGAACTTTAGCATTGCTGTCCAAATGCCTAAATTTAAACCCACCCCATCATGGGCTTGGATCATGGTTTCTCCATGCCATGAGGAGTGGATGATGCTAAGACACAAACTCAGATATGAGGAAGCCTCTATCCAAAGGCTCCAATTGAAATTAGTAGTTTATTTGATAAGGGGCAGTTTTTTGTAAGAGTCTATATATTTTTTTTTTATCAGAAACGAAGAAAAATATATTAATAAAAGATACTAAGAGTCTATATATATGCTTTGTACTCTTTTCTTGAGGAATGAGACACCCCTTTCTTGGGTGCATATAGATGAAATCAACCTGGTATCTAAGCAAGTTAGATCCGGAACCCCAACCTTAACCCTATATCCACTACCATGACACACTACAGTAATTTGCTACATTGCCTATTATAATGGTCTCCAGTACTAGAGCCTATGTGATTGGTTGTATCTTGTGATGCAAGTATAGTACAAGTATGTGTTAGCGCTGAAGGTATCCTAAGTTCCTAACACCCCTTTGTTTCAATGTTAAGTGCTATAGTCCCTATTTCTTTCTAAGTGCAAGTATGGTGTCTAGTAGCAATCATAAATTTGGAGATAGTGTTGGTATTTAGATTACTTAAATAAATCTTAGGAGACCTAATTATTTATTATAGACTACAGCCATGAGGATGTATATTGGGGCAAAAGGAAAACTAAAACATCTCATGGAAGATCCTCCTCCCCATGAATCTTAAAGTTTTGATGAGTGGCAACACGATGATGCCATGATAATAACATGGTTGTGGAATGGTATGGAACCCTATGTTCATGTCAATTTCATCTTTTTACAAACTGCAAAGCAAATATGGTATGTAGTTAAGGAGGCATGCTCTCAAGAAAAAAATATTTTGAGAATCTATCAACTGTATGAAGATATTTCTGGGGCAAAGCTGAAAGGGAAACCTTTGAGTGAGCACTATACATGCCTCAAAGGGATGTGGGAGGAATTGAATGCTATCAACCATTGTCTATTGATATTGAAGTTCAAAGAAGGCAAAGAGAAGAGTTTCAGGTTGCCAAATTTATTTCGAGCCTTGATTATGAATATGCTCAGAACAAACATAGTATACTTGCTAGTGATAAGTTACCATCTCTCAGCAATGTTTATTCTCATCTTCAACACATGGAACTACAGTCCTTTCCATCGGGGAATGGTATTAAGGATACTCCCGTACTTGCATCTATAGGACAAGGTAGAGGTGGTCCTCCTATTCAAGGTTAAGGACAAGGTTTAGGAGAAGGCAAAGGTAGAGGTAGAGGTAGAGGTAGAGGTAGAGGTAGAAGTGATAGGCAATGCTCACATAGTGGTAGGACTAATCATACCTCTAATAAATGTTGGGATAAGTTTGGTTGTCCTACATGGACTAATCAGGTTGTCTCCTCTTCCACTGATGTTGTTGATGTTCCTACTCTTATTCAACCTGCAAGTAGTAGTAGGGAGTCTATTACCTTATCTTTTGATGATTATAACAAATTGGTGCAATAGTCATCAAAGATTTCCTTGTGATCCAACATTAGTGGTCCTATTGCTACCTTAGCACATTCAGATACACATGCTCTTTTTACTTTTGGTTACTCTTCTTCTCCTTAGGTTATAGATTTGGAGCTTCTTGTCATATGACTAGAGAGTCCTCCCAACTTTCTCACTTAACTAAGGCTTCTAATTCATACTCAGTCCTTCTCATTGATGGATCTGCTTCTTCCATCCTTGGTCAAGGAGTGGTCTATCCCATTCCCTTGTCTTCTTTTAAAGTTAATTTTGTTCACTATGTACCTAAATTTCCTATTAATTTATTATCTATTAGTCAACTTACTAAACAATTTAAGTGTGTTGCTATCTTTTTTTTTCCTTCTCATTGTGTTTTTCAAGATCTCCACATGAAGTGGATGATTGGTGTAGGACTTGAACAAGATGAGCTTTATTATCTCAATAGTCAGTCTATATTCTAATCTAATGGTAGAAAGATGTCCAATGTTACTGCTCTCCCTTCGTCTATTACTCCTCTCCAGTAGCATTATAGATTAGGTCATGCTCCTTTTGAGCAATCACATTCCTTGGAATTGTCTCTAAAGTTGTCAAATGAGCCAAGTCAGTCGTGTGAACTTGGCAACCATCATAGATTATCTTTTCATCCAGGGTTAATAATAGGAGTCCTAGTCCTTTCACATTCCTTGGGCGGATCCAATTTCAATGGGAACTTGATGAGTCAATCCAGCAACAGGTCTTGCTTTTACTGCTACATCGGGAAGCAACTCCATTCTATTGTGGTATATAAACACACAAAATTGGAGGAAAAATCATTACTTATGAAATGTTGCTCATCCTATTATGTTTCATATGAAAGTCCCAAAATCTTATTAGGGGATGCTATTTTGATTGCATTTTATTTGATAAATCAGTTACCCTCCTCTATATGCATCAGAAGACTCCATCATAAAACAGGGGGATGCTATACTAAGCTGATGGATTTAAAAATTTTCAAATCTTTGCACCTTTTTTTCGAGATCAAAACTAAGAAAGTGGCATTTAAGCTTCTATGAAACGTGCCTTGGTTGAAAAATTCCCTAAAAAAACTCATCACCTCGAGCTTAACATAATCCCGATATGATTACCAAAAGGCCATAGTGAAACCATCTAATTCCCACACGGATTGGAAAGGGCAACAAAAACCTCCTTCTTTGAAAAAGGCTCCTTGAAAGTGGTCTTTCTAATCCTCACACATCCATTTCAAAGAAAATCCATATGAAATTGTTATATCCTATCCAAAACTTTAATTGGGACTTTCAACAAGGAGAAAGAATTAACTGGATGTTGCTAAGTGAAGCTTGAAAAGGTCTAGGAGACAGGCTTTATTTGATAAATCAAGGCACTCAGCAATTTCCAGCAATTTCTTTTCCATAATAGGTCCCAAAACTCAATCACACTAGGATTGCCTCCCTACAGAAGAGTAAGTTATACATACATAAAAGTTCCATGCCTTTAATTGCTTTTGTTGATTGGTTGGATTCTCATTGGGGGAGAGTAGCTTTTTGAGTTCCCTCTTGTTTGTTTGTGCCTTTTGGCAACTGTTGTATATGTCACACGCACTTTGGTGCATTATCTCTTTGGGCGTTCTTATATAATATACTCACTTTATTTACCTATCCAACTAAATAAATAAATAAAGCCCTAAATGAGATATAGATTGCTAGATACATTATTTTCTAAGAAAATACCCAAAAGCAGACTGTTGGACAAATTAATCTTCATACCCAACATTCTCTCAAAGAATTAAAGAATAAGCCCAAGATTTCTTCAAAATTGAATTATCATCAGAAGTTATTTCCTACATGGTTCATACTTGAAGATAATTTAGCCTCTTCATAAAATAAACTTCTTTTATAGGCATCTTTAGGAAAATAACTGTTGCAATTTAATTATCCAATGAGCAAAAATGGATGAAAACTTCTAGATATATTAATGCAATCAATAATAATTAATTGTGATATTGTCTTTTTACCATTTTTGTTATGTATTTTGCAAAATTTACCACACTAAAAATCATGATACACAAGATTGTTTGGCTTGTTGCTTAACAACAGTGTTATTTTTGTTTCCCTAGATGATCAACATTACAGGGAATAAAAAGGCATCATTTCTTTACATGTAGGTTAGAGAAGCAATTTTACAATGTCACTAAAGATAAAATAACAAAAACCTAGCATTGCCTTAATCATAATCTCTTGAAAGTTGCAAGACTTATCTTAAGCAGAGTGAGAAGTGAAAGCACAAAGTGAAATGAACTACAAAGCAGAGCTAATAGAGAAGTAAACATGGGATGTAATGCTCTAAAATCCAATACCTGGCATGAGCTCACTTGTTGGAAACAATTTCCGTAGCATCTCCTCTCTTTCCACAAGAAAGTCCTCAGCTGAAAGAGAGTCACTAATTCCAGTCTCTTCAACAAAGACCCGAGCAGCTTCTATTGCCTTCTTTCCCATCATCTTTGCCTTGAGGGACCAATCAAAAGTTTTATTATACCTAGCAAGTATAATTTCCTGGACCTCAGTATAAAACTTCTCTGTGTCTGCAGAAATAAAAACCAAATCAGCTCTTTAGTTTCTTTGCTAGAAATTTGGCATAAGCAATTAGTCTGTAGACAATTAATTAAACAAATCTCAGTCATAAAAGCAACATAAAACTAATTTCCAGATTTTTTTTTTCTTTGTAATGATTTAGACATGTTCATAACTGGAATTAATTGTATATTGGCATTATAGGGTTTGAATTGGTAGGTTTTAAGGATAAAAAATTGCTAGAATTCTGGAAATTAGTTGTTGGAAACGTGTGCAATAAGAAAAACTGAGCTTTGGGCTGAAGATAGGGATACTGTTGCGACTTGAGGAATATGCTAATTTCCCTTTTTCCTTATATAACAATTATGCCTTTTAGAAATTCTCTAAAACCAATGTGAAGTGATCAACATATTGATTCCCCAACTAAGAATCCTCTAAAAGCAAATTCTGTATTCACCTCCAATGCTTTGAATCAAATATCAAGAAAAAATTTATAAAGTTTTTGAAAGATGGATTTCCAAGGGGACCAATGAGTTTCCCTCACTAAGACATCAGCAACACACCCGTTTTCGGCTAACAGTAATTTGCTTTTTATCACAAAGTACTAAACCTTACCTTTGCCTCCTTTTTTCTTTTATGTATTTTTCTTTCTTTGGGAATTAAACCTAGAATCCCCACCCCAATCCATTGCCACTTGACATACCTTCATCTCTTGGAAACCTCCACAACTATTTAGCCTCTCTTTGTATGATTTGCATTAACAAACACTAGATCCCCTAGGACCCCACAAGTACATCAACAAACGATGTTGGACCTAAGTAGCCAATCAAAAAAAAATTGCACCTAAGTAATTGGCCTCTCCTGAATGCATCCCCTGATCATCTCAATTGTTGAGGTTAACTTCAACTGGAATTCAAAAGATGGACATGAAAAAAAAAATAAGGATGTGAACAAATGGGGCTAGATAGGGGAATTGTACCACCTAAAAAGAGAACTCCACGAACTCAGGGCCTTTTTTACTCAACCTAATGGAAGACCATGAAACATCAAAGATCACTCACTAACTCCTGGATCTAGGGACAAGACTAAACTGAAAAGAAGATAAGGTTTGCACATCAGTACCATCCACCATTGTAACATTGTTATTTGGCCAATGGATAAAAATTCCCCAAAAGTGCTTTCGAAATGCCTCAAAATTGCAGACTTAGATTCCCAGTGAACCAGCATAAATTTATCCATAAATCACTAAAACTTCTACAACAAAAGTAAGATGACTAGGGCAACGATCAGTATTATCTATCACTCCTATCCAGCAACACCATAAATCCAATGCAGCAATGCTGATTGCTTATTCGGATCCTATGTGGAAATCCCAATTGCTACCGTTGTGGTGACAGGAGACAAAATATTGGGAAACGGATTTGGTAATAGCATCTTCCAAAACAAATGTAACAAGTAAAACAACCGAACCATTTCTACCAATCACATTCCACCATAGGCCCAGCTAAATCCCACATAGGTGACGCAATCGACGCTCCTTCAACAATGAAACCTCACCATTCCTCTTCGAATATCTCATCACTCCTCAAATTGAATCCGGACAAAGGAAATCAAATTAAAGACTTCCAAATTTTATCTTCTTTACTTTCCTCTGTTTTCTCCGCAACCAAACGGAGCTTAAAAATAGAATATATAAAAATATATATATAAAAAAAAAAAAGGACACAGACTGCAAGAATGAGAAATGTTACCGAGCAAGAGGCCGTCCATGTCGAAGATGACATGAGAGATTGAAGTTTTGGGTGCCATGGAGAAAGCGATCGCCCGGAATCTGAGGGTTGGAGGACGAAAAGGTGTAGCGTTTCTCCAAACTCCAATTGGGATTCTGATCCCAAGCATCCACGATTTCCTCGACAGTATGACAAGCGCTTTCAGATGTTTTTAAATTATTAAAACCAAATACAAATAAAATACTTAGGGCATGTTTGGTTACCATTTGGAAAACAGTTCTTAACAGCAGTTATATCCGTTTGAAAATTCGAAATATTTTAATATGTTTTATAAATAAATTTTATGGCTAGTTTTTTTATTTTTAATCATTCTATATATTTATATAATTATTTTTTAAAACAACTATTAAAGGCAAGTAAAAACAACTAAACAATAAAATCTTTGTTTGATAATTGTTTTTTAAAACCGTTTTCTAAAGTTTTGTAAAATAAAAACCTGTTTAGAAATTTTACATGTTTTTAATTTTTTTCTTTTAAAAAATTAAATATATTTTAAAAATAATTTTTATATTCAATATTTTATTTTTAATCATTATACATGTTTATATAACTATTTTTTTAAATAACCATAAAAAAAACAGAAAAAAAAAAACACAACTTTAAAAACATCATAGCTATTTTTGGTTGCTACTTCTAAAATCTATCATGAAAAACAATTTTTAAGGACAGTTGTAGACACCCCCCCCCCCCCCCCCCCCAGAGGAGAGAAAGCTTGATTATTATCATTATTTTTTGTTGCTTTTCTGACTGCTCTCGGGCGGCTAGATGGGACGGGACGGACATGGCTTGGTGAGGAAGACACAAAGAGGAGAAGAAGAGAAAAGGAAGAGAAAAAAGGGAGATCTGCAGAGGAGGCTTTTCTGGAGACAGAGGACAAGGAACAGAGGAATAGGAGGAGAGGTGAAGGAGGGCAAGGCTGCTGGGAGAGGGGGCGGGAAAAAACACAGCAGTTTCCTTGCTCATTTTCAGCTGGAGGGAAGCCTTTCAGGTGCACTTTCTGGACCACATATCTATTGCAGTTGTTTTACTTGATATTGCTGTGACTGTGTTATCAATAATATGTGCCTTGTTCTTCATATGAAATTCATTTAAGAGTGACCTGATTCCTTTTTATCTCTCCATTGGATGCCTGAGTCATATCTTCGGGTCCTGTTTCAACCTGGTTTTCCCACCTGTACGTGAACCTTCTGACTTCAATATAAGATGAGGCTCATGCAATTGTTTTCTTGAGTTCATTTGGATCTGTTTTAGTGTTTGCTCATTTGTTGTTGATGCTCTGTTTTTTTTTATGGCCGTGCATACCCATTATGCCCAACACCACTCACGTCTCACATCTTTGATTCCTGCCACTATCCATTTCATGTATTCCCTACCCATTTATTGCTAATTTTCCCTTGCACCTGAAGCCCCACGTGCGCGTGCCAGTCTTACTCATCCAAATACCCATTAAGCTCATTGTTCATGTTCCCATTCCACCTTAACACCACACCCATATCAGTCTATACCATTCCTACCCGTATATATGTCCCCTAAACCCACTATCTTTAACCCGTTCATTACACTAGTGCGGTACCCGGCATTGCACCCCCACTTACATATTCGCCTCATTGCCAATGTTGGTTCCGGTGGAGGTGGCGCTCCCGTCTCTACTGCCGCTCTGCTGGTGGTGCTCCTGCTGCTGCTGTCGCCCCTGTAGTTGAGGAAAAGAAGGAGAGCACGTGGACGCGCCAGGAAGAGGATACGCGTCGGCTGCCGTTCTCTGGCAATTTTTCCGACATGGTGGCATCGCCGTTGCTGCCGTGGGGAGGTGGCGAAGGTGCTGAAGCCAGGCGCGGGGGAGGGAGCCAAGCTGTGAAGAAGATTGAAGCTTGGGCTCGGGCTGGAGTTGGGGCACCAGGCCCAATGTTGTAATGGAAATGGCTGTTTTGGGGCTTGCCCATTGGTGGCAGATATTGGGCTTGAGAAGCAGCCCAGCCCTAGCAAGCTGATGGAGGGCCTTATGCTCTCCATGCCAGCCACCTCCAGGCCCAATCCCAATTAGCACCTCCAGGCCCAATCCCAATTTGCACTTCCAGGCCCGTTTTTGAAGTACAAGGCCCATTTTTGAAAGTCCAAGGCCTATCATTGTTATTATTATTATTATTATTATTGTTATTATTATTGTTACTATTATTATTATTATTATTAATTATTATTATCATTGTTATTATTATTATTATTAATTATTATTATCATTGTTATTATCATTATCATTGTTATTATCATTATTATTATTATTATTATTATTAATTCAACTCTCAAAATCTCATTATTATTATTATTATTATTAACTCAACTTTCAAAATCTATTTATTATTATTATTATTATCATTAATCCAAACTTTCAAATTCCTATTATTATTATTATTAACCCAACTTTCAAAAATCTCATTACTATTATTATTATTAATCCAACTTTCAAAATCTCATTATTATCATTATTATTAATTCACACTTTCAACATCTATTTATTATTATTATTATCATCATTAATCCAAACTTTCAAGAATCTCATTATTATTATTATTATTACCTCAACTTTCAAAATTTGTTTATTATTATTATTATTATCATTAATCCAAACTTTCAAAGTCCTATTATTATTATTATTAACCCAACTTTCAAAAATCTCATTATTATTATCATCATTAATCCAAACTTTCAAGAATCTCATTATTATTATTATTATTACCTCAACTTTCAAAATCTGTTTATTATTATTATTATTATCATTAATCCAAACTTTCAAAGTCCTATTATTATTATTATTAACCCAACTTTCAAAAATCTCATCACTATTATTATGATTAACCCAACTTTCAAAATCTCATTATTATCATCATTATTATTTCACACTTTCAACGTCTATTTATTATTATTATTATTATTATCAATAATTCAAACTCTCAAAATCTTATTATTATTATTATTAATTTAAACTTTCAAAACCTTATTATTATTATTATTATTAATTCAAACTTTCAAAATCCTATTATTACTATTATTATTATTAGTTCAAACTCTCAAAATTTTATTATTATTATTATTACTATTAATTCAAACTTTCAAAACCTTATTATTATTATTACTATTAATTCAAACTTTCGAAATCTTATTGTTATTATGATTATTGTTATTATTATTATTATTAATTCAAACTTTCAAAACCTTATTATTATTATTACTATTAATTCAAACTTTCGAAATCTTATTGTTATTATGATTATTATTATTATTATTATTATTAATTCAAACTTTCAAAATCCTATTATTACTATTATTATTATTAATTCAAACTCTCAAAATCTTATTATTATTATTATTACTATTAATTCAAACTTTCAAAACCTTATTATTATTATTACTATTAATTCAAACTTTCGAAATCTTATTGTTATTATTATTATTATTATTATTATTATCATTAATTCAAACTTTCAAAATCTTATTATTATTATTATTACAAATTCAACTTTCAAAAGTCTATGGTCTCGCAGTTCAATTTCCTAAAGTCCGTTTCTCATTTTCTTTAACAAATTTCGATTTAATCACCGGAGCTCTAATCTTCAAAATTTAATTCCAAATACTCAAATTTTCAAATAAGCTCCAATAATTCAGTTTTCACTCGAATAGTTTTTAATCACACTTTAGTTCCTAAATAATCTTCTGATCTTCTTGATTTTACATAAGCAATAGTGATTCCTTCATAATTCTAAAACACGGGATTTGTGAGATTAGCTCATGAGCAATAAATCGGGCTTTGTTGGGGGCCCTATGTTTGGCCCATTTTGATTGTCAATTATCGTGCTTACTGTATTTTGCTTGAGCTTCGTTTTGCACTCCGATATGTATGAGCTATAATTTGTATTTGATAATTTACTAATCTCATTTCTTGAAAGCGCATTGTGGCTCGTGGCCAAGGTACGCATATACTCTCCTCCTGATACTTCACTATACATGTTTCGATTCTCATATGTGCATGATCATTCAGGATATTCATTGATTTCCTCATCAATTGCCATGATTGTTTCATTTTATTAGTAGAGACCCGTTTTTAGGGACTTAGAGGGGTGCTACGGTCTCTACCGTACCTTCCTGATAAGTAACCTGACCCCCGAACTCGATCCGGTTTTTCACAGACCACCTTTTTCAAAACAAGGAGTCACACTTAGGGTTTTTCTTTCTTATTTTGTTTACCCTTTAAAAATAAAACAAAAATAAGTGGCGACTCTAAGTCATTTTTCTTAATCAATATAAAATCAATCTTTCAAAATTAAAATCGATTTCGCCATCGAGTGGGAAACGCATTGAGCCGAAATGCGGGGTCCACAACAGTATTTTATGTTTTCAGACAAAAAAAAAAAAAGTGTTTGTAAACTGAATTTGGAAAACAATTTTTGTTGAAGAAGTTTTTTAAAACAAGTAAAATAAAAAACCATTTTTTTTATTTTTAATTAATAAGTGTTTTATATTATAAATATATAAATAATTTTTGAATTAACACTTCATTTAAATTAAAAAATTATTCTATTTTAAAATTTTTATGGATATAATTTTTTTTTAAATTATTATTTTTTAAATATGTGTAATTATATTTAATTTCAATAACATTTTTATTGGTACAAATGGTAAACCCTTAATCATTTTGAAAACATTTATTTTAATCATAGATACATCATGTTAATACATGTTTTCATTTAAAAAAAATAATCCAAATTATATGGATACTAACACAATCAATATCAACACAAATAGATAGTTTGTTTGGGAAGTGTTTTTTAAAAACAGTCATAAAAAATAGCTTTTGAGAATAATTTAAAACAACAATATTTTGTATTTTTAGAAACGAGGGATTTAATTTTTAAAAATAGTTTTTTGTTCTTTAAAACAAATAAAAAAATGAAAACATGTTTTATTGAGTTAATAAAAATAAATTGATAAAACAACTAAAAATAAAAAACTTTTAAAAAGATTTTTTTTTAAAACGATTGTTTTCTACTATTAACTTGACGTTGTAAATAAAAAAATTTAAAATAGATTTACATTTCATTAAATTTTAAAAAATTATGTATTCATTTTTATTATATATTTACACCTCAATAATTAGCCTAAAATGCAAATCATGGTAGCATAAATAAACTACTACTCCACGGAGCCCCATTCAATTAATTCTTTTATTCTTAAAAAAATTGATGCAATAGTGATGGCTTCACACACTACCCAGAACATAAGTATATTTTCATCAAAAAATATAAAAATAAAAAATAAAAATTTAATTAAAAATATAAAAAATTATAAAATAATAACAATATAATATTAAATTATATATGTATATATAAATATTTTGATTTTTTTTTTTAATAATTTATCAGGAATTATAGATTTATAGGATACCTACCAAGTACAATAGTGATATATTAAAGAATTCCCTCTTTCAATATAATAGATATTTTAATAAAAACATTAAAAATATAACATGAATATTTTCTTCATTTTCTGAAAATAAATTTATTATTGTTTAATTTTAGTTCTTGAAAAATTAATTTTTCAATTTAATCTAAAATCAATTTTACATTTGAGTAGTCTTGTGTTAACATTTATCATGTTTACAAAGCATTGTTTAATATTAAAAATATTAAAGGTTATTTAATATTTATAAGGCATATTTCCGAAAATGCCCTTCTAAGGTTCTAGGTTCGAAGTTCTAACTCATATTTCTCCGAATCCCCGCTGGCGGTTCATTTTCCTTTTTCTAATTTTCCTAGGCGCCAAACAGGAGGAAAGGGAATTTGGCGGGAACCGTTCTTTTATGCAAACAGAGCGACTCCGATCCATCGGAATCTGATCTCACACTTCATTACAGATGTATTCCCACAGTCAATTCGACGGCAACGCCGCCTTCTCTGGCGGGGGATTCATGCCCTCACAGGCCACTCAGGCCGCCGAACCTGGTTTTTCTCCTGCCAGAGTATGGTTTCCTATCATCATCGTTCTCCATTTAGGGTTTTGTTTATTTTACTCTCTGTTTGGTTCCTGGAAAAACTGCGGAGTAGAAAGGAAACGACAATTTAAAACCTAGAATGGAGAAAGGGGGGAAAAATACTGGAGTGCATGAGGTCAGATAGTTGTACTAGGCTCGGTTATGTTGATGTTTATTCTCGTAAAATTTCTCATCAACCAGACAGCGTTGCAGCGGGCTTTTTTTTTTTTTTCATTTGTCTTTTACCCTCTGTTAGGTTCCCGAGAAAAAAACGAGGAGCTGAAAAGATAACGAGTTCTGAAAATCTATGTTCTCTGTCGTTTATGTTTATAATAAATGAAAAAGAACTGGAGCGAATAAGGTTAGGTAGTTGTATTATGCTTGGTTGAGTTCGTGCGTTTATTGTCTTTCATTTTTCTCATAGACCAAATGGAGTTCACGGAATACAGAGGAAAAGAAATAGAAAATTAAATTCTGGCAATTTTAGCTCATTTTGTTGTTCAGGCTGGTTAGATTGTGTTTTGCCTACAGTTTCTCTCCAACCAGTGTTTTAGGGTTTTCTTGTATTTGATTGCAGAATCGGGATACACAAGCGTTGCTTCCCTTGACCGTGAAGCAGATAAGTGAAGCTTTTCTCTCAAGCGATGATAAATCCAATTTTCTCATTGATGGTGTCGAAGTGAACAATGTAGAGTTCTTGCAATTTGATTTTTCTGGTCCTTGTTTGCTTCAATTTTGGTTTTTGAGTTTGGAAAGTGTTTAGGTCACACTTGTGGGGATGGTATTCAACAAAGCTGAAAGGGTTACTGATGTTGGTTTTATGCTGGATGATGGAACAGGGCGTATTGACTGTAACAGATGGTAAATTTCCTCTATTGGTCGCTTAATTATGACTCAAGTAGGTATCTGTTATTTTAATTGCTGATTCCACTCTAATTTTGCACATTCCTGTGTATTTAGGGTCAATGAAGCTGTAGACACAAAGGAAATGGAAGGAATTCTGTATGTTCCCAATATGCTTTAGTCACAGCTCTTTGCTCGTTATTGTAACCTAAATATCATGTTCCCTAAATTTTGTTTTAAGGAAACCTTTTTATTTTTATCATGGTTCTCATTTGTCTATTTGTTTTTTCCTTTATCTTAGAGATGGCATGTATGTTCGAGTTCATGGACACTTGAAGGGTTTTCAGGGTAAAAGGCATTTAAATGTCTTCTCTATTAGGTATTAATTAATATAATCTTTTAAATTTGAATTATTGTTGGATCATTTTGAGATTGGGTGCTTTCTATGTCCTTGAAATGAATTTTTCTACTTTATATAATCCTTAACATGGGTTCACCTTTTTCTTTCTTTATTATTTTTGCAATCTTTTTGTCTTGTGATTTGTGGGGCAGTTTGGTTTTATTTGATAGGTTCATGATATTGATTAGGAAATTTTGGATCAAATATTTTTCATACTTGCAATGATGCAATTCTCCAAACCACTTCCAGGTTGTAATTGTTTTTCTTTGAATTCATTTATGGTTTTAGGTGGTGTTTGTTTTTTTGGCTTTTTGCTGAAAACCATTTAGTTTTAGAATTTAGATTGTTTGTTTTTTTACTTTTTCATGACTTATTATAAACTTTTTACTAAATAGAAAAAGTCAGAATATATGACTTTTTCTAAATAGAAAAAATAATACAATGGTTTTTTTTACTTTTTAATACTTAATAGAAATAAAATACTACAAAAACAAATAACCTAATATTTAATACTATTAAGTATTAAGGTTCTATTTAGAATTAAGTAAAAAAACAAACGCCATCTTAGTGTGCCATGGGAAGACATATAACAAGTTTCATTATAAACCATTACTGAAGCATGAATAAGCCTCACACGATGCTTTTACTAGTGTTCTGTATCTCGTGGTTGCTTTTCTAAATTTTCATTTATAGTTTGAATCAATACAGCTGGGTAGCAAGTCAATTTGATATGGATTATGATATTGGGTCTTCCAAATATTACATCAATCAAACCACTTTTGTTAGAATCATTGTGTTTCATTTGAACTGCTGAGAAAGTGTGCCGTTGAATTTTGAAGTGATCATATAGGTGAATGATGATGTGTTATTTGTCTCTATAGGGAAGTTTCAAACCAATATCTAGATACAATTGAGAGCATTTTTCATAGCATCTTCAATGTAGAATGACTTTTGAATGCTGTGAAGTGGCATTTAGTTGCATATGTCAGGTGTGGCCCTACTCATTTAATTTTTCTTCAGAGGTGGAAGTGTTAGGGTTCTTAAGGAAGCACCTTCCTTTCTTCAATGTACGAACTCTAAACTTTCAATTGATGATTTTCTTGGGGCATTTTGTATTAGACGATGTTTGCTGCCAAAGAAAGATTAGATCAGGTTAATTGGTGTGCCTGTTCATCAGGGTTGCAAAGACATTTTTAAGGTTGTGGCAGATTTATTTGGGGTATCTGTGGTGTTAGTGAACCCATGACAGCTCTGAAGCGCTGCACAAGGTTGCCCATTAAAAGGTTCCTAGATTTCTTGTTGGCTACATTACATGAATATGATAAGACAAGAGTTTGGCTATAGCCCACCCTGTTTGATTGTAGACAACGACCATAGGGCAGTCCTACGTCACAATTCATCTCATTGAGCTAAGTTTCTAGGTTGGAAAATCCAAGGAACTGCTTTGGTGAAGTTCTGCTTCTAAATCAAATCAAGTTACATCCCAGTTCTGGATTGCATGTATGAAGTTGAACCATGAAGCTAGAATTAAAACTTCTGTGCTGCATGCATTACTGCAATATATATTCTGGGTGATGATAACGTATACTTGTTTCTTTGGCAATCTATATCTCCTTAATTGCATTAGTCAGTTATGAAACTGGCAATCTTGGAGAATTTTCACAATGTCGTCATGCAACAACCACCAGGATGTGAAGGTGGTAATTTAATACCATGTCATGTGAAGATGTAGAGGTTCCTGGTGTGAATTTATTTTATTTATTACAAACTTTAGCTGAATTTATCTGCATGATGGTGAAAGATTTGTAATGTTGACACCAATTAGAAATGTATATGGTGGATGCTGTGCTGGATATATTACCCTGTTCTATATTTGCTCTCTCAAAAGTATGCTGACAACTCATGTGAGTTTTTTGTGATGATTCTAAATCATAGTATCAAAACCTCAAACTTGGCTGTGGTTTTCAGGCCTGTGACTGACTTTAATGAGATTGCCAGCCACTTCATTGAGTGTATCTATGTGCATATCTACAACACTAAATCACGGGTAGCATTCTAAAACTATTGCCAGTGTGCTCTAATATGCATATTCATATACTCTTTTCTGGTTTGTGTTTATGCTGATAAAAGGTACAGGCTGGTGGCCCTACTCAGTCCCATGTTACAAATCCGGCCATTGGTACCCCTTTAAAGGGTTACCAAGCTTCTCAACCAAATCAAGTAAGAAACTTTACTGTTGGAATTCAATACCCGGTAATCTCTTGATTGATTTGTTTGCTGGCCTTCTGAGTTTTACCTTTCCAGTTCTCTGGGCAATATGGTGCTGGACTTAAGGGCGTTGATCAACTGGTCATAGATTATTTGCAGCAACCTCAGTCCCTGTGAGTTATCATAACTTCAACCCTTTAAAATATTTAGTGTGTTTTTCTCGTCCATCTCTTTTATTTCCTTCTAACCAGTATGACCCAACATGGAACACTGATAGCAAACTTCTAAGAAAGATGAAGAGATGTTGCCAAGAAGCACCCATAGATATATATTGATATCTATGTAATATGGATGTGAAAAGAGAGAAAAGGGAGAATCCCTAATTTTTGTTATTGAAAAACTGTTAATAATACACATTGGACTTGGGTATATATATACATGTTAGTGGGACCCACAATACAATAAGGAAAGAAAAGGAAAAGTAAATAACTGAAATAACTATACACTATCTAACAATGGACACTCCAAAATATGATATGTACGTGTGTCAGACATGATATAGCAAGAGTTTGTGTTATATATATGTCTGGCATGCCTATTGGTCTGGCAGATGTGTGATCAATAAAGGGAATGGACAAGTTGCTAGTTTATTTCTAAGTTACCTGAGACTTAGAATCTGTTTCTTTGTTGCATGGATGAGTGAAGAACCTATATTTGGCTTTGTATTTTAGATGTATGCTTCAATTTCGTTTAAGGTATGGCATGAGAAAAAAAAAATTAGGTTATTTAGACTGTGTTCTAGTGTCCTAAGGTCTGAGGATGAAATGATGTGACCTAGATGTACACTAGCACCCAATAATTTTGCTCAAGTTCATATAACATAGATACTTTATAATCATGCATTTTATATAAATATTCATATTTTCTTCTTCCATTTCTTTTTTCCTTTTCCTCTCTTGCTATATTTTCCCTTTTCAATTATATTCCTTTTTATGCTTGCAGAGGGCCAAGTTCTTTGCCTGTGGACATTGTGGATGACAAAATATAAAAAACAGAAAAAAAAAAAAAAAAAAAAAAAAGGAAAGACAAAATCATGTGGAATTAGAAAGATTCCTGCTTTTGAACTTCACGTTTTGGGATATGGCACCATTGTTGCCGAAGGACAAGAAATATTGGACCTTGGATGGACATATAAGAGTTCCGAATCAAATCATTTATTTATGAACAGTTTACAGGTTAATATGAGAGTCGAAGTACAAGACTGTCTTGTCTCATTGAGGAACTCATTTTAGAAAAGGGATTGATTTTCATGACTTTGGGACTTAATGTTTACAGGAAAATATGATCTTCCTGTGGGTGGGTGGGTGGGTGATGTTGATAATCTTTTTCTGCAATGACGATTTAGATCACATATATATTGTCTAATCAAATAGATGTTACCAAGAAAATGGATGAATGATGTGAAATATCTTTTTCCACAATGAAAATGTCCAGTGTCAATATTAGTTTATCTAGCTATTTTATCAAAGCAAGTAGGATCTAAATTGTATACACTGTTCCCACAATGACATATAGCTGATCAGAACCTTTGTTCATGGAGAAGTATGCTGAGACACCTATCATACTATCATAGCCATGTATGCATGCTGGCTATATTCTTTTCATCAAGTTCTAGATTTTTTCTATTATTTTTAGGAAGTTGTAATAATTTGGTCAGGGTGTTTCATCTTTAGCTGATAATCCTATATTCATTCAGCAATATCAGAAGATTCGTCTTTATATAAAGTTCAAGAATATCTGAATTGTGGCATTTGCCCAAAATTGTTAGATTTTGTCTATTTGTTTATTTTATTTTTAAAATGGTGAAACTTTTGATGCAATCATTATGAACACAAGAAAATCTATGATCGGTTTTAATTATTCCTGCTTTACATTTAGGCACGTTCCATTCTTACCTCTTTTGGCCCCTTCGTCTTTGTTTTGTTTCTGACTGAACTTTTAACTTCATGCCCTGCTTAGTGATATCTTGAGATTATCTCGTGTTTCAGGGCTCGAGACCAGGGGGTAGGCCGGGATGAGCTTGCCCAACAGCTAAATGTTCCAGTCGATAAAATCATGTATCTCCTTTACTAGCAATCTAGTCAGATTTATATTTACATCCACGACTTATTACTTATTATTATTATTTGATCTGGGTTTGACAGGGAATCTATTAGATCACTCGAAGAGGAAGGCCTGATTTACTCAACAATTGATGAATGGCATTACAAGTCAACTGGCAATGGTTGACGTCTCCATTAAAATGGGTTCAATATTTCCGATGCTCAAGGTGACATCAACCTGGTACATGGAATTCTACTCAGCAACCAGGTCATCGTGTATATTCCTTTTCTCGGTGCCTCCCAATATTGATCTTTTTTCATCTGTTTTCTTGCCTTAGATCAAAACTTTTTTTGCATGAATTCACATTATACTAGTTACTTGCTCTATGGATCTGTTTTTTGCAGATGGTATTAAGTCTGAAAACTAGTTTAGGTTCATAACTGATTTAAGGCATTTAAAATTTTAAATTCAATCTATGATTGTTAAGAGTCAGATTTGATACCGAGATTTTCATTCGAATGTTTGACCATGCCCATAAATAGTATACAGTTCCATTGAAAAATGGATCAAATTTGGACTTGATCTGATAGATAGCATAAAGAGTCCCATCGATTCACCAAACAAGTCATTGATTGAGTGAAATTGTAAAGCCAACCACTCTTTGTTTTTCAACTTGTTAGAATGTGGTTTTAATTTGTTTGAAAATTGCCTTAAAACCACCATCATAAAATTATTTTGAACCACATCGACTGATTATAGTTTTAAGGCAATTTTTGAAAACAATTCAATTCTTTAAATTTGTAATTTTTGATAATTTAGGGTTTAGGTCTAATTAAATCATTTTGACTTTGATGTTTGATTTAAGTCATCAAATAGAAAATATGTTTGGTAAAATAATTTAATATTATAATTTAAAATAAAAAAATAACTCTAAATATTAAGTTGAAATAATTATTTTATTGTTAATATCAAATCTTTTTAACCCATTTACCCATGTTTAATAAAAGTACATTAACAACTCTATTTAAGAAATTTATTATATGAATATTTAACAAATAAATTTAATATTTAAATAAAAATTAAGTAATTAATTTTAACTCAATAATTTAATTTAAAGTTTACTTAAATAATTAAGGAATAAATATTAAGTTTTAGCAAATGTTAACTAAGAAATAAATTTTTTAAATAAAATTATTCAAATAAATATAAATTTTTTTATTCAACTTAAAAATAACTTATTAGAAAAGTGGATGTATAGAAATAGAAGGAAGCAAGCAAAGAGAACATGTTAGGTCAGAGAAGATCACATTCAAGTTTTCAACACAATTCACATACACAGAATGTGGATAAATTTTAAAATATATATATAAATAAATAAAAGAGGTGGTCATGTGAGGGAGGAAAGGATGATGGAGTAATAATAATTAATAATTAATAAGTAATAATAATAATAATAATAATAATAATAATAAATAAAGGAGAAAAAAGACAAGAGAGATGAACGTGAGGAATGATTCCTTTCACTGACTGCAAATCCCCCCATTGCTTTTAAACCATGGTTTGACCGTGGAATGCCCACACAAAAAGCCACCCATTTTCCAACTTTATTTTATTTATTTATTTATTTTTAACTATAAAGCAAGCAAGAGAGAAAGAAAAGTGAGGGAATCAAATGCAAACACACTCCCGCCGATTTCTCTGCCAATCTCTTTTATCCAAATTTCTTTTGGGTTTCAGGCTTTTGAGGTCGCTTGGTGTAAAAGGGTTTTTAGCCCTATCCGCCTCTCAAGCCTCTGCCTGCTGCCTAACTCTTTTATTTTATTTATTTTTTATTTTTGTTGTTATTTTCATGTGCACTTTGCTTTGATATTGGGACTACTTCTGAGTCACTGAGTCACTGTACCTAACTTTTCTCATCTCCCTTTCTTGTCGGTGAAGTTGGGTTTCTTATTTCCCCAGTTTTGAGCAAAAACAATTTATTTTAAAGAAAATATTCATAAAATAAATTCTCTTCTAAAATTATTTTTTAGTTTGAAAATAATTTTTAAAAACAAGTTTAAGAAAACATAGCTAATGAGTCTATGTTTTTCTTTTTTTTAAAAAAAGAAATGGTAAAAATAACTTTTATTTATTTTATTTTGTTTTTAAAAACTATTTATAAAGAATTACGATAAAATAATATTAAAAAAAATTAAAAACAGTTTTCTATTATTAAATCACATGCATGAACAAACTCTTTTCTTCCTATCTTTGTTTTCTAACATTATATTTGATTTTCAGCGCATTTGAGAAAAATAAAAAATTTTAAAGTTAAGATAGATTTAAAATCAATATTTTTGTACTATTTCAAATTTATTTTATTTCATTTTTTCGATTAAATAATTTGAAGATAAATGAGTTTTTAATAATTTTAGTTTTACTTATTTATTTTTACATTTTTTAGGATAACCCTTTTTTTTTTTTTTTTTTGGGGTTACTTTCCTACGATTCAACATAACTAGATTAATTTAATGGGAAATCATGTTGTACAAAAAGATACTCTACATAACCATTGTACGGACAATATTTAAAAAAAATATCTTGTAGTACACGTGGCATGGACGGGGTGGGGAAAGAATAATATATTTATGAAGGGGTTGTGACAGCACAACATGGTATCCACAGCATCTACTGCCACGTGGGCATGGGTTTACTAATAATTATTAAAAAAAGTACAATTATACTGCATGGTGCACGTGTCTTCTATGCACGTGGGTGCCCATTACTCTTACCAAATCTAATGCAGCACCCTCTCTCCATGCCTCCTACTCTAATCTCACCCCTGGGTTCATCAACTTCTCTACCTCTGTGTTTATCTTCCTCATATAAGAAAATATATTCATCACTCATGTCAAATCACACAATTTGTTTATATTATTTTCTATGTAATTAGAGTCATGATTTTTTCAAAATTTTTTTATTAAGGTTTAAATTGAATAAATTATATGTATGATTGATTGGATGTAAATTAATTTAAATCTTAAATCTAATTTATTTTTTAAGACAATAAAATCAATTTAAATTTAAGTTTTAAAATACATTTAAAATTTTTAGTTTGAAATAAATGTGTTCAAAAATTAATTTGACCATGGTTTGATAATAATAAATTATTTTAATATGTTTTATATAATGCATGTAATATTGAATATACAAAAAAAATTATTAAAATCAAATAAAAAATATAAACATTTTAGAATTCAAGTTTAATTCAATTTTAATAGGTTACAAAGCATAGACCAAGAAATGAAAAATGTACTCACAAAATTGATTATCAAAATTTTCAAACCACAATCCTTCTTTATATATACTCGTTAAAAATCAACCCTATGTGATGGACTACCCTTCTGTAAAATAAAAATATAAAAAAAAAGACAAAATTTTTAATACGGTTCGATGATTAATATGGTCCTTATATTCACAAGGTACATCAACACTCAACAATGTACTAATAAAAAAAACAATGAGAAAAACCTCTCAATTACGATTGCTCACTGAATAAAAAATAAAACCCTAAATATAAAATAATTAAATATATAATATGGATAAACTTGTCAATCATCACATAAAAAAAACAGGGATTATTCCTTTTAACTCCTACAAGTTTACTAGATAATTGGACCCAACATCCTGAGTGAAGTGCAATCATACTGATTCAAACTTCATAATTCAATAAATACAAGAGTTTGACTCTAATATAAAAATATATTATTTTAATACATATAAAAAATATAGCCATTAATTAAATGATATCAAGTATATATTTTCAAGTTTTATTATCCGTATATTTATACTTTTATCACATTTGTTCTAAGGTTTTTAACCGGTTGGATGATCAATGTGATCATATTGATATTTATGTTCACATAGTATACCAATACTTAACAATTGATTAATCAAAAGGAATAATAAAAGTAACAATAATGAAACTTTTGAGAAAAATCTCTCAATTATGGTCGCTCACTCTATAAAAAATAAAACCCTAATCATAAAAATGGTTAAATATATTATATGGACAAATTATCAATTATCACATAAAATAAAATTAAAATAAAATTTTCGGGACGTTATCCCTTTTAACTCCCACAACTTGACCCCAACATCTTAAATGAAGCGCAATCATACTGATTCAAGTTTCACAATCCAATAAATACAAGAGTTTGACTTTGATTAAAAATATATTTTTTTCAATACATATAAAAAATATAGCCATTAATCAAATCATATCAAATATATATTTTCAAGTTTTGTTATTCGTGTATTTATACTTTTATCACATTTGTTATAAGGTTTGCATAATGACATTCAAATTACTCTTTTTCTATTAAAAACAAAGTTTGAACTATAATATAAAAAAAAATATATTTTTATATTTATAAAAGAAGAACCATTAATCAAATGATTTTAGGATATCCATTAATAATATTTTTATAGTTTCGTTTCGATCATCTCATTTAAACGTCATAATAAATATTTTTGGGAATTTTATTTTGTAGTACATTGGTAAACTTAGCATTTTCTAAAAATATAAAATAAAATAAAAACGTAGAATTGGGGCAAAAGAAATGACACGCGGCAGATGGATGGGCCAGCAGAATGATTTCAAAGTCCTCTAAGTGGGTCAGGGTGTCTCCTCCGCCACCCTCCTGCTTCCCCACAAACATACACCCAAACTCAATTCACACGCTCACACCATCTCTCTCTCTGTCTCCTCTCTTTCTCTACCCATTTTGGTCAAGGATTTCAACCCACGACCGCCCACTCATCCCATCAAAACCTTCCACTTGCCTCTCTCCCTCCTTCTCTTCAATTAATATATTTTGAATTTTTTTTTTAAAGTAGTATTTTCCCATGCTAGCTAGCTATCACCACCTTGGCCCTTGTGCACAACACCTCTCCTCTCTCTCTCTCTCTCTCTCTCCCTGCCTCTATATTTGTGTCATCTTCACATCTCCTTTTCTTCTCATTGTTTCTCAGCACTACTTCCCAAGTAGGAATCACCTCTCTTGCTTTTCACCATGGCTTCTAATCACAATTGGCTCGCCTTCTCTCTCTCCAACAACTCTCTCCCTTCCGACTCCTCCCAACTCTGCCTTTTCGAAGCCCTCTCCGCCTCAACCCATCACAGTACGATCTTCTTCTACACCTAAATAAGCTCAACAGCTTGAATTCCATCGTCTTTTTTTATCTTATTGTTTTATTTTTTTGGGTTTTTTAGATGGGGGTGTTGATAGAGAGCAGGGTTTTCCGGATCGTGGTGGCAGTGACCTCATCGGCGGCCCCAAGCTGGAGGACTTCCTCGGTGGAGGTGGAGGTGGAGGTGGAGCGGGTGCAGGTCTCGATCAGTTCTCGGCTAAAACTCCGGCGGGTTTGTCTGATGCTGAGATATACGAGTCCGAGCTGAAGACCATAGCTGCGAGCTTCTTACGTGGGTTTTCTTCAGAGCAAAGCGAGGCTCAGAAGCAGCTGGCGCTGACGCCGGAGCCGTCGCCGAAGAAGTCCGTCGACACCTTCGGCCAACGGACCTCCATTTACAGAGGAGTTACACGGTGATGTGAAAAATGATGATCTCCTTCCCTGAAAACCTCGGGGAAAATTTTTTATTATTATTTTTCTTCTGAAAATAATAATAATAATAAATTATCTCAAATTTATATTTTCAGACATAGATGGACAGGGAGATATGAAGCCCATCTCTGGGACAACAGCTGCAGAAGAGAAGGACAGAGCCGGAAGGGACGACAAGGTAAGAGAGACGACAGATTTCTAACGTGTGCACCCACGGCGTTGTGGCTTAACCTGCACCAGAATATCCGGGTTTCTGTCCTTCTCCATGAGAATCTCAGCGCCTTGGATCTTCTGGTCACTTACGCCACCAGCGCGATTTAGATTTCGCCCACTCTTTTTGCTACCATGCGCATTTTATCAGCTTAAGAGGAAGATTCTAATTTTTTTTGGGTGGTTTCTTTTTGTGGCATGTACGTGGGAATGATTGCTGCCATGGATAAACAAATGATCACCATTGTTTTCTTTTCAGTTTATTTGGGTGAGTAGGATCTCATCTCGTGGTCTTGTCCTGAATCATGATTTTTCACTGTTGAATAAAAGATTCTGATATTCCTTCAAGTTTTAGATTCTCATTTTGGATCAATTTTTATTTATTTATTTATTTTTTGTTTGCAGGTGGGTATGATAAGGAAGAGAAGGCAGCTAGAGCTTATGATCTCGCCGCTCTTAAGTACTGGGGTCCGACCACCACCACTAACTTCCCTGTAAGTTTGGATTGTTCTATGAAATTTAGACGCTAATGCTTCATTTTCGTCAAAGTTTTAGAGACATTAACCTTTTTTTCTTTTGGGTTTTTTTTTTTAAATTTTTTTTTGAAAAAGGTTTCTAACTATGAGAAAGAACTTGAGAATATGAAGAACATGACTAGGCAAGAGTTTGTTGCTTCACTCAGAAGGTAAACAATCACTCAATTCAAATTTTTGCATTCTCTTCCTTTTTATGTCAAGCCATGCATTCAAAATTTTTTCTGCTTTTTTTTTTCTCTCCAGGAAAAGCTCTGGATTCTCGAGAGGAGCCTCTATTTACAGAGGAGTCACCAGGTAGGTTTCTAACCTCCAACCCACAAATATCCCGAGACGCCATGAATAAATACTCTTAATATTTTTATTTTTGCTGTACCAGACACCATCAGCATGGGAGATGGCAAGCCAGAATAGGAAGAGTTGCTGGGAACAAAGATCTCTATCTTGGAACATTCAGTGAGTTTTTGTTCCAAACATTCATGAAATTCTATTTTTCTTATGATGTGTTTTCGTATATGTGAATGAATGTGTTGTCGATGTTTTTCAAGGCACTCAAGAAGAAGCAGCCGAAGCCTATGACATTGCTGCAATCAAATTCAGAGGCCTAAATGCAGTAACCAACTTCGACATGAGCCGATACGATGTCAAAAGCATTGCCAACAGCAATCTCCCCATCGGAGGAGCAATAACCACTGGCAAACCAAAAACATCTCCCTCTGATTCTGCTTCCGATAGTGGAAGTCGCCGGTCTGAGGAGCAGGTTCAGGTTCTCTCTGGCCCATCAAATACACTCATTTTTTCCAAACCCCTCAAGCAAGATCACCATCAATCGGTTGATTACTGGTCCGTACTGGGGTACCAGGCCTCCACATTGAACAGTGTTGTGAAGAACCCCATATTGGAATCCTCCTTTCCATTTCAGACTTCTAGCAACTTGACCATGGATTTCTCCACAGCTTCTGCAGGCTTCCTCTGCAATGGTGGTGGGTACATTCAACAACAACAGAGCAACAGTAGTAGCAGCACTGCTTCAAGTTCAAACTCAATCCCATATGCAACACCCGTTAATGGTTTAAACAGCAGTACTAGCTATGAGGTCTCTGGGTACAACAGCTGGGCTGCTGCGACTGCTGCCGCTGCTGCTGCTGCTGCTGCACCATCTCTTCATTCATTCCAAGCTGCAAAGCCCAGTCTCTCAGTGTTCCAAACCCCGATATTTGGCATGGAATGAGGTCCTGGAACAGGGTATTGAAGGGCAAATCATGAAGTTGGTAAAACATATAGTTTTGGACAGAGGAGAGATGGACTGACAATGGTTTCACAGATGAGGTAGCTAGCTACCAGAGCTGACTGGAGAGAGAGAGTAGTACTAACTGAGGTTTTTTGTGGAGTTCATGCTTTGTTTTCTTTTGTCTTCTTCTACTCATCTTGACTGACATGATTTACAAAATGGGTATAATGGGAAACAAAATCCTTTTGTAATCCTTCATATATTTTTCTCAGTATGAATGTGAATAGTACTCTTCCTCTATATCATATTTCTAATATTCTATGCCCTTTTCATACGCCTTTCTCACCATCTTGTGGCTAAGATCGAGAGTTTATATATATATATATATATATATATATGGAAGATCATAATGTACTCATTGATGCTTTGTGGCACAATTTTATATTTGGAGACATCTTCACTACAAATGGAAAATAAATATATGGTATATCCCTTTTTTAAACATAATTTTTTGTTTATTCATTATTGAACTAGTATGTGAATATTTTTATCATCCTTAGTCCATTATTGCTTACCATCCTTAACAAATCCACACGACCCCATCTTCAAAATAGTTATTAAGGCCTTATTTGGGAATTGTTCTTGATGTTCTTGAAAGTGATTTTTTTTTTTAAGAATAAAAAATTGGTTTTTAATTTAGAAAAGATATTTGAGAAATTTTTTAGAATTAATTAGTTAAAAATGATGAAATAATTTTATATTCGTGAATTTAACTTATTTCATGTTTTTTTTCTTGAAAAGTAATCTATTTTTTATATAAATGTTTTTAACTATTTCAAGTATTTACGTATAAGTTTTAAAATAAAATATTATTTTTGAAAGAAAAGAATTAGAACATTTTTATTAAAATGTGATAAAAAAAGATGAAATGTATTTTTGAAATTGGGTGCCAATGACCCTTTTAATCAAATAATCCAATTTTATTTTTATTTATGTAAAACAATTTTTTTTTTAAAGAATTTGTTATGAAAATATGTTATTTTAAAAAAAAATTTTTTTTTGATGTTTTAATTGTATTTTTTTCTTTTACAATATTATGAACAGTATTTGAAAATAGGGAGAATCTGAATCCTTTCAAAATTTTGATATTATTCAGGCAAGACAATTGTTTTTATTTGAGTTCTTAAATCAATATTTTTTACAAGTACTATTTTCAAAAATTATTTTTAAAATGTTTCCAAACTTTACTTTTTCGTAGAGAAGTAAACTATTACTATTTTTTAAATAATTTTATATTTAAAAACTATATTATCAAAATATTTTTATTAAAAATACGAATTACTTTGACATATTTTAAATAATACTCAATAATTTAGAAATTATATTTAATCTTTAATAGTTGCGTTGAAGAAACTCTTTCGAACGGGACTTGTATAATTATTTTGAAATAAGTTGCAAGTTAAGAGAGATACTCTACTCTTAAGATTGCATGTAAGGTAGAAATTTTCATACTACATTTAGAGATATTACATCATCGAGAATTAATTAACTTAATCACATTAAGAAGTAGTCACATTTAGGTAGTAACTTGTTTAGTATTCGAAAAAGTTTGTTTAAGGTACTTTCATACTATAGACAATTAAATTAATCTCATGAAAAAGTAATTTGATTATATCCAAGAAATAAGTTATCAAAAGTGTTTGTCCTCTAATTGTTAACTTTTTCGAGCCCGTTTAATAGTGCTTTTCAAAAGTGTTTTTAGTCTTAAAAACGTTTTTAAGTTAAAAAAAAATAGGTATTTGGTAATATTTGAAAAATGCTTTTGAAAATTTAGAGTGCGTTTGATAGTAATTTTAAGAAGTATTTTTAGTTGTTTTAATACTTTAAAGATAAAAATTTTCAAGTCTTAGAAAGACTAAAAATATTTCATAAAATTACTATAAAATGCACTATTAGAAAAACACTTGAAGTGTTTTTTGGAGAAGCACTTGAAAGATGTTTTCTTAAAAAACTTTTCAAAAAAATTCATATATTCCTAAAATACTTTTTCCCGCTATCCTCTATTTTCTTTTCACTCTTTGCTTCCTTCTCACTCTCCTATTTCTCTTTTACTCCCCTTTCATAAAAATAATTTAAAAAACATATAAATGTTTATATATATTTGTAATACAAGTTTTCAATTTATTATAATATATTTTTTTTAATAAATGTCATTTTTAGTAATTTACTATTATTAAAAGCATTTTTGTACTTATACACTATATTATCAAAAACAATATTAGAATCACCTTTTTAAATTATCATAAAAGTGTTTTTCACATAAGTACTGTAAAAATACTTTTAAAAAAAATACTTATACTAAAAATAGTACCAAATGAGCTCTTAATTACATTTAGGAGTAATATAAATAAGTTTGAAACGTAAATTATTAAGTGTTTGTTTAAATATATTTTTTGTTTTCTATTTTTAAAATAAAAGTTAATTTTTATATAAAATACAAAATTTTTTAAAAATTAAAGAATAACAAATTTTTAATATCCCAATTTTTGAAATGTTTGAAAGAAATTTCTAAAGACATAAAATTAAATTTGTACTGTTATACATGATGTTCTACTTTTATATAAATACTTCTAATTTTAAAAATAAAAATAGGAAATATATCATTTGGACCCTAAGGCTATATTTGGTAATTGTTTTTTAAAACAATTTTAAAAAATAATTTTTGAAATTTTAAAAAACAATTACCGAAAATTGTTCTTTGATATTTTATGGAATAAAAATCTATTTAGGAACCTGAATATTTTTAACATGTTTTAAATATTTTAAAATATGTTTTAAAATATTTAGAGCTTTATTTTTAATCATTATACATGTTTGTATAATTATTTTTTAAAATTGATTTTCTAATTATCAAACTTGTTTTCTAATTTTTTATTCTGAAAAATAAAAAATTGTTATCGAAAACGTTTCTCAAACGTCTTAAATTATTTTGATATTTTCAAGTATTATCCTTCCAAATTTATCTATTAAGATTTAATTTTAATCTCATTCAATAATAATAATAATAAAAATAATAACATATCTTTATGTATGATGCAGTAGAATGTTAAACCTCCCTCTTGAATGAATTATTGTGCCAAGTTTTACTAAAGGACACAAAGAGTACATTTAGTTATGATGAAAATAGTGGTGATCATTTTCTGTCATAGCTCCCCAACTCTGAGACAATTTTTCTTTCCAATATTGCATGGACCCAATCCTGAGTACTGATGAAAAGCAACACCCATAAAAGCATTTAGAGAGAAAAAAAGATGAGCTTCAAACCCTTCTGCCTTAATTATTTGAGCTGTAAAAAGAGAGAGAGAGAGAGAGAGAGAGAGAGAATATCCAAACTAGCTCTTTGTCATTTGAATTTGAGTTTGAGAGGAAATTAAAAGGAGCTTCTCTGTTACGGGTAATCAAGATATAATTTCAAATTATTATATAATATTACTTTAAGTTATTGACCAAAAAGCCCATTTGAATTAAATAATTGCCTGTTAAATTGATTCCAATAATGAAAATAATATTATATATATATAATCTTTTTATTTTTTTTAATGAAAGGATTTTTCCGTATTTATACTAATATCATTCCAACCCATTTCATGAATAAAATGTTATAGATTAATCTTTTATAAGAGCTCACATTGATGAGAAAGTTTAACACCTTGATATCGGTTTTTTTGCCATCAGGGACATGGGCTGTAGTATGTTCCAAGAGTTGGATTATTCGCCTATTACTCATGTTTATCATTTTTACCATTTGTTAAATGAAATGGTTATACAAAAAATTTTCATTTTAAATTTCTTCTAAATACACTATGCCACCTTTGTAAGTGGCAAAAAGAAAAATGCTAATTACACTATCATTTTTTGCTCACTTTATATACCTTGCTTAGGTAGTTAATCATTTGGAATTTTTTTGTATTTAATAAATACTAACTGCTTTTTATGACATCAAACATTATATAACTTATAAATGCATATTAAAAATATAATAAAATTAATGTTAATCTTCTGATTGAGTAATTATTGGGTTTCTCCATTTTACCATGTCTAAGATGGTGGCATAATATAACTTTTTAGTTAAATTAAGTTGTTCGTATTTATGAAAGAATGATTAAAATTTAATAAAAAGTTTCAAAAGCTTATTATTTATGCATAAAATAAAGTTTTCTTACCTTTTCTTTCTTTTCTATTTTTTTTCCTTTTTCCCTAGTGAATAATTTTCTAACTTAATACTTGTTAACAAGTATTTTCAATCATTTTTTTATTCAATAATAACTTTTTGAATGGATAAATAAGAATTAATTTTAAAAAAACTATGAATATATATATATGTAAAAATTTAAAATGAATTTGAAATTATTTTTTTTAAAAGTTTTTTTAATGGAAAAATGATTGAAATAAATAAAGAAAGAGATGTAAATTTGTGTACTTTTAAGTGCCCATTTTTTTTTAAATCATAATACATGCACTAACACTTCTACCATCAATTTTACTATCTAGTTATATTATAAGTGTTGATGGAGGATGTAATAAAAGGTAGGCTCCATTTATTAAATATAAAAGTTTATTAATATTAAATTATTACTTTTCATGGGATAAAAATTAGAAAAATATTGAGATACCAAAATTGTATCTATCGAACATGAGATCTGAACTATTGAAATATGTATGATAAAATTTAAATCATTAAATAAATATACAAATAAATGAAATTAAAACATAAAGGCACAAATAAATGGAATCAGATTACAAATAATAAGACAATAAATTATATACGAGACATATATGCATTTTTTTAATTATTTTTTAGTATATTTAAAACTATAATAAAATTAATAGGGATCACTTCATTATTTTTTCTTCACTGTATCTTTCTTTGACTACCATTGATGAACTCATCAACTTAAAATAAAAACCAAAAAAAGAAAAAAGAAAAAAGAAAAAGCAAAATGATGAAGGAAAAAAAGCACAGTAATAATGCACACATTCAAATTTGGAAAATGACTAGGCTAAAAATCTTGATCAACAGTAGCCTGCACCAAAACAAAAGATGCGGTAGACACTCTTAACTAACAAAGAGAGGGAAGGGGTGGGGGGGCCAGTGGCAGACTCCTTTGACCAAACCAAAGAAGAAAGTGAGATAAGAAAGGGGCATGTGAGTGGTCCTATTAAAATGAAAATTAGAATGGGACAGAAACAAAAACCATGTTGCTGTAAAAGTGGGAGTTTTTATTTTTATTTTTTATTATAATATGGGGGGTGTCCTTTCCAAACTCGAGAGGTTCAAGTGAAATGCTGTCTTTTCTTGTCTTGTTGGATGATGGCTGTTCCCTTCTACCTTTCGGCGCATATTCACTACATCAAAACCGCCACCACCATCTCCACCACCACTATTTGCTATTTTTGCTCGCTAGCTATACTTATATGGCCACAAGTTTTGACTATCAAGGGGAAGAGATGTGTGATGGCCAACTCAAAATAAATTATCTTTTAGCTTGTCTCTTGAGTTGTTTAAGTGTTGCATGAGTTACTTTGGAAACATCTGAGTTCGTGACATATATCGTTGATATAATCTTTAAGTTGCATGTGCATCTTTAGGTTGAAAGATATGATCTCTATTTGTTTTGAATTGTTTATGTGTCTAATGAGTTATTTAAGAAACACTTGATTTTGTGATGCAGTGATCTTTAATATAATCTTAGTTCACATATTGTTTTTCATAAAAAAAAATATTAAAATTTTCATGATATTAAGCATGATATAGACGTGTTTTATTTGATGTTGTAATATTTATCTATTAAATCACATGAATTTTTTATCGATTTTTCTTCAATTTTCAATAAAAAAAAATCTTACCAAAAAAAGAAAAGGTTATTTGGACACTACCTAAAATTGACATGGTTTCATTTACGACCTAAAGATGAAGAAAAGATTTTAGAATTTTAATTTTAATTTTTTATAATATGTTTAGTTGAACTTTATGCTTTATATCGTGCCGTAGAAGTTGTGGTTATGACAAAAGAACTTTTTAGTCATGAAGTTGACTAAAAAGAGCTTTAAGCTTTGAATCTTTTCTACTTTAAACTATTTTAATATGTAATTTAATTCATTTTACCTTAATTATAATGTTACCTTCTTATGAAAAAGTACTTTTAATAAATAATATTTTCATATTTAATGAATTTTTCTTTTCAATTTAAGTTTAATAAGAAAATATCTAAGATTAACGGCAGAATTAAGAAATTTGTTTAACGGAGATTGACCAATCATTTTATTGCTATAAAATTAAGTTTAGGCAATTCTACTATCTTCTTTAAAAAGGATTTGTTTTTTTTCTAAGAGGGATGATTTTAGTGAGCTAATTTATTTTTATTTTTTCAAAGATGAATATTAATGTACCATAAAATTATTGAAGAATTATATTACTTAATTGAAACATGTAAGCTTAGATGAATAATGTAAAAATTAATGTAATGCAAAAGGGGCTCAGGAAGATATATCCATGCACATCTAGTTGATCCATGTGATGCCTTATCTCCATGTGGGTCTTCATCCACTAGCCGCCCTATTGAGCTTCCTAATTGTCTTTATCTCATACACCTAGCTTGTCAAGAATATAGACCCTTGTTCATTTTATATATCCTATGTTGTTGAAAAATTCTAGAATAATGTGAATTAAATGAAAAATCTTCCATACGGATCTTCTTATTATGTTAATTAAATTAGTTGTTTCAATGATTATTAGGTAATTGTTACGATAATTTGAGTTTGTTAGTCTTGTATATGTCTATTATTAGGTCATTATCTAACTAATTAAAATTTTAAGTTAAATTATTAACTTAATATGTCAAAATTTCCATTTATTGACTCACGTGTAATGGGATATTAAGGTTATATATTTGTTTAGTGTATGGTCTTGATATTTACTATTGGTCTATTTTCTAATAGGTTGATTACTTTTAGACTAAGTTGATCACTCGAATTCTAATATAATATATAATTATGACATATATTATTATATACTTAGATATCGTCCATTTTTAGGGTACTAATATCAAACATTTATAACTTTAAGTATGTGTATAAATTTAAAATAATTCACCTTTTATAGATATTATAAACTTTTAAAATTTTAATTTCTTCATTACATAATATTATAATAGTTATTGATTTAAACCCACCAATGTTCATGTCTTTAAAATATGATTATATGATAATTAAAATAATATGTATATATATATATATATATATATAATTTTAGAAGATAGGTAATGTTGTCACATTGAATTTTCACTTAAATTGTTATAAAACATTCATAAGGCTTTATCTTTTATCATAGGTCTCTGTGTTATTTATTGATCGATCAAAGTTATAAAATAATATTCTTTATAACTATATTGACTTATTCATAAGAATATGACTTTACATTCGCATTTTTATGAATACGATCTAATGGTTGTATTCTCAAAACATGAACTCTTGATCATGTTTTTGAGAACACGACCTATCAATGTTTCAAGATGACTAATTTATAGTTGATTATATTCACTATAGTGTCCATCTCAGGTATAATTATCGAATATTTAATACTCATAAAACAAAGTGAATTTTTTCCCCATTTTTTGTATATTTTTTTTTGGGCTACAAAACATAAAGGTCCCAACCACATGCTACTCTCCAAAAAAGGCCAACATTTAAAATGAAATGGAGCTAGTATTAGTCAAATGTAATGCTGCAAAAGCTCAACCCTTTTCCTTTTCTTTAGTCTCTTTTAAAACTTGTGGGGACCCCCTCTCATCGTCTTTTCTTTCTTCTTTTGTGAGATACAGTTGAGTCCTAATCCATGTTCCCTCACTTTTCCTTTGCTCACCCCCCTTATAATAAAAATGCATGTCGGCCACATCAATTCCCCTTTCCTTTGACTGACGACTAACTTTATTTTAAAGACTCAGTGGTTAATTACTAGTAGTGTCCTAGCAACCCACCAAAGAAAAATAAAAAATAAAGTTAATTTTTTGTTTGTTAATGATGGGTCTTGTGGGATGTAAACAAGGAATCGTAAATCAAGGACACTCCATGTTTCATGTTTGTAATTTTCTTTTAAAAAAAAAAATTATTTTAGGGTTTTGATTTATGTGGGTAAGTGTATGGTTGGAATTATTATAATGATTTAGCAATAAGCTCACATGTTGTGCTGAGTATGGTGGTGGGGGAAACGTGTGGTCGAATGTTGGAGTTGGAAGGAAGTGTCCTCTCTACTCAAAGGAGGACTCGAAAGTGGTCTCCCCAATCATGTGAGCTCCCACGTTTGATCCGAAGTTGGATTTTCTTAAATGTGTAAATGTATTTTAAAAATAATCATACAAATTTTAAACTTAAAATAAACAAGATTTAGATGAATGATATCATGATCACTACTGATCCAACGTGAGATTTATCCTTTAAAGAATGATGATTATCTTAACAAATTAAGGGTGTTTGTTTGTCCGTTTTGCTTCATAAAAAAATATAACGGTTTAACTTTTTATTTTAATGATACCGCAATAAAGATTAAAAATACAAATGATCTTCTTATTTAAGTGCGCATTAACTCAAAAAATGATAACATCTCTACCAAAGTTTAAGTGATCTTATATTTCTAAAGAAGCAAGTCAAAGTATAATTTAAGAACAAGATAATATTTAATAAAAAGATTTGAAAAAAATCGAGATGAAGGTCTTAATTACAATAATTTTCAGTTTTTATGCATATAGGCTAAACGAGGTGCTTTCCTTGTGGATGACAAGATTTTACTTAGCTTAGGATATCACCTTAATGTTGGAAATCGTTTTGTATTTTTAATAAAATAAAATAAAAAGTTTTTTTTTTATTTAAATTGTGACTCATTTAAATATTATTTTCCCTGAAATAAATGAAACGTAAGGTCACATCTCTTATGGAGTAACCACTTATGTTTATAGATGTGAAACATACTACTCGGTTGAAAACTATCCTAAGTTTTCTTTGATGGGAAGAAGAGAAAAGAAAATATAGATATATAGTATTAATACAAAAAATTGGAAAAAATGTCTTTGATCTATAAGAATAAGTCTGTAAGTTTCATCGATGCATGAATATAAGGTTTTATAAGAACTAGCCAACTAATCCCTATTTTGTGTGAATCTGATTGTCATGACTAGATGTACGATATTGAATTTTCATTTTATTACTTGTAACTTTAAAGATTTTTATATTACACTTAAACCTTAAATTTTACATAAAAATCATTTTAAGGTTATTTAAAAATCTTAATAACTTAACGGACATGCTTTACACTTCAAAAGTACTTATAGCACTCGGTTAAAAGTGTTTTAAAATTTTATTTATAAGTGTTAAGGGCCTTAATATCAATGATTGGAGCATCGAAATGCAAGAGGGAATACATGTGGTCACCCAGGTGGACGTCCACTTGTCCTGTTCCTTTTGTTGAATTTTGAAAAATGGATGATTTAACTATAGTCTAACATGCGAATGTCTAGGTGGACGTCCACATGGTTATGAGGTTGTGTAGATGGATGTCTGCATGTACTTTTTTAAGCCTATAAAGACTCTTTTCCATGTGTTGATGGACGGTTCTGCAAACATCCAGCTCCGGAAAACTTTGTGTTTGGCAACTAATTTAACTTCAAAAGCTATCAATACAATGCTTTACCCACATTTAATAGAGATTTAGCACTTACAAATTATCTCTACTCCATTGAAAATCATCTTATTCAAGAATAATTTGATACTAAAGTGTAACCCTCGTTTAAAATGCTTGTACTTGAGTATTGAAAGTGTATATCTACTCATTATGAGAGTGTTATTGTATTTTTTTTAATTGTAATTTAAAGTGTATTTGATAGTAATTATAATAAATACTTTTAATATTCTAACACATGAAATTTTTTATTTTTCAAACAATAAAAAAGTTAAAAACACTTTTTAGAATTACTATCAAACGAACTCTTAGTGAGATTAGGAGAAAGGCGCATTGATGACATCTTGAAGTTCTTAAAATTGTAACTATTCATTAAAATCCAAGAAATCCCAATGTAAAGAATATTAAGAAGAGTTTTAGTTGAGAAAACTTTTGATATGGTGAAAGCACCTCAAGACTTATCAAAGAGTTTGAGCATGTGGATATATGCAAGTTGCCGAAGCATGAAAAAATGAAAGAAAGTTAAAGGAAAGGGAACGAGAACTAGAGTTTTGGATAGGATGAGTGAAGTTTATACAAGAAGGTAATATGATCATTTCATGCACTTTTCGATTAAAAAGGATGCATATATACTTAGTACAAGAGAGTTGAATTCCCTTTAGATTTTTTATTTTTTTAATTAATTTCAAAATTATCCTTATTTTTATAAAAATATTTTTACAATTACAATTTCCAAAAATAAAATCACTGAAACTACAAAAGTAGTTATTTCCACTTCTATTTCTTTTATTACTACAAGATGAAATAACAAATTAGTCCAAATAAACTATGTGTAAAATTTTTTATTAACCTTAAAAGGGCACTTCTCATTTTAATAAGTTAATCCAAATGGGATATAATTCTATTTAAAAAGTAACTAAAAATTTATTAATGTATTTTAAATAGCGTAATTATATTAAAGAAAGAACATATTAAAATTTCTTTGCGCTCTTAGCCATATTTTAATCATGGTAAAAGGTAAAAATTAAAGAATTATATGGAATATGATTAGAGTAGAATAAGAAATGTTATGAAGAACTTGAAAATGATATTCTATTTATCGCAGAGAAGTAGAAGTAGAAGTTATGATTTCAAATAAACAAATATGACAACTTTACATATGAATTACTAAAATAAGGAAATGCTAACATCGAACCTATTTTTGTGTTTTAGTTCTTTTGGAAATAAAAAGAAGTTTTATTAAAATAGCCTAAATACAATTAGAAGCTCTTCTTGAGCTTAAATAATTGGTTTTGGTTTCTAAAAAGTCAATCCAAATAGGAACTTAGTTACTTTTTATCTTTATTATCGTATTAGGTAATCTACCATTTTATTTCCATTTTTACTTTTTGTAATGACTACTTTTAGTTGTATAGATATTATCCGCTTTAAATCTAAGGGGTCTTTACTTTAAAATGCATTCACAAGGTTAAAAGGAACTCATATATATAAAGTTTCATGAACTTTTTTTCTTATTCAATATATGATATTACAATCATCTCCTATACAAATACAACGTCTTTATTGTGTTTTATGAGATTATTGATATAATTTGTAACAACCTGCTATTAATTTTGTAAATATTGTCTAATTTGAGCTTAAAAGACCCTCACTGCTTTAAAATATATTTACAAGGTTAAAAGCAATCCACACATATATAACTTTTGGAACTTTTTCATGTGAGACATCGTACTTTTCTTCCAAAATTCAAAATTGGGCCAACTGTCATCCCAAGTTGGGCATTTGGCTGCCACTTGGTTTGTCACATTGGTCCAACTTTAGTTAAGCAATACAATGATTAGTTATTGCTGGCCCATTTCAAATCCAGGCCATGTGGTTCATTTGAGGCCCATTTCAACCCACCAAGACAAATAAAACATATTTTAGTTGATAATATTTAAAATTAATTAATTGATGATTAAGCTTGGTTGGATCAATCTTGAATTTGTCATAAGGTTGATAAAATCACATTCCTAATAGATTCATTTTGGGTGTGCAATGAGCTGGGCTCGGGTTTAGGCTTATTTGAAACAAGACTAGATGTGCTAGCCTTGAACTAGGCCCAAACCAATGTGGTTTGGGTCAAATCTTCTGGCCCAAGTGAAGTTTAACTAGCACTAATATATTCTGATAAAATATAATTGGAAATGACAGCTAGCAAAGTCACTAAGTGGATAAAGAGTCTATCTATTGCGTTATGAGCGGTATGCATTGGCTGCTATTATTATCAGAGCCCATTTATCTGTGTTTCTACCACTTCTAGCTTAAAAGTGTTTTGGAAAAAAAATTAAACATTTGGTAGAATTTAGAAAATATTTTTAAAAATTACTTATAGTTTTTTCTGAAGAAATAATATCAAATGCAAAAGTAATAACTTTCTTTGAGGTTGGTTTTATGTTTGGGAATTATATTTTAAAAAGGGTTTACTAAAATTAAAGATAATTTTGACATTTTTAATTTTTTTTAAAAATCTACTTCTTGCATTAAAATTGAAGAAAATTAGGGTTTCCTACTTTTCAAAAGCATAGAAAACTAAATATGTTTGAAAATTGCTAATCTTAAAATGCTACTCAGCATTCAAAAAGCTCTCTCAAGCTTGGTGGTACTAGGGTTTTATAATTTGTGTTTATTAGCAAAATCTTATATTGATAAAATTTGGTGGAAATATAGCTCATGATAAGGTTGAATAATGAAAAATTAGAATTCATCTTATCAACTCTAATAAGTTGAGATTAACTTATTTTAGATTTCATAAAAATCCATTTATTCTGGAATCCAAATCAAGATGGGTTTGACAATGGAGGTTGTGGGTTTGCCTAAGGCCTTCTCCCACTTAATCTTGTAAGATGGATATGAACATTTTAACATTTTAATAATTACTTTAATGAATAAATTATCTACTTTTAGAATTTTCAAAATTATTTATTTCTTAATTGAAAAACGATTTTTTTTTTTTTTTTTGAGTTTTTGATCATCTAAAAATATCGTAGAAGAAAAAATTTGCGACCTGCATATAACGAGTCTTGTTAAATAGAATGATTGAGTCAAATTTATAATTTGCTTTACACATGATTTTCTTAAGAGGTACTAATATATGTAAATTTTTTAGTCTTATTTATGATATTGATTATATGGAGATTTTATCTTCATTTAATTTTCATTACAGTGTATATACATAACTTGTTGGTCCATGGGGAAATAAACTTGGGCCTGTCCAAATTGTGACCCAATTGAAACAACCCAACCCACTTTAATGGGCCCAACTGATTTCTTGTAGAATTGGGCTGATTTTGGGTTGGAAAATAGAGGGGTATTGGCTTGGCCCACTGACATTCAAGAAGATAAGAAAATTAACTCCATATCTTTCACATTAAAGTAATCTAATTTGAAAATATAAAATAACTATATTTCGATGCATATAATTTTGAAAGTTTTGATATGAATGTATAAGTTAAATATTTTTTATTTTATTTTCTAGGAAAGAAAAATAAAATAAAATAAAATATTTTTTTTATTTCTTTCTCTATTTATAAATAAGTTATTTTTTTTTAAATGTCACTTAAAAGGACTTTTATATGAATTTACATTAATTTTCGAAAAATTCTTAAAGATAAATTGACAAAAATTTCAAATTTCCAACTTCAATCTAGCATGAGATAAGTATCTATAATATAAAAAATATATAATGAAGTCTAAAAGAGGACAAATGTAAAGAAATGATGAGATAAGAAATGGTAAAACTTTATGGCTAAATATAGAATATGACTAAAGTTGATTGGGTGGCATCCCCATTAATTATTGAGGCCTTGAACTTGAAAAAAATGGTGCCAAACTTTGCATGACTTTTGGGTTTAAATTGATGGTTCATCAAAGGCATGGACCAAGTCTACACCTACAACCCTAAACACATGTCGTTTATCAATTCAAATATTTTCATTACAACTATCATGACAAAATTGGATAAGTACATAAAATCTAAACCAATCACAATAAGACATATATCAACAATAGGAAACATTTCGGGACATGTACAACTCTAGATTAGGTACACTAAGATATGATTGTTAAGCTTATTAAACGTTCATTTAAGATAATTTTATGTTTTTTGTTTAATATAAAGCATCTTCTTGCATAAATCAAAATAAAATTTCCATAAGTAACATTTTTTTAGTTTTTATATTATCATTATTTAAGTCATAAGTTCTTTTAACAAAATAAGCTAAATTATACAAACTTTTTATTTAGCATAGTTAAAAAAGAAAAAAGACTTTTCAACAATCAGTCCAAAAAGGGCAAGAACATTGTTCCAAAAAGACAAAACTTTGCCTTAAATTACACTCTTTGCATGCCCTCAAGGAGAACGATTCTATGAAGTAAAGTTAGAATAAGTTGTCAATTTTCACAAAATTGCAGCACCCACTATAAGGTATTGTACCATAAAAAGTCCCAATATGTACCAAACTCACAAGGAAAATACACACCTTTCAGCCATCAAAAAATTAAAAAAAAAAAAATAGTCGTTCCTAAATTTTTGTATACTTACCTAATCATCATTCCAATCCATCCATGACCTAGTCAATATAGTTAAAATATATTTATTATCAGAATTAAACTAAAAATTCCATCAACCCACTTGTGGTTGAACAAATTTGAAAAGTAGGGTCAACTTCTTGTACATGTCCTAGTTATTGCTCCGTAAATGTAGAGCAAAGGGTCTTTGGACCTAACCAATCTGACCGAAATTAATGGGTTTTTGAGTGTCCATTTCTTGGACTCTTCTCAAGTCCAACCCTTGCGTGAAGGTAAGTGGTTAAGGGTATTTTCTGACTTTAATTATATATTGAAGTTGAAGTCAAAGACATATTTTCGATGTTGGTGTTATGATTTTATTTTTTCAAAAATCAATTTAAATGAAACTCTGCTTTAAAAAATTCATGCAAAGCACCAAAACACTCTTTGCATTCCCTCCAGGAGGCCAATTCTATGAAGCAAAGCAACCACAAGTCGTCAACTTAAAAAAAAGAATGCAGCATCCACCCTAAGGTGTGGTACCCTGAAAAGTCTTAGTAGCTACCAAACTGACAAGGAAAAAACACATCTCCAATCATTTTTTTTTTAAAAAAAAAAAAAAGGAAAAAGATAATTGTAAATTTTGTATTGACAATTTGACACACATTCAATCATCATGCTTTCTTGTTCATGACTTAATAATTAATATCATTAAAATATTTTTATTTAATTAATTGTTAATCATCAAAATTAAACTTAAATTCCCACCAACCCACTTGGTAAGGAAATTTGATAAGTAGGGTCACCATATTGTGCATGTCAATGGCATTGAAGATCCATAGATATCTTAGTAATTGTTCCATAAGTATAGAGAAGGGATGTTCGAGCTACCAATCTTGCTGAAATTAATGAGTCTTTTGGTGCCCATTTCTTAAATTTGTCTCAAGTCAACCCTAACTCGAAGATGAGCAATGATGAAGGACTTGTTTGAAACTATTTTCAAGAGTAATTTTAATTTTTTTAGAATGAAAAATAGTCTTCTAGTTTTAAAAATATGTTTCATAAACTTTTGATTTACAACCGTTGTTTAATAATTTGTTTTAAAAACAAATTTAAGATGTTTTAAAATTTTTTTAGCATGTTCTAAATAACAATTAAAAAAACAAAGAATATTTAGAAAATTTACTAGCATATAATACCATAACAAGAAAATTAGTTTTCTTATTTGAGTTCCCAAATGTAGTTTATTTATTTATTTATTTTTAGAAATGTTTTAAAAGACATTAAGTTCAAATTCTTTAATTGTGTGATTAATATTAGTTTATTACTTTAAATTATGATTTTTTATATTACCTTCTCTTGGGTTTGACTTGAATCAAAGATTCTATTAAATGGAGTAAGATAAAATCCAATTTCAAAGGCTATATTTGACCTGTCCAAGTCCAAATTGATTTGGTTTGGCAAATCCCTTTTGTTATGGCATTTTTCAAAATATAAATCATAGCTCCTATGTCAATTACACCAAAATGCCATTTCCACTAATAAAAAAATCATAAACATTTGTGATATTAAATCTATGTGTTTTTATATATTAAAAACATTTGTGAAATTAATTCTTATTTATATATTTTTCTTATTTTATATAATTAAGATAAAAAATACTTAAAAATTAATAATTGATTTAACTTATTTCCAAATATCCTAAAATAGAAAATTTTATTACAATAATAAAATTTCTATAATGATTAATTTTTAATTAATTAATAAATTGGCAATTGGGTAATAATTAGAGCTCCTAATTATATTTGGTTGCTAAAAAAAATAGATTTTTTATATTTTTTATATTTTTTTATGTAAGTTTCATTGATTCGTTACTAGTTTTTATATAGGGTATTTTCCAATTTATTGATTTATGATTGGAATTTGTGTTCAATTATTTGGATTAATTTATTAATTTTTAGATTCTTAATTTTGAAAATAACATCAAATCCTAAACTTTTATTTTTTAAAACTAATAAAAATTATTGATTCTAGTGGATATTTAGATTATGAATTATGATTTAGCTATTTAATTGAATAAAATTGGTTGCAAACTTGCAAGTAATAATAGTTAGTTTATTTTGGTTTTGTTGTATTACAAGAGTTGGAATTATGAAAAGTTATAGTAAATTTATTTTTAATTAAATTTTAGGATTTTAGTGTTGTTTTATTTTATAATATGATGCAAAAATAGTGATTGCATGTGGTTGAATTCCTGTTTTGGTTTAAGAATTTTTTAGATTTATTTTAAACAATTCAAAAGAAAATTTTACATCAAAATTTTGTTGAGAGATAAAGAGAAAATGGACAAAATAAAACTATTTCAAAAAATTTGAAAACTTTGTTAATTTATAATAAATTTATTTTTCATCCAAAATTGTATGAAGGTAGTTTGATTTGTTTTTAAGTCAAGAATTACTTAAGGTTTCAAAAATAAATTTGATTTTATTTTGCATGAGAAATGAGATTATTCAAATGTACGTTGAAAAGAGAAAAATCCCTTCATCATTATAAAAGTTCAAAAAATTATTACAAAATTGCCTTGGAAAAAGTGATAAGTTATTTAAAAAAAAAATGATTCTTAAAAATAGTTTTCAATTTTTTTTAGAACAAAGTTTTATTTGAAAACTTAAATATAAAAAATGGTTTTTTATACTTAGGCTCTATTTGAGAAGTATTATAAAAAATAGTTTTATAAAATAGTTTTTGAAACCTGTTTTATAGAATAAAATTTTGTTGGAGAACCTTATTAACCCATTTTATATGTTTTTAAAATAACTTTTATATGTAATATTTTATTTTAAACAATTTTTTATTTTTATTTTTATAATTACTTTTTAAAAATAATCATGAAAAAAATAATAAAAATAATTTTAAAAATGTTATCTAAAAACACTATATTTTTTATTTTTAAGAACAAAAAACCTTTTTTTTTCAAAAGTGTTTTTTTTTTTATCTGTTTGCTTTTGGAGAATAGAAAATTATTTTAAAAAATAATTTCCAAACAAATCTTTTTTTTCATTAAGCTACTGACCACTTACATATAATACAATATAACCCTTTATAAAATATTTTTCATCTTTACAATTATTAAATACTCCATAAAAAACAATTGAAAATACTTCAAATTTCTTGTAAAAATAGTGTATTTTTAGTGTAATGATTCACATCCAATCATGTAAATATTATCCACATTGAGTTTAAAGGGAAATTCATGACTTTAAAAAAAATCTATAGGGTTAAGGTGAACTTGTATTATTGTGAGGTCTCACATTGTATAAAGAAAAAAGTTTATAAGACTACATAAGTATAAACTCCTTTTAACTATATAAACATGTTTTAAAACCATGATGGTTCCCGTTAAGAGAGAGAGAAGAAAACCTTAATTCTCATTCATGTAGTGTCTACTTACAATTGAGAATATATATATATATATATATATATATATATATATATATATATATATACAAGGCTAGGAGTCCTAACTACCATACATGTGACCTATATTAAAAAAAGGAAAGATTGTACACTATAAATTTATTATATTCAACACTCCCCCTCAAGTTGGAGCATATACGTTATATGCACCAAGCTTGTTACAAATGTATTTAATCCTAGGACCTCTGAGAGATTTAGTGAAGATGTCTGCTAGTTGATCATTTGAATTAACAAAACTTGTAGTAACACATCCTGATGCGATCTTCTCTCTAATGAAATGACAGTCAACTTCAATATGTTTAGTCCTTTCATGAAAGACTGGATTGCATGCAATATGTAATGCGGCCTAGTTATCACAGATGAGTTTCATCTGTTCATCCTTTCCAAATCTCAACTCTCGAAGAAGATGTCTCAACCATATGAGTTCACATGTTGCCAAAGCCATAGCTCGATACTCAGCTTCAGCACTAGATCTGGCCACTATATCTTGTTTCTTACTCTTCCAAGATATTAGATTACCTCCAATAAAAACACAGTACCCTGAAGTGGAACGTCTATCTGTGGGTGAGCCAGCCCAATCTGCATCTGTGTAACCAACAACCTGAGTATGACCTCTATTCTCGTACAACACACATTGGCCTGGTGTACCTTTGATATATCGAAGAATGCGGATTACGGTATCCCAATGGCTATCACATGGTGACTTTTGAGTGCAGAACGGATAATATCTACACAATTGAGTGTGAATCGTTACAAATGATATAAAACAAATTTTCAATTTATGAGGACATTGTATTTACATGTAAGTAATTGTGATATCCTATATTGGATAAGAGAAAACACTTTTAACACTATGTAAGTACTTAGCCTTATAAACACGTTTTAAAGCCATGAGAGCTCAATTGGGTACAAATCATTGCATCTAGAATAAATTCTAAAAAAATGTTTTTTTTTATAAAAAAATTATCAAACATGTTTTTTAAATTTAATTTTTTTTATTCTTCAATAAGAACAATTTCCAAACAACCCTTGGTCTTCCTTGCCAACTTAAAGCATTTATTTTCATTAAGTAATACAAATGGGCAAGCCTTATTTAGGTCAACAACTTACATATCTTTAATCTTTAAAGAAAAAAAATTGACAACAAAGAGACAGCTAGCATTTTAATATTTTATTTTCCTTTACTTTATGTACAAATTCTATTTTATATCTGCCATATCTACATGTGGGAGCTTCCCACATGGCCCATATAAAATTTTAGTTCAAATATAATACAAAATATTTTAAGTCGGCATTTTTTTCCTAAGTATATTTTATTTTGAGAAGCATGTGTCTTGGGAAAGAACAACTCCCTTCACTCTATTATAATCCATCCAAATATTCATACATATAATAGACCTCTTTGTATTTGGTACCTAGTGCTTTTTCAATTCTTATTTCAATATTTTTTTTTCAAATTTTTATTCTTTAAAAAATAAAAAATATATTTTTACAAATATTCAAAAAAATATTTCTAAAAATAGAAAGCATAAAATAAAAATCACTAATTTGTTTAATTTTGAGGGGATTGAAAGTTCATTAATTTGATATGGATTGACACTCATTACACCATCATGAAATACACTCAAAATGAAAGTGGATGAAAGGCACAAAGCAAGTGCATGATTGCATTCTCAACTTCAAAAGCTTTCCTTGGGATTGTTATGAAGTGACATGGAAATATTGAAGCTTGACAAAAGCCCTTGGGGAACATGGAATCATTTCCTTCAATAGCAAGTGGCAAATGCTCATATGCCTTTTTTTTTTTTATTTTTTTTATTTATAAATTTTAATGAATTAATTATTTAATAAATTTTTTTTCTTTGTTAGGTATGAGCACAAGCTATTTTATGAATAGTAGCTATGCTATACATTAGATTGACAATTTTTTTTTAAAAAAAAATTTCTTCATAGAAAGAAGATATAAATATATTTTCCTAGAATTTTTTCCCATTTCCATAAATAAAATAAAACCTTGATTTTTTTTCTTTTTAAATTTTTTTTAATACCTTGGAAGACTATAAATATTTGAGACTAGCTTGAGTACTATTACTAGATGTTTGAGTTAAATAATAATCTCATATGGTAACAACAACAACAATAATAATAATTATTATTAAATGAAAAGATGGCTTTTTTTATTCATCCAAGTTGCAATATAAGAAAAAGAAGAAGATTTATTGCTATTTTTTAGAATAAAGAAAGCTATATATTATTGCAAGTTGCAATATTCAAAAGAAAAAAAAAAGAGATTCACCACTATTTTTGGAATAAAAAAAGCAATTTGTGGAACAAAGTTACATAAAAATTAAAAGAGGATATTTTTTATTCATCCAAGTTGCAATATTCAAAAGAAAAGAAGAAATTCACCACTATTTTTGGAATAAAGAAGGTTTTTTGAGTATAAAGTTTAATGAAGAAAGGGCATGGACTCTCATGTCCTACAGAAAGCCAAATTGTATTTTGGCTATATCAAACTAATATTTCAATTAAATGTTACACCATATAAAATATTGTTTTGAAAAATTAAGATCACATTTATTTTTTAGTTGAATAAAAAAAATTAAACATTTTGACATTTTCTATTTAACTAAAAGTAATCCATTGATATTAATCAACATAACTAAACTAAATATTAATAATAAATTCACTTTAATTATATTGGTTGATATCAATCAATTACCTTTAATTGAATGAAAAAAAGTCAGATATTTTGATATTTTTTATTCAATAAAAAAATAAACATCATATTAATAAGTATTAAAAGAATCTTAAAAAAAAAATCTAATTATTAATGATGGGGTACCATGGACCACTTGGTCATACAACAAAAATGAAAAGAGAAATTTTGTAATGAATACTCATTTTTAATGTCCTCATGCGAGTAAAGATAAGTTTAATTAGAACCCTAAAACTATTTTAACTAATAGAAGGGTTATAAGATTTTGAATGTAAGTAGTGGGAAAAGAGAGGAAAAAAATATATATACGAAGGAATCTAGGGTTAAAAATAAAAATATATATTATAAAATTTATTTTACAACTTGCATTGGATTTTAGGTTATTCATGGATATTTACAATCCAATCCTATACAAGAAATCAAGATCCGAAAAAAGTAATTTAGACTAAAATTAAATTCAAATGAAATGATGTAATTGTTAAAAAGTTGCATATGTGGTTCAAAAATTTGTTTCTTTCTACTTTGTTTTTCTTTCTTAAGCTGGAAACTTTGACGTGAAAAACGTAATACCTATGGAGGAATAATAGTTTTATTAAAGAATCAAATAAAAGAAAAAATCTTGTGGTATGGAAATTTTGCTATCTCACATAATTATGTGATTATCAAGAAGTAACTTGAATTAAAAAAAAAATAGAAAAAAGAAAACAAAAAAAAAAGGGAGGAGGCTATTGGTTTGGGATGGGCACCCATCCCAATTTATCACTTCCATTTATATCTATTCTCATCTTCATCTAAAAAGGGAGTCTGATTCGAGATGGGTCAATCCATCTTAACGATGCCGTTCTATTTACTTATATATTTATTGCCATTCTACCAAACAAAAAATAAATTATAAAGTAGGACCGACATAGAAAATTCCTATACACAATCCACCTCTTAAATTGTGTTAAAAATAAATATAATTTATAAATTAATAAATATTAATAATTTATTATTATGAAAAGAAATTTTTTATATATGTTAAAAAGGTTAAAAAATGAAACAAGTTCAATTAAAATATTTTTATTTAATATTATATATAATTTGGATGAGACTAGATAAAGTTAAACTCAAACCTTTCCCAAATTTCTTACCTTTTTGAAAAGTTTTTAAATTTAGGTCTATTTTTAAAGCTATCATGACATCCTCATACCTATCCTGCCCCAAAAGGAAGACATTTTAACTTCCCATGTACTAACTTGCAAATCTTAGGACCCTTACAAGTCCATGAATGAATAGAAAGTTGAAAAAAAAAATAAAGAAAAAAAATTAGAGGTCAAAACAAAGTCCATAAAATTACCAATACTTATTTTACATATGAATATTATTCTCTTTAAAAAATAAAAATATTCAAAGATAAGATTTTTTTTTTTAAAAAAAAAAAGTTTAAAAGGAAAATGAGATTTTTCATGTAAATAAAAATTTTCTAAAAAAAAAATAAAATAGTAATTTTGTGAATTGAAATACAAAGAAAACTAGAATTTCAAGTAAAGGAACCTTTGGAAAAAGATAATAATATTTATGTGAATTAGAAAGAAAAGAAAAGAAAAATTAAAATTGTCCATATCAAAAGTGAGAAACTAATATCTTAATTTTTGTAGTTATCTTTTATTAGAGTAGGAAAAGCTTTAAAACGTAACAAGGAAGAAAATAATTCCTTTTGGCTAATAAATTTTTTATCCTAGTTGTTACGGAATAATATGATTTATGCTTTCTAGAGTGGTTGGTTGCTCCATCCTTAACCCTTCTACTTCATAAGGAGAAGGTTTTTTCTCCTTTACTAGCCTCCATAATTCCTTCTTGAGGGTGAATACCATGAACATACTTTCTTGAAGTCGTCTTGTATTTTTGGAAGGTGCTCTTTATTACATTGATGATATTATCTTCAATATTTTATTTGGTTTTTTTTAATAGTAATCCTAAAACTAGGAGAAAACTTAATGTTATAGGTTTCGTACCCTTTAACCGTCTATGTCCATTGCCGTTTGCTTCCATGACTCCTTTGCCTGGATGAAAACATGAAGGCGAATGTCTAGTTCGTTTGGGGGTTAAGACTGTAGACGGATAATCCCAATAGTTGGATCCTAAGAGTGGCTCGTGAGTTACCTCCAAGTACTGATTAAGTGCCAAAAAGTAGTTATTGGGGAAAACATTAGTGGTTAAGGCGAAATAGCCATTATAAGCCATCAATTATTGTCATAATTAACGTGTAATCAATCGTAGTTAAGACACCATTAAACATCCACATAGATGTTACGCATGAGCAAGAATACATAGCTATGCATAATCCTAAGAAATGTATTCTGCTTTCTTTCTAGAAAAATTCTTCTCTTGCTCAAATCAACTCTTTGACTTAATCTTCGAACAGACATGCTCGGATTCCCATTTGGACATACCTTTGTGCAAGATGAAGTAGAGATAACCGTCTAGGATCCTATCCGAAAGGACTCGCATCCTCCATGCACCAACAAATGTGAATCTTATTTTCCCTTGTGTGCTTATCATAATATTTTTCCTAAATCCATTCTCTTGCTTTTTATGAGAATTTTTTAGAAAATAGTATCTTAAGATAGGTGAATGAGTAAGAACACACTCAATGAAATAGACTAGATGGACAAACTAGATTATTTCATGTGATATTTATCAGTCTAAGCTACGTGTTTTAATGTTTATTAAGTGGGATTAATCTCCTCCATCACGTTTACGAGAATTAGAATCTCACAAACCACAAAAACCCATAGAAAATAAGGAGTGTTCAAAAGTATTGAACAATTCTTTGATGGTAGAATAAAAATAAATTTACCTCATTTAATTGAAGTGGTTACGAAGATGGTTTTTTTTGTTTTTCATTTTTTTGAATTTTTTTTTCTCAAAATGCAAGAAAATGGATCCATGAAAGATATTATAAGCATTTAAGGAAAATAAGATACATTTTGAGTTTTTTTTTTCTAGTTTAAGGATTATTACAAAAAAGAACTAATAAGTTGTAATGTAGATTATTAGTATCATCAATGTAATAGAAAATACTTTCGAGCTATATAAGATGACTTCAAGAAAGAGTGTTTACATTATTCACTCTCCAAGAAGGATTGTGGAGATTAATAGAGAACTAAAAGTGTCTCCTTATAAAGCATAAGGCTAGAAAGCATAAATTTTATTATCCAACAACATAATAATACCAATTTTTACTTACAATCTTTACAGCGTCATATCACTAAGATAGAAAATTTATTATACACTAAATATATTGGAGAAGGGGATAAAAAAATATTTTGCAAGATAATTTACGATGTCCAACATAGATCTGTAAGTAGACTAAAAATATCAAGTTTAATTATTCAATTCAAGTAGCCCTAAATTTTGATTTAGAATAATAATTGTAAATGAAAATAAGAAATCTAACTCCCTTCACATTAAAAATATGAATGTAAATTTTTTATATTCCATTCATCATAATAAATATATAAGATTGGTATAAGATTAAAGATAATAACATAATAACTTTATAAAATATCTTTTCCTCATGTCTGATAAGATTTTCAATTCATGCATAATATTACAAATCATATAAAATCAACAAACAATTTTACAAATTATAATCATAGTGAAAAGTTTTAATTTATTTAATAAAAAAAAAAAAGAAAAAAAGAAAAAAGAAGAGAAGAAATAGAGCATACTATGAAGATTGTAATGAGAAAAATCTTCGGTCTAAAGATAAAAGTGAAGAAGATTTTGTTTAGAATGGAAGGAGCAAGGAAGATGCTCAAAATCTTATAGACAAGATAACTTTGATTAGTTAGGTCACATCACTTAAGTCTAAATCATTTGGTCACATTATTACTTTTATATTGGAATGACCATTACTTTATGGAGAGAAAATTTTCACAAAATAAAATGTAATTAAATATTAATGCTTCTACTTTCTTTTAGTGTTAACGAAGACGTCATCATTGCTAGAAATGATACTTTAAATTCAAATATAGCATCAAGAAATCAATGATACTTTCTTATCATAATCTTTCAAGATCTAGGATTTTTATCGAGACCTATGGAAAAAAATGAAATCACGTCTTATGATTATTAAAAATAATTGTAATTCAATAAATATTTATTAAATTAAATAAATACAAATATGTGGCAAAAGGTCTTAATATAATGTTTTAGTTTTTAATTTTTAATTTTAAAATTTTTTTATGCATAATATCTTGGATTCTTTTCATATGACTTTTCAAGGAAGTTACCTCAACCCCATCCTTTGGACAAGTTTGATTTTAATTTTAATTTTGTTTGTATTTTAGCTGATGTTCAGGCTTTTCATGCATGGATATTTTGTCTCTTGAAATCAAATCATCAAAACACATCCAAAAAACAAATTGAGAATATTTTCTAAAATTGAAATTTTAGTGCTAAAATTTTTAAGTGTTAAATTTTCTTAAAATGTAGGAAATAATAATTTTTTGTTAATTAAATATATTAAGTAAATACATAGATCTTTGAATTTTTAAATTCTCTTAAATATATTAATAAAACCAATCCCATATGGCTTGTCTACATCTAGATTTAGAAACAAATATCATGTTTTCTATAATTAATTCTAGGAATGAAATGGATATAAGATTTTCGTTTTAATATTTGGGTAAACTTAATAATATAAAAATTTTGATAAAATTTTATTCTAATCTTTAAATTTTTTTTTAAAAAATAATGTATATTTACGTAATTTAAATAGAAAATAAAAATAGAATAAATTCTCTACTTTATTTGCATTTCCAAAATAAAAAAAAGGCCAAATCCTTAAGGGGTATATTATTATTTTTTAAATAAGAAGAAATTAGATAATTAATTTTTTTTGAATTATATCTACTTCAACATTCTTATCTTCTACTTGAATGCAAGATATCTGGATTATATTTGGATTGACTCTTAATACAATGAATTGGTTTTTTTTTAGAAAAAAATTAAATTCTTATATCTGGTTAATTAATTTTTGTTGAAAGAGTTTATAATTTTAAAAAGAGTTTAATATAAAAAACATAATAATTTTATTAAAAGAGTTTATGATTTAAAAATGAGTTTAATATAATAATCGAAATACTTTTAATCAAAGAATTTAATATACAAATTAAAAGACAAGTCCCTATTTTGACTTATGTTAGAAGCTATCTATGTTTAACATAATTTTTATATTATTAATATTAATTTAGCTCTTGACCGGAAAACTATTACAAAAGGCCTTTTACTCTTAAAATGCTAAATTTAGAAAAAATATCTTCATAAAAAGTGAGCCAAACCCATTTGAAGGGGCTCAATCTTGACCTTATTCAAGCCATGCATTTGACACATTTCGCAAAATCATGGCACCAAATTGTCCTTTTTAAGCCACCCATTGACTCATATGAGAGTCCCAATCAACCCCAAATAAAAAAAAAAAAAAATATATATATATATATATAAAAAAATGAAAAGATAAAGAAACCCCTTATGCTCCATTGGATCACAAATCCACATGTCATGAAATCCAAATTACAAAATGATGTTGTTGTCACTCCCAACACATCAAAACAAAAACCTAAACTTCTGTACCTATCCTTCCTATTCTCCATCTACTCATTTCAAAAACCACCCCTTTTGACAAATCAAAATTATGGTCCGTCTACCTCTCCAATTACAAGCTCCTTATCTCTCTCTATTCTCTTTCCTTCATGAGTTGTTAGGCATTTGTCACTTTCTTTGTCTATATTATAATGTTTAGTGCATCGAGAGTAACATGGGAGTGCCACAAGTATTGGAGTTTTGTGGTATGTGCTGATATCTAATTGGGTTGTTAAAACCTAGATTTAACTTTCTTGTTTGAATTCTTTTTTCCTTTTCCCCCCCCTATGTATTATAGTTTGGATTTTATTGGTTGGTATCTTTGTAGGTGGGTTGGAGGGCAGTTTGTGGCATTTTGTAAGCCCATTGGGTAAGCAATTATGCCCTCTAATCATTTGAATGACACTTTAAATAAATAAATGTGTAGGGTCAATATTATTGTACAAAATATCATATCAAATTTAATTGTGTTTAAAGAATTTGGAGTTGTTTATCTTTTTAACTTAATCCTTTTGAGTATTAAGTATTAAGTTGTTTTTTATAATATTTTATTTTTATTAAATATTAAAAAATAAAAAAATAAATATATTATTTTTAATATTTAAAAAATAAAATATTTTGATATTTTTATTCAATTAATTTTTTTAAAAAATAAATAACATATCAGCAAAAAGTGAAAAAAAAAACTATTTTAAATCTAAGAGAAATTGCTTTAAGCAAAAAGTTAAAAAAATAACTAATACCTTAATATGATATTCAGGAGTATGAGAGTGAAAATGAATGGAGTCATGGTATAAAATCTTCTATTAAAAAGAATTAAAATTCTTATAAATGTAAGATTTTTTTTTTGAAAGATAAATATTTTACTCTTGTTTTATGCAATAATTAATAAAAAATTCATTCATTTCTCCTTTTCATTTCTTATTCCAACATTTTAAAGATGAACATATTTTATCTATCACATATTAATGGTTTAAAGATGTGCCCAAATATTTGTATAAATCTAATAAAACTTTACTTTTATACAAAAAAAAATAAGCATAAACTACAGTTGTAATATCTTATCTTCTCTCAAAATATGTTTATAATAATAGAAACTTAGTTAACAATAATTTTTTAAGTATTCTAAATTAAACTAACAGTGGCAATACAAAGAAATAATTTATTTCATAAAACCTCATGCTCGAACTTAATAACAAAGACATTCCCAACAAATTTAGTATCCATTTGGATAGATTTTCTATTTCTATTTTAAAAATAAAAAATAATAGTAATTTTTATATAAAATATGAAAACTTTTTAAAAAATTGCATTGAAAATATAACAATTTTTAAAAACTAAATTTAAAAAAATGACCAATTAAATTTTTTTTTACTATCACAAATTTAAAAAATTTTGAAAATACTTTTTAAAGAAATTGTGATGTCCCACATCCCACATTAGAGATAGAAGAAAAATTATAATATTGTATAAATATGAGTTCCTCTTAAATTTGTAAATTTGTTTTAAAGTTATGAAAACTTTTTTTTAGTTGAAAACGGATAATATCTACAAAGTTGGTAGTGAATCATTACAAATGATTCCAGTGTTGAGGTTTATTTGACTCAAAGAAGGATATCTATCTGTTTGGCCCCATAATTTAGTGGGAGACAACGATTCCACATCGAATAGGGAACTTTGTAACCACATTGAATAGGGAACTTTGTAAACACATTTTTAAGTCATAAGGACCCTTTTAGACTCAACAAAGACAATATCCATATGATTTGATTGGTGCGAATTGTTATAAAAATAAAATAAAGAATGACATCTATCTGTTTGGCCCCATAATTTAGTGGGAGACAACGATTTCACATTGAATAGGGAACTTTGTAAACACATTTTAAAGTCATAAGGACCCTTTTAGACCCAACAGAGACAATATCCATATGATTTGATTAATTAGTGTGAATTGTTATAAAAATAAAATAAGTTTATATTATTTACAAAAGTTTCTATTTTTAAAAAATAAACAACATTAAATATATCCAGACAAACTTTGGCATCTACCATCTTGTTTTATAGTAAACACTAAACATCCATACAATATTCTCCATTTTTTTATATGATGGTTAAAACCTAGGTTAACCCTTGTAAAAACCAGACCAGAAAAACGATAACACCATTCCAAACCATGGATGTCTATTCCTTCTCAAACAGGTACATGAAACATTTTTTACTCATCCATCCACCACAAAAAATAAAGTAAAATAAAAGATAATAGAATCTTATTCTCAACCATAGAAAGAAACCAGCATGGAGAACTGCCATACATATAGACTGAGTGGCAGAGACAGCTTGTGAAGAGCATTAAACATGGGTGCTAGCTGCATGTAAAAATATATATATTCATATGAAGTGTCAATAGATATTCAATGTCCCAACAAGCTTGACCACACATTAGAAATGGGACAAGAAGTACTGAGTGTGGAGGTCACCCACTGACCCAACTACTCCTTTTCCATGAATACTACAAGCCTACCGTTTTTGTTGAGGATAAGCCTTTACATGTCTTATTCAATTTTACAAAAAGACAACCCTTTTCTTTAGCCCCATTATTAGATATTATTATGTGTGTGCTGGTTTTATTCTCCTTGTGGGTTTATTATCTAGTTGCTAGGTTTATCTTTTGAGTTACATTCTTAGTTTAATATCATATTAGGGTTTTGAGTTTGATTCAAGTTTGAGTCTCTTTAACTCATGATTTGTACTTCATGATAAAGATTAAGATCATGTCTCGTAATTGTAGTTAAAAAATAATTCTAAAAAATAATTTTTGAGAATAATATTTGAAAATTATTTTTTAATGTTTTGTGAAACAAAACCTATTTGAAATTTAAAATGTTTTTAATATTTTTAAATATATATATATATATATATTATATTTATATTTAATGTTTTATTTTTAATTATTTTATATGTTTATATATTTATTTTTTAAATCAACCCTAAAAAAACAAGTGAAAATAATTATAAATAATTAAAATATATTCTTATAAAATTGCATATTTTATATTTTATGAACAAAAAATATAAAACATTTTTTAGTTATTAAACATGTTTTCCTATTTTTTTGTTTTAGAAAAAAAATTATTTTAAAAAACAATTATAAGACAAACCTTATGTTTTTGAGTTACTCAAATCTAATAATATGCATGTAAAAAACAATGTGGTACGTGATTTTATTTATTGTTACTCGTTAGTTTATTAGTATATATGTTCTAAATATTGCATGAAATTAATCTAAATTTATATTATATAAATCTTAAGTTTGTGGCTTGTGATTTATGATTTTACAATAGATATTAAATTTTTGTAGTTTAACAATATGCGTGTTTAAAATATTATATAAAATTTTAAAATATATTAAAAGGTTTAATATTATGAACCTTGTAAAATTACTAGTATGCCCTTCTAAGGGGCCTTTTGAAAAGGCATCTATGATAGATTAGTATGGAAAACATTATTGGGGTGGTTTATTTCCATAAATATTTTATTATATATTTATAGAAGCTTAATTCTTGTTTCATTCTCTCTTTTAAATTTTTTGTGGGTCTCCCACCATTTAAAATATAGCCCTTAATTTAAAAATAGATTAGCAAAAAGACAAATAAAAAAATTCAATTATAAGAAACCACCATCCTTCCTTTTTCCCCATCTACCCTTCAAAATTTCAACTATTGAATGGTGTCCATTTTTTTTTTTTCATTTCCTTATCAACATTCTAAATTGAATTGGTGAGTAACATTTGAATGATTTTTTTTTTTAAATGAAAAACAAAAGAGAGTTAAATAATAGCTTAAAATACAAAAAATAAAAAATCCACATACATAGATCCGCTATCAAACGCAAAAATAAAAAATAAAAAATAATTTTAAGTCTGTTTTTAGTCTAATATAGTCGAATATAATCTTAATCTATAAATATTTGTAATATTAAAAAATTATTAATATAGTACATTAAAAAGGTAATAAGTATTTATATAATAATAATGAAAATTTTTATTTTCTTGTAAAACAAGAAAAATAGAGAGAGCGAGAGAGAGAGAGAGAGAGAGTGTGTGATGGCTTGTGTGAGTTGTCCATTGAGATGATAAGTAAAAAACCAGTCATATGAGAATGGGAAGGCATGGGAAGCATTATAATTAGAGAAATAAGTGAGCAACCACCTTTAAGAAAATCATTCAAAACCCTACTTTTTCCCCTTTTGGCAAGTTCTTGCTTGTGCCTACACCCTCCTCTCCCCACTACCTCTTTTTCCTCAACCCTTTTTCATTTTCCTCCTATAAAATTAGCCTAATCTCATAGTTGCCTCCTTACTTTATCCCAAATAAAATTTTCCCTTTTGCTCAGTCCTCAAATCACCTTAAAAAAAAAAATATTTTCCTAAAAAAATTGTTTTCTTTATATATAATATTTCTTAGTAGGAATATATTTATTATTAGAAAGGGATATTATTAGTCCTTTATATTAGTTTTTATTATCCTTGACACCCTTGTACCCAAATGGGTGGGCCCTTATTGATGTGGACCTCTTGTCTCTTCATCATTTCTCTTGGGTTAATTATTTTTTTTAATATTTTTTCATAAATTTCTTTTATTTAAAAAATAAAATTTTGAAAAATAAATAAAAAATAAGAAAAGGTTTTTTTTTTGTATTTTTAATAATTAAATTTAAAATGATTTTCTTTCTTTTAAAAATAAAATTAATTATAACCCTTTGGCTAAATACCCATTTAGGTGGGTCCCTTATCAAGATCTTGACCGTTAATTGGTTAGCTATTTTTCAAATATTTAATTTATAATAGGCGCTTTTACCTAAATTATTATTAACGACTTTTTAAATAAAGCTCATAATTTATAATATTTTGTCTTTTTCATCACCCTTTTATCATATTTAATTGTGCTTTACCATTTTTCTGAATTTTGTACAAAATTTCAAATAAAAACAAAAGTTTATCAAAATGATTTATTGATCGAGGAAGAGTGAGGTCCATGGAAAAGATTAAAGACTCCACTACAGAATAAAAAATCCCCCCAAAATAAAAAATAAAAAGAAATAAAATAAAATAAATAAAAAAGAAATAAAATATAAATAGATAGTGAAAAAGAAGATGACATGCAACAGCGGCTTTGGTTCTCTCTCTCATGGTACCCTTCATATTTATTTGCAACTTTTCTCTCTCTAACCTAAGCTTCTTCTCTCTCTAGGCCTCTTCGAATCTCCCTTTGCTGCTTCGGGTCCTGAAAACCCCATCATCAGGACCCATTTTTTTTTCATGGATTCCATCTTGGTATTTGTATGCCTTTTCTTCTTCGGCTTCTCTATCTTTCATCACCCCCTTTTGTTTTGTTTTTTCTTTTCTTTGATTTGATTTAATTTTTGTGAATTTTTTAATTATTATTATTATTTTTTTGTATATGTGTGGTGGTTCTCAGGATTTATCTCTTGCAGGTTCACAAAAGTTGGGGTCTTGGTGGTAATGTGGTGGGCTGAGTGTGGTGGTGTTCTACGGCTATGGATTCTTCTTCTGAGGGTAACCCTCTTCCTCTTTCTTTCAATTTGTTTCTGGGTTTGTATTGATTTTTATTTTGGAGGCTGGTATTGGGTTGGCCACTGATTGGTTGATGTGTTTTTTCCTGTGTTGAAGGGTTAATAAAAGTTGAATCTCTTGATGGATTTGTAATCTCCATGATGGTTAGATTTTGATGAATGTTGTGGTTTTTGTGATTCTGATGTCTTGGTTTTGATTATTGTTTCTGGGTCTTGAAGGGTATTGGGGAAAAATTGGTACTTGTTGCTACCCTTTTATTGATTTTTTTTTTTTTTTTTTTTTTTTTTTTTTTTTTTTTTTTATGGCGGTGATTTTCTTTTATTGATTGAGGTTTGGGGTTCATCTTGCCTTCGATGGCATCCAACATTTTGTGATTATTTTTCTTGATATTATTGTTAGTGGGTGCTGAATTTTTAGATTTTTGTTTTCATTTTTGAAGTAACTTTATGAGTTGGTAGGCTGCCATGAATCTGCCAATAAAAATGGCAGTGGTTTCTCTTCTTATTATTATATCCCTTCATTATGTGGAGTGGGTACTTACTTTATGCGGAAGAAGTAAGCTTTTCATCATTTGAGCGGGTTGTATTCTGCGGAGATGCCACCACATCAATGAACCCATGTGGCACCCTTTAGGAGAAGTGCAGAGGCACAAGCATTTCAAAGTCAAATGAAGATCAGCCTATAATTCTTTATTTTAATAGAAATCCTATCGGAAGAGTGATTCCACAATGGAATCTTCATTCAGTGTTGTGGGAGTGTCGTGCAAAATTGCCACTCAATGTAGTTGGGGTGTCGCTGTTAATCCAAGTCATTGTTAATGCAAGACAACCATATTTTAGTACACAAACAGTTATTATTTTGATTGATTCATGATTTTTTAATGACAATAAAATAAGATCTGAAATTTGTATCTCATGGCTAGAAATGGAGATGGATATGATGGTGATTTGGATTCAATATTGGTTTGTTTTTCTCCAAGAGTTCTGGCTTATTTTCTTATTCTATTTCTGGTTTTCTTCTTTTTGACATGAGACATAGAAATGTATCAGAACAGATTTTCATAATTGGGAAAAAGACATTTGAGGATTTTGATAATTATGTCATGAAATTTTCTCTTTAATTTATTTTTTTTTGGGAGATTTTATGGGTGTTTATTTTTGGAAAAAAATTGCTTTTTTGATCAGTTTGATTCTATAATTTTTTTTCCTTATTACTTCAGGCATTGTGTATGATCCATCAAAAATCAATAAGTTGAGTATGGAGGAAAAGAGAGAACTTGTCTATGCAGTCTCAAAGTGGTCACGTGGTGGCCCTGAAATGCTACAGTCATGGAGCCGTCAGGAGATTTTACAGATCCTGTGTGCAGAGATGGGAAAAGAAAGGAAATATACCGGCTTGACAAAGTTGAAAATTATAGAACACCTTCTAAGAGTTGTTTCTGAAAAGAATTCAGTGGAGCAAGAGGTGGTTACAAACCATGAAATAAATCATGAATCACAGCCTTCAGCTGCAACTAACCAAAGAACTTCCAAGAGGCAACGGAAAGCTGATCACCCTTCTCGATTACCTGTTGCGGCAAACAATCATTCAATCAGTAATGGTGATGGTGATTTAGGCAATGCTATATACTGCAAAAACTTAGCTTGCAGAGCTAACTTAAGTCGAGAATATGAATTTTGCAAGAGGTGTTCATGCTGCATTTGTCATCAATACGATGACAACAAGGATCCTAGCTTGTGGTTAACTTGCAGCTCGGATCCTCCCTTTCAAGGTGTTTCCTGTGGCATGTCATGTCATCTTGAATGTGCTTTTAAACATGAAAAATCTGGCATTGCAAAGGATGGGCGGCATGTGAGACTAGATGGGAGCTTTTATTGTGTATCTTGTGGGAAAGTGAATGATATGCTCGGGTAAATTTCTTCTGCACAAATCTTCTATTTCTAGTATATTGAATAAAATTTGCTTTAATTAGGATTTTCTTATATAGTTTGTATCATAACATTTTCATATGGTTTTGAAATATTGCTTGCTCTTAATTGTCCTTACTTGTTCATATGTCAAAAGCATGTTGGTTTTCATTTTGAAGTTTGCAACTTCACTGCCTGTGTTTTATGTTGTGAATCTATCATTAGCTCCTTTTTTGGGCACACATGTTTAAATCCACTCTGCTAGGTGTTGTCCAGTAGATCCGTAGGGAATGAAAGAATGTCTTTTGCCAATTTTATTGATATCCTGTGCTGCCGATAAGGTGTAAGGGAGGCTCATTATTTTTTATTTGTCTACCAAAACAAATATTTATTTTGGCTTGCATGAGAAATAACTTCATAAATATAAACTCTTTCTCCCTCTCTTCTTTTTTTTGTAATTTAGTTTACTATTTAATAATTTTTGTAAAATAAAATTTCTAGTTTATCTTGTCAGCTGGATTTAACAGTGCATGTGATTGAGTTTCAGCATCAAGTCAAAATATATGTTATTTTTGTGGTCGAACATAATTTATGGTGAAGCACTTGATATTGTTTCCTAGATCAACTGTAGGATCTGGTTATGTTCAATGGATGGTTTTCGGTGCCCTGAGGTCAGCTTTAATCAAATTGAATATATCTTTGCTTTTCATAAGGTTCATTTCCAATCTACTCATAGGTGACAGCCAAACATTTAACACTTTAGTGCAATTTACCTTTAGCAGGTGGCATATTACATATTTGCTTTGTGCTATCTATTTTATAATTTTATATAGGTACTTTCTAACATGATAGTGTGCAATGCGGTATTGTGCCACATATTGCTTATCCCTATGCCTTAAAAGAAAATTTTCAGCTCATCCTTGGATCCAGTCATAAGCTTTTACATTGCACATGCTTGTATGCACAGACATGAAGGATCCAGTTGCACAAGGTCTTGTGTGGGTGCTCATGTGTGAAAGCACATATGACAGAGGAATAGGAGATTCCGTAGACCTAGCCACTTTCACCTTTCTGTGCATGCATTGCCTGTTATTTCCAATTCTTACCTGAAATTTATAGGCATTTTGATTTTATTCAAGTTTTATATTTGAAGGAAATTTATCTTATCATTGTGGTTCATTCTGTGTAATATTGCTCTATCTATCTATCTCTTTCTGAGACAGTAGCTTATCAATTTTTTAAATTAATTTCCCAAGATTCAGGGGAAAGAGAGAATTAGTTCCCAAGGCACTTTTAGGGGAAAAAGGGTATTAATCTGGTAGAGTGACTATGTCAATTAAATACCATTGGAAAGCCCTATAGAGTTAAGGTTCTATGCATTTTATGGAGCTTCGTTTGGAGTTTTCTGGAGAAGTTTTTACAACATTTCAAGAAATGGTTGAGCTAGACTGATTGTGTTACTTGAGAATCAGAGCTCACCTCTTTTCTTGCTTATCTCAATTTCCTACATGAGCTTTCAGTCCTGCTATAAGTCTCATAGGATACTATTTACTTTTAGCCAAACAAGTTGTTAGAATGACATTTATTTTCATCTTGATAATGTAAGTTGGGTGCTTTGGGTACCTACGCTTGGGAGCTGTTCCAATTTTCTGTATCCCTTTGGCATTCCTATTGGTTTTCATTTATCTATTATTATTGTTCCATTATCAGCTTTTTGTATCATAGAAGATCCGCTATCACCTTACATTCATTTTTTCTTTCTTATTTGGGGTAAACTGTAATATGTAATTTTCTCTAAAAAGACCATGATTGACTCTGGTCAAAAATCAATATTATCCAATAGTTGCCTTGAGTTTAGTTTGACTTGGCCTGCACCATAACTTGCCTTTATCTCATGTGTTGGCTAGTGTTGCCACAAAGAATTGCAACCTTCAGAAATGGTTCTGTCTTTCTTTGACATAGATATCATATGAGACATCACTATTCTTGCTGATGGAGAAGAGGGAATTAACATGGTACAGCCTTTGGAAAACCTGCTATATGTTTTTGACATGATAACCGGCTGTATTTGTTCTTCATCTCTTCCACCCCAAGTATCCTCAGGGACAGCATTGGTAGGTTTTGCCTTGAGAATCTCAAAAGCTACTTATGAAGAGTCTAGGTGCAAGATTTCAGTATTGGCATTTGTCACCAGAGACTAGGATGAAATCCACTTGGTAGGTTTCTGGTTTTTTAAGCTGCCCTTGATTATGTACGCATTAGTTTTCCTAGTAGTGGATATACTGTATCCATGGTAGTCCTATGGAGTGTGCCTTGTGGGTTTCCCATTAAATGTAAAAAATGGTGAATTGCATCTTGTTCACCCCAGGTAAAATCATCAATGTTGGAATTCTTTTTCTTTCTCTATTTATCATAACTATTTTTGTACTGAATTCTCCCTAGTTAAAAAGGCTCTGTTTTCTTTCCTCCCCCTCTTTCTCTTTCTCCCTTGTTTGGCTGGTGATTTTCTCGTCTTTGGAAAGTAAACAGATTGTTGAGCAAACCCTGGGCAGTTCTCTCAGTGCTTTTATTTTTATATTATAGGTAACCTATCCCAATCCTAGAGGCAATCCAAATTTGCTGGACATTGTCAATGTCCATCCTTCCCAATTTCTGGTGACATTGCAGGACAATTGTTAAGCCTTTTGGTAGTCCATTTTTTCTTTATTCTAATAATTAAACACCCTACCCATTTTTGATTTTTGATTTTTACTTTTCAGTTTATATGAGGTGATTTAATTAAGTTTGTTAACATTGCGGATGCCTGTTGTTTTGAACATCCTAAGAAACCATGTTAAAATGGTTTTGGTATTTGATGGATACTGTCAGATGGTGGTGCTGGCAATTGGGGTAGCTGTCTTGCTGTTGGGTTGGAAAAAAAATCCAGATGGTGGTGAAAACCTTCCATGTTGTTATTGACTATCTCTGGGTTGCAGGTTTTTCTATTATTATTTTTTTTTCAAAGTAGGTTTAGACTTGAGTCCTAATTGGGGTTCCCATGAAGTGCAATATTGGAAATTTGGCACTTTTTCTTTTTCAAGTACCCCGGAGAAGTTGAAACTATCTGATTTGGATTCATTCTCTTATGCAGATGCTGGAGAAAACAATTGATGATGGCAAAAGAAACCAGAAGAGTGGACATACTATGTTACCGAGTCTCCTTGAGCCAAAAGCTTCTGAATGGAACAAAAAAGTACCAGAAGCTTTACGAAATTGTTGAGGAAGCTGTCAAGAAGCTTGAAGCAGAAGTGGGTCCTTTAACTGGTCTACCTGTAAAAACAGCACGGGGCATCGTTAATAGGCTTTCTTCTGGCCCAGAGGTTCAGAGGCTGTGTGCCCTTGCATTGGAGTCACTGGATTCCGTGCTCTCAAACTCTCACCCGCGTCCAGCACCCGGCCCTAAGATCCAAGGTAATTTTCTCTTAGCAATGTGATACCAGAACCATCCCATCATCAGAGAAAGCAGTGACCTTCCAGTCTTTTATTTACTTTTTTTTTTTTTAATTTTTATTTTGTTACTTAGTCAGTGAAAACCCTGACTTGCAAGTTATCCATTTCCTCATCATTCATGTTCATGGAAAATTTTCCTCATATGGATGAACTGCTTTTATCTTTATATTGGTTCCTATTAAATGGTGATAATAACCATTTTATGCCATTCAATATTGCAGATGCCGGTTTGGTAGCTCCAAGCATCAGATTTGAAGATGTCTGCTCAACATCTCTCACTGTGATTTTGGGTTCAGAAGATTCATCGACAGACAATGTGATCAGTTACAAATTATGGCATCGCAAGTCTAACGATTTGGAGTATCCTGCCGAACCTGCTTGTACTATGTTGGCACCCAACAAGAGGTTTACATTCTCTGATTTAACTCCATCCACAGAGTATGTTTTCAAGGTCGTTTCCTTCCAGGACACAAGAGAGTTAGGCATGGGTGAAGTTCAGTTCTCGACAAGCAGCAGTGGAGATGACATCCCAAAGAGTTTGGTAGCAGAGAGGAGTCAAAGCCCCGCCACCAACTGTAGCAGCCTATCCAATCCTTCCTCTGTGGAAGACGAAACTAATAACGTTACTCCCTACCATGACCAGAATGAGAATAGGGAGGACAATTATCCGGGTTACTGCAAGGGCACTGACAAAACTGTTTCTACAAATCTGTCTAATGAAGCAACGAACTGCACTGGCACTGATCAAGAAGGAAACCCAGCAGATTCAGTTTTTGTGTCAGATGATGAACGCGATCTGAGGGTTGTTGTCTCAATGCCTAAAGTCCTCAAACCTGACAACAAGACCTCACTCGAATGCCAGATCATAGAGGAGATGAGCACTGATAAGGAGGCAAATACTCCTGTTCGGACTGGCATGGAATGCGTGCCCTTCGTGGGTAGCTCGGAAGCTGGCCTGCCCATTACTCCCTGCAAGCTGGAAATCTTCAAGGACGGTCTGGGGAGGAATGGGAGGCCTAAACCCAGCACCATGGATCTGGACGATGGGTCTGGAAAGGGAGACGAGCCCCAAGCTGGCAGCTCATCAAAGAAACGAAGCGCAGAAAGACAGGATGAGGAATGTGCGGCGAATGGACCTTCTGACAGGGACTTTGAGTACTACGTCAAGGTGATCAGATGGTTGGAATGCGAGGGTCACGTCGAGAAGAACTTCAGGCAGAAGTTCTTGACCTGGTACAGCTTGAGAGCAACTCCACAGGAGGTCAGAATTGTGAAGGTGTTTGTTGATACTCTCATCGAAGATCCAGCATCACTTGCAGAGCAGCTCATCGATACCTTCTCGGAGACCATCTCAAGCAAGAGATCATCTGTCGTGCCTGCCGGCTTCTGTATGAAGCTGTGGCATTGACAGGTTCAGAATTGGGTCCTGCAATTGCATTCAATGATTTTTAAGCACAAATCCAAGCAGGGTTTGTGTAGTAGTTGTGATTCTTTGGATCCCCAGAAAATGTTTTCTAACATTTCTTCATTTAGACTTATCATTATTTATATTGATCATTGTCCTTTGCCATTTTTATTTTGATGTAAGAATCTTTAGAGCTAATTCTATTTTATAGAGCAGTTGGCTGTCTCATTCAAAGATAATACCATTCTGTTTTATGAATTTGATGTTATTTTTTTGTATTTTTGGGATAATCTTTTAGCTCTAAAAACTATTCTATATCATAATCCATTCAATGCAGGTGAAATATTTCGACCAAGGCCCAAGGGTTTGTTTGCTTTGTTCTATTGATTACTTTTCAGATGTCTTGTTTCTTTTGATCTTTAATTTGTTCCTTTTTCTCTTCTATGGATGGGGGATGTCCAATCTCCCACTCTTGTTTCATTTTCATTAATTATTTTTTTTGAATTGCTTTTTAAAGAGACATTTGGGCCAAAAGTGGAAATATTCACTACTTGAAAATAATCTTGATCTTTTTAAAATCATAAATATAATCTCATATGGATAAAAAAAAAAAATCCTCTTATGTTATTTTATAAAAAAATGTTTGATAAAAAGTATTTTTGTTTAAAAACATTATTCTTCTTGTTTTGAAAAAGGCAAGGTCATTTTCTTAAATAGGAATTATTTGACATTTTAGTCTAAGAATAAAAGTTTGTTGCTATGAAAACCAAATCTCACTTTGATTACGATTTTGATTTCTTTTTTAGATGATAGTATGATTAATCTTTATTCTCGTCTTACTTTCCTACTTAACCTCTATAAAATAATACTCTTAGTATCAAGAGAAATTATTGTCAAGGTTATTAATTTATTGTAAATGAATAATTTAATAATTTATCTTAAATAAATATTTATTAATTTATAGAGTGTTATATTACAAAATTAATACATAGAAGCTTATAAGATTTTAAAAAAGAATAAATAATTTTTAAATGTGAAAGATAAAAAAAAACTCTTAAAAGGAAGATATGATATCAAAACTTGGAGCTTATTTGAGAATTGTTTTTTAAAACATTTTTTTGTTCTCCAAAACAAAAAAACAAAGTGTCTTTAGATAACATTATTTAGTTGTCTTCTATTATTTTCATTTGATTTTTAAGGATTATTTTAAGAAATAATTATACAAACATATAAAATAATTAAAAATAAAACATTAGATATAAAAAATATTTTTAAAATATATTTAAAGATAGGTTAAAAATATTTTAGGTTTCCAAACAATCTTTTATTCTACAAAAATCAAAAAATAATTTTTGAAAACCATTTTTAAAAACTATTTTTCAGAATTATTTTCAAAAATAATTAACAAATAAGCCCTTAATATTTGAAAAAATAAAGAAGCTTCGTATATTAGGAAGAACATATCATAAATTTTTGTTTGTTATTTTCTATGTATTTTATCAATTATTAATTTATATTTCCTTAAACTCATAAGATTTCTAAAATCATTATCTTATGCATTTAGGGAAATTATTAATTTAGTGCATTGACCGAGTTGAGATTTAAAAAAAAAAAAAAAGTATTTAAATGAGACTATTAATAAACGAAGTTTTACTGTGCCAAATGCACCTCAAGAGTTGACTGTATAATTTGTGACTTCCCTCTTTTACAAAAACACTGAAATAGAGAATGGAATGAGAAATCCATTTCATTTCCCATTCATTATTTTGTAAAGTCGACTCTTATGGAAACTGAATCCCACTTGCCAGAACCTTGATTCCTATTTTTAACATTGATATTAGTTCTCCTATATTTCCATTCCCATGTATTTCCATTCGGAAGACATTCGTCGTCTGAGCTTGTGATGGGGGTCTGGTGTCAGGGTTGGCAGCAGAAACTCCTCCCTGGCACCATTACTTGGTGGGTCCTACTAACTCCTAAAGCCTTCGTCTTCACGCCAAGTGTGTCACGGCCAGAGGAAGGAGGTGAAAGCCTGGAGATGGTGATAAACCCAAAGCCAAGTGGCCTAAACAAACTCTCCATAACTTCGACTTCATCGCCTTCTCAGCACTCCTCACCCTAACGGACTCACCTAATCTTACCTCACAACGCTCCTGCCGTCTGCTTTTGTCTCTTTCTCCAACCATTTCTGTCACTTTCAACTAATAAACTATTAATCACTTGAACTGCCACTTTCTGTGCTCTCCTGTCCCCTCTGTTTCGCTCTCTTTTTAGGCTAGAGGAAGATGGCAGCTGGAATCCTCTCAGGTCCGGTCACAAGTTTCGGCTATGTTGGGTTGAAGCCCCACCAGCCCAAGCTGTTTCCGGCAAAGGATTCGGTTGCATGGAGCCGGAAAACTGTGTCAAATGGTTCTAAAACTCATTGCATGAAGGTAATGTATTCTAAATTCTGAACCCAAAACCAGTCAAAATCTATCAGGCTCTATCTATAGTTCTGTTTTCTCTAATTCTACAGACATGGAATCCAATCAATAACAAGAAGTTTGAGACGCTCTCTTATCTTCCTCCTCTCTCTGATGACTCGATTGCAAAGGAGATAGACTACATGCTCAAAAAGGGTTGGATCCCTTGCCTTGAATTTGACGAAGTGAGCACCCCTTTCATCATAGTTTGACAGATTAGAATTGCTTCCAAAACATACCATAAGCCCAGTTTCTCCTGTTTCCATGTCAGGTGGGATATGTATTTAGGAAGAACAGCCAGATTCCAGGCTACTACGACGGGAGGTATTGGACATTGTGGAAGCTGCCAATGTTCGGGTGCAATGATGCCTCTCAAGTCCTGAATGAGATTCATGAGTGCAAGAAAACGTACCCAAATGCTTATATCCGCTGCTTGGCATTTGACAATGAGCACCAGGGTCAGTGCATGGCCTTTGTCATTCAAAAACCCACCTGCAGCTAAGGCTTTTCAGTTAGTTTTCCTTCAGAAAGTGGCGTTTGACGATCAGCTCAACTTTTCTTGTTTTTGAACTTACTATGGTATGAATAAGGTCGTTGAACTATATGTGGTTTATTCCAAGGAGATGCAATGCTGCTAAGCTAAAATAATAATTTATACGATACAAAAAACTGTGTGATGCCCAAAGTCCATTGGCAAGAATTATAAAACCACCATCCTGATCAAGGTGCAATTAGCATTTAGTAAGATCAGACAAAATACACCATTGCATGAATTACAATGTGATGGCAAGAGCTGAGTTAGAGAGAGCAAAAATTTATCATCAATGGTAAAAGTAACGTAGTTTTACATGTTATCCTCTTCATTTGAATACTAGACATGGCTTTCGAGAATCCAAATTTTCCACTTGATCCAATTCATGCCAGCAGACCCTCCAGCATCTGTAAAGAGTGCAAACATCGATGAGAATACATGTCATCCAATGAAAATGACATTACACATCATGTATTCTATTGCCAGATTTTTCAGTTCTTTTTGTTATTTGCTTGTTCATGGAACAGACAAGCCTATATCTTCAACATGCTTGAATTTAAGATGCTAAGCACTGACTTTTGTAAAACACATCTACCATGAAAGAGAAGGGTTTGATTGTTGGTATAACACCCACCTAAACACACAACATGCCATTTTCAAAGGAACAGCAGCAACTTATCCACCACCTGTAAGGCCCTCTACTGATATTCATCCACAAGTTGTGAACTGGCAGACAAATCATTTTATGCATGATAACCCAAAAGAACACTCTAAATTTTGAATAAAGTCAGCATGAAGGAGTTCAGAAAATAAATTTTCTGTATCAGTCACATTG